>NC_028450.1:19149668-19254499 GCF_000263155.2 Setaria italica | reverse complement strand
GGGACATGCTAGAAGTTCTCAGCTGCACGGTCTTTCCTGAAGTAAACTTCAGAATCGATCGTACCAACACCATGAATAGCAGCACCTGAACCGTTCCCCATCAACACAGATCCAGTCCATGTGACCTAGTAAGAGGTAAACAAAGAAATATCAGCACACACATGTATATTAGCTCCGGTGTCAATCCACCAATTTGGTAAATGACAAACTAAAAGAATAGTAGAATGATTAGCATACCCTAATGTTCCCTCCTCAGCATCGCCAATAACAACATTAGCAGACTTCTTCTGCCTGTGTTGCTGCTTGTCCTTGCGGTCCTTGCAGTCCTTGACCCAATGGTTAGAACCACCGCACACATAGCACATTCTCTTGCTATTGTTCTTCTTCTTAAAGTTGGTAGTCTGAGTAGCCTTATGTTGAAACTCAACCTTCACTTTGCCCTTATTCTTGTGGGATTGGAAGTTCCTTTTCTGCACCACATTGGCGCTAGAATCTCCCTCATTGCCATGCGCATGTGTATCCTTTACTCTCACCTTTTCCTCAACATCAAGAGTCCCGATAAGATCGGCTACAGTAAACTCCTGTCTCTTGTGTTCTAGAGAAGTAGCAAAGTTCCTCCACTAAGAAGGTAGCTTGGCAATGATAACGCCGGCCACAAATTTATCCGGCAGCTCACACCTGACATTCACAAGATCCTTTACAAGAGCTTGTAACTCATGAGCCTGTTCAACCACAGAACGGTCATCGACCATCTTGTAGTCATAGAACCGTTCCATGATGTACAGCTTGCTGCCTGCATGGATACCCCAAATTTGCCTGGAGTGCATCCCATAATGCTTTTCCATAGGGAAGCTGCATGTATGAATCGACCAGGTTCTCAGCAAGAACACTAATTACAGTCCCTTGAACAAGTTGTCAGCAGACATGTACACACTATCTTCCGTGGAGGTGCTCCTTGGTAATGAATCACACGTTCATAGCTGTGAGCCACAACTCAAGTCTGCCAACCCATCTCTTATAATTGGTTCTATGAAAAACATTCGGTTTCAATTGTGCAGCAAAGCCAAAAACTGAAAAAGCCCTATCAAGTTTTTGGATTGTTGGAATTAGAGGTATTTTTTGGTTAATTTTAATTCGAAATATTAAATAAGACATGACATATAGGATAGTGAAGACATAAGCCTAATCCTTCGCTTTGTATAGCGATGAACATAAAGCATGCGATGGATACTGTATAAAACAAATAATGAACCAGAAAGTTCATGAGAAAGTACCATACGGTGGGACCATTTTCAGAGAACCGAATGCTCTGTTACCCAACATCGTTAGTCGAGCCTATTCGATGTAGTCGATCAGAATCGATGCAGTGTAGATGATCGCCGTGCTGTTGCGCCTCCGAGAGGTAGTGGTGCGCAGCAAACAGTCGCGCAGAATCGCTCCTCAAAAACTTGATCGCTCTTGTACTCCTCAAGTGTAGTCTTAGGTAAGGACGTAGCTTCGGAGGTCTGCTCTTCCGGCATATTATCAACGGGGACAGGAAAACGCTCAGCGAGGCGAGGCGAGTCGAGCGAGTGCGTGCATGTGGCATCCTGCTATCCCTCCCTCAATTTCTCAACAGGTGCAGCATGGCTCCACCATATAAGTTGGTTATAGACCCTCTCAACTTCCAAGGTGGTTTTATTACAAATATAACTACCACCATTTGAATGGGCCTTGGGATTTATTTAATAGGTCACCAGCCCATTTAATCTAACAATATCAAGATATAGACAAAATGACCTATAATTTGGATAGGGAAGGATTAGTTTAGATAGTGATTCGATATTGTGCACTTAAATTTATTTATGATGATGAATCTATTTATACCAATTTATGTTTCCTATATGTTGTGAATTTTTTAGGCCCAAGTTCTAAAGTCTAACAAACAAAACAACTAGTCCTAAAAAAACAAAACAACTAACATTTTGAGGAAAGAGAGAGTATTATAGAAAAACTCGATTTGTGCACGAGTTGAAGAGGATAGATCGGAAATAAGAAGTGTTACTAGTTTGATCATCTTAAAAATGGGACATACAAATGTGCCGGTATAAACCGGTCAAACTGGCCGTGTAAAGCGGTAAAATTTCGTGGGAAACCAGTGAACCCACGGGTCTTAGATTTGGGGCCTGTTTTCCACAATTCTATTCCTCAAAGAAACGTTTCTAGAGAGAAATTTATTCTGATTATCCTGATAAAATGACTTTCATCGTTTCTGATTTCGAGTTTCCTCTAGAAATCTAAGAAACGTTTCTATTTCGGTTTCTAGATTCTTGAATCATTTGATACGGGATTCTTTTGTTTCTCTCAAGAATTAGTTTTCGTTTAGTAGGAAGAGAAACGGTTTGTAGAGTCCTTACAAACAATTCTTTAACAGTAGTGATCGTATTTTTCATGATATTCTCGAAAGCAATAACACATGTTAGTTCACTTAATGAATAGAGCACGTTCTCGTGCTACTTTAGGTTAGTGACGTTAGGCCTTCAGTCGTGTTTACGTTCGTCTAATCGTCTTGTACTTGAGAAAATAAAAGAGAGAGAAGTAAAATCGGGTGCTGAATCACCTCATGATTTACAACGATGTGCTGTGACAAATGGTGAAACTGCCAATGACCATGTGGCAGCAAGGTTGTCAGTGAATAATTTGCATGGCGAAACGGAAGAGATTGACAGAGAGTTGCCAGAGACAATCTACATAGATACGGCCAAACTGTCCACGTATACTTTAGAAAAAGTGCACCTGCAGACGAAATAAATGTATGGTCCAGAAAGTGTTCGTTTTGGCCCACGGGCCAATGTCAAAGTGGTGCGGCCCCATGTTTTGCTGCTGCTGCTCTCCCTCTCCTTCTATGGTCCAACTCGTCCGCCCGCAAAACTCCTTCCCGGGGACCAGACCAGAGGCAGACACCATGCTAGGCGGTTTCAGAGCATTACCATAAAAAATGGGGCTACGCTCCCGGCTGAGCTGTAGCCATTGGATACGATTTGTGTGCTCTTCGCTGACCTACTTCTCCGGGCAGCAAAGACACCGCAGCGGCCCGCGGGCACAAGTCAATGAGAGCGGAGAACGCGCCATCAGCTGGGCTCCAGCTCGAGCTGTCGTGCATGTACGCGGCACTACCGTACCACTACGCACCGCGGCAGCAAGGCTTAGGCTGGCCCGGTAGGATTTGGGCGACTGCGCACGGCGCAAGCAGCGTTTTGGTTTGGCATGGGAGCTCGACGACGATAGCGGCTGGCTTACCCGCTACCACACCAACCAAGAGCCGGCGCTCGCGGCGTGAGGAACGGTGCCGTGCGCAGGAAATGAGGACGAGATCGACGGGTTTCGCGCTGCCGAAGAAGCCGAGTACGTCTATGCGCTATTGAAGAGTTGGTGAAATCTGAAATGTCACGAGATTACGTGCGGGGCTTTGCCGACAGTATGTCGATGGTCTGGGGGTAGCAGCCCGTTCGCGCCTTGTGTGACTGTGAACCCCAGCTTCTTTGGGCCTCACCTGTAGGCCCCTCTACTCAGGGGCGAAGTTAGGATTGGAAGATAGGGGGGCAGCTAGGTTAATTCATATACCAAAACCTAGAACATGCAACTAATTTCATCTTGATCGAAAGAAATGTAGTAGAAGAACGAAATAAGGCCACGAGGGGAGCCACGGCCCCTGCCAACCGCTATTATTGCACTGCTGGGAATGCACCTTCAGTACCGGGTTCTAACCTCCCTTAGCACCGGTTGTACAACCTGTATTGCTATTTTAGTACTAAACGGGGACGCTCAAATAATCGGTACTAAAGGGGGCCTTTAGTACTGGTTGTATACACCAACCGGTAGTAAATTGGCTGCCACGTCGCACGTGGCAGCCAATTTAGTACCGGTTAGTATTATCAACTAGTACTAAGTTCTTTCTTCTTTTCTTTTTTGATTCTTTCCTCATTTTCTTTTTTTCTTTATTCTATATTAGTATTTTATATTTGTTTCCTTTACGTGTATTATTCTAATACGCTAATATATATAAAGTTGTATTTAATTTATAATATTACATTTGAGATAAATATTATATATAGACATCCTGTGCATACACATATTTGAATAATATTACATTGCATCAACTTTCAAAGCTCAACATTTTGGATCAACTATTCTGAACCCGAGTCCTGACGGTGATGTAGATTTGATCCATCATTATGAAACTTTCCCGCTAGATTTACTACATTGTCCAGAAGAAATTCAAAAAATTGTTCTTGAATTGTCCTGATTTTTTCCGTCTCGAGGAGTGCTTCCTTCATGTGCATCATCTGTGTCATTACCAAAGGTTATTATATTGGATCAATGGATCTGCACAATTATAACTAATATATTGTTAAGAATTTTGTCCACGTACTCTGAGTTCGTGGTCGGTCACACGCTTCGGACCTACAAAGTCATGTATGAACTCACATACGTAGTATCCGTATAAATTATTCCCTGGATCCTGTCTCAAACACTATATATATGGCAAAAGAAGTTATAAAATATTTGTTGTGTTCCAGGAGGTGACATGAGATGTGCAAATTTAATACATACCGGGAATTTAGGCTTGATATCAAGTTGCTCCTTGAATTCACCTGAGTGATGTTGACAGAAGCGAGCCCATGCTTTGTTAAGCATGACTATGAAGTTGGTATATTGATCTCTTGGTTTCCTCAAAGTGTCCATGATATAGATCACGCTTTGATCAACCACGATAACAAAGATTAGCCAGTGGAAGCTATAAATATATGCATAATCAAAAGCTAGTTAGTCTTATTTTTAACTGTTAGTTCAAAAAATAAAAGAGATGGGAAACACGCTCACTTGAAGCTGTCCGGTAGAAGTATGTACTTCTTGTAGTGTTGCTTGTCTAAGAAATTAAATATATTCTTCAAGGTCGGATTTGGTTTACCTCTTATAGTTGCCTCGTTTATAACATCCGAGTCCATGAAGCCGACGTCATAGTATCCTTTCCTCCAGCAAGCTTGAATCTCCATCTTGCATGATACAAAATAGAATAGTAGATAAGATGTCGCACAATGACTAGAGCGGAGATTTTGAAGTTAGAGCAAATTAAACACTTACAGAACCCAGGAATTGATGAGTGATTTGTCTAGTGCATCTTGATTGTAAACGAGTGGCACATTTATAATGGCATCACCACGGAAATAATGTTGATCTGCAATCCGAACTTTGAGCATGAGTAAACTGGTGGCTAAAGCCTCCATGTATCATTGGTGCAATTTGTACATCTTCGTTGGAAGACCGTCCACCAACTGCGGCCACACAAGGTATTTTCCTAACTCAAGTTTCCATTTACCAGCCCCAGCGTGCTTTGGGATGTGATCTTCCCCTCGAAGTTAAGCTGTGTGAGATTTGTATTTTTGGCGAATAGAAGCAGGTTCTGAGAAGACTTTGTTATTGAGCGGTCGTAGTCAGATATCACTGATTTCTCTAGCTTTTTCTCCATGCTTATAATGAAAGACCGAAATTTAACCTTATCAAGTGGTGGATCTTTCTTCATGAGAGGTTTTTGTGCAAAGTGAGCTTTAACCTCAGCATCCACTACTGCGTCGATTTCTGCATCAGTCTTCTCAAAAGCTTTCTTGGGCTTTGGTTTCTTCTCCTTTGGCTTCTTCTACTTCTTCTTTGTAGCCGCATTAGGCGAAACTGAAGGCGTCTTTCGCTGTGTAGCCTTGTTCATAACAGGGTGAGGTAGAGTTAGGTTGGGATCCCTGTCAACTGCTGGAGAGCATGCACTCATGCTAGAATCCCTACCAGCTGGTGGAATATGTGGACTCATGCTAGGATCCCTGTTAGCTGGTGGAGAGGGTGCCCTGGCAGATGGCGTAGGTGATCTTGCCATTGAGCCCTGAGAATATGATCCCAAGGCCGGAGGATTCGACTGCGGAACCCTTATGTAGCGTTGGGCCATATAATCCAACCGTGGATGGCTTCTCCAAGATTCTTTTCTCTATCACCTTTGGGGATCTCCAGTTCTAGGTCATCCCAATTGTCGACGACTCGATCCACCCCAACTTTAGTGTAACCCGAGATGGAATCTCCACACCATGAATTGTTTGGCCTTGTGTCGGTTGTTTAGCCACACCATAAGCCACCACGATGAGCTTGTTTTGCAAAGGAGTAATAAGCTCACAAGGGGCCTTCCCAGTGATGTCATCCATGGGGTGGCGTTTGTTATGCTCAACCATGTCAGAAGATCCTCTACCTGGGACTTTTGTGGAAGCAATATTGCTTCAATGCTGAGAGGGGCTTACATCAACATTATCCCCTGATGATGCATCTGCTGGTTCAATGGCTTGTTTGCTAAGAGCTATAGCCACACACAGTTCGATTGGTTCCTCCATTCTAGCATGTGTCAAAGCTATGTGTTCTTGCAAGTCTCACAATTGTCGTGCATGTTCGGCCTTAGTTCTTTGGCGACTTTTATAGGAATCAATGTTCTCATGAAAGGCAAACTTCCATAGGAATTACTCCTTTGCCTCGGCAACATCCAGGGTGTTGTGGATTACCTAGTGCCATAGTCAGCTTGTCCTTCTCTCGATCAGACACGAAAGTTCCTTTAGTTGTCCTTTATTAACTCAACAAGCCTCGTAGCTGCTTCTTTTAATTCTTGGCCTGACACAAATGATCCATATTCAGGATTGAGCATGCCGCCATAAGCATAACACCAATGCTTTACTCACTCCGGCTATTCGAGAGTCACCAGTACGATTCCCTTAGAATTTATGTCATCTTCCATCCTCTGCCATTTGATGAGCCCCTTCTTGTAACCTCCCAGCCCAAGAAGATGAAAGTATTTCTTCTGATGAGCATTGTCGGTGTTGGTTTAAGTTTCCTTAGCACTCTTTTGCAATTGCTTGTACTGCACAAATGAATCCCAGTGATCTCTTAACTTTGGGTGCTTCGTGAAATCTGGTGTAAGGCCCTTCTTTATGTAGTCTTTGTGCATGTTCTTCTTGTATGTTTGAAAAGCAATTGTAGCCTTCCTAAAGCCCCAATCTTTCACGGCTGCTTCATCTACACCTATGAATGTGAATTTTTCTTTTATCTACTCCCGTATGATTTCCTTCTCTCGATCAGGGACCACGCTTATGGGAACCTTGCGTATAGGGACCACGCTCTCATTGATTTTAGGGCTTTTCCAATTCAGAAAGCTTACTGGGATGTTATCCCTAACAAGAAACCCAATTTGATTCACCAATTTGGTCTTAGTTTTGTCTGGAGCAGTTGGTTCACCCTCTTCATTAAGTTCCATGATGATGATACGTCCCTTTAGCTTTTTCTTCTTGCCTCTTTTCCGTTTAGGCCTGCTTGATCTAGATGGCTGAAAATTAAAGAACTATTAATTCCCAATAATCTTGATAAGTAGAGAATTCAAATCAGGTTTACATATAATAATTGCTATACATCGCCTTGTTGCCAATCATTGCCTCCCTCAGCAATTGGTTTCTCCTTATTACCATCATCAGACATATTAAGGTAGATGTCAGTCTGGCTGTGATCGACCTCTTCGTTTGGTTGATTGTTCGTGGGACCTTGATCAAGTCTATTAGGTATTCCTCATCCTATCAGGCCTGCTCATCCTCTAATGGTGCCATTGTAACTAATATAATATAAAATGAATTATTCTAAGAAATAGTAGGATTTATTCTAAGAATGACTATAACTTATACATTTTTGATAGAATAAATGACTACCAAAATGAATGACTAATAGTTATACATTTTCCAATAATAAATGACTAAAAAAGAATGAAGCACTTATACAATTTGATACAATAAATGACTACAACAATATTTACACTGAATTGCTAGTAAATGACAAAAAAAAGAATAATTGACTACGGAATAAATGACTAATATTTAGACATTTTGTAACAATAATAATTGATTGCAAAGAAGAATGGCTATAACTTATACATTTTTTAAAAAATAAATGACTAAAAAATGACTAGTACTTATACAATTTGTTACAATAAATGAACATAATGACCTAATACATGTACAATTTGTTATACTAAATGACTAATCAATGCTATACATAAATCAAATTACAATTAATAGGCTTTTCCAAAAAATAATTCTATAATTTCTAGATAATTCAACAATGTTATGCACATTTCTATAATTTATTGAACTATACTATAGCTCAATTTGTAGCATAATAATGACAATGGCAATTTGTAGCAATAAAAGAATTATTCTAAGTAGTAGGCATTTTACAATCTCTTGCACTATTTATATATTTTCTACCACTATTCCACTAATTTTTGGCACTAATAAAACAATGCATGGCAATACTGTACATTAATTTCCTAGCACTATTTATAAATTTTCTAATATTTATAACACAATTTCTATATTCACCAACACAACTTATAAATTTTTTGTTTTTCCTTACACCATTTCTATACTTTTCCTAGCAATATTTTAAACAGAAAAACATTTATCCTAAGTCCTAAAAATTAAAAAATTAAAAAAAGATGATGTCAGCGCGACCACGGGCTTACCTCAGTAGAGACGGCGCCCGCGGCCGTGCGATCCCTTGAAGTGTGGTGCCGATGGAGGAGGGGCGCACGACGTCGGTCGAGGAGGGACACATGGCATCAGAGTCGTCGGGGTCGGCGCCGGGGGCGCTAGGCATCGGTGAAGGTGGCGGTCATCGGTGTAGGAGGGGCGCGCGACGCCAGTGGAGGATTGGCCGACACCGGGGGTGTGGGGTGGCATCGGAGATGGCGGCGGTTGGTGGAGGAGGGGCATGCGGCGCCGGTGGAGGAGGGGTGCGCGAGGCGTGGGAGAAGGCGGTGGAGGCGAGGTGGAGGTGTGGGGATGACGTACGGCTGGCGCTAGTGGTGGGTCGGTCGGGTTGGGGTCGTGGGGCGCGTTGCGGCGTCAGGGTCGTCGTTGAAGGTGGTGGAGGTGCGATGATGGGGACGACGGCAGCTTGAAGGATAGGGAGGATGTTGGGGTAGCGGCGGCAGAGGATCTGGGAGGAGAGGGCCGACGTCGTGGGTGACTTTCGCTATGTGCTGGGAAGGAAGGCGGTAGGGCTTTTATCCCCCCCTAGTACTGGTGCTAGCCAGCACCCGCTACTAAAAGTCTTTTAGTACCGGGTGCTAGCTAGCATCGGTACTAAACGGTAGGTCGACCCTTTAGTACTGGGTCCAGGTACCACCTGGTACTAAAGGAAGTAGAGTGCGCCAAAATGAAACTGCCCCCCGTTAGTACCAGGTGTTGTTATCACCCGGTACTAAAGGGCTTTGTAGCCTACTGTTTTGGCTTCCCACCTAAACATCTTTTTATTTTCTTTCTTTTACAATTGTTATTATATTAATTTATTGCGTAGTAATCAAATAACGTTCATAAAAATTGCAAAAAACCATTTGTTAGCTTGATGTTGATTAGATATACACTACAAAAATATTAGATGCGGTTAAATATCAAACATAGTAAATATTGTTAATTTTAAGTTAGTAATAGGTTATAATGGTCATAATACTTATGTTAACTTTAAAATTCAGAAAACAGATATTTTGACCATGGAAAAATTTTAGAAAAATAGTACATGTAGTGTTATTAACATGTTTACCATGACTTAGTTATGTACTTTTTAATTGTATCTAAATTTATTATTTAATATTTAATGATGCTACAAAAAATTGAAATATTTAATATTTTAACCATGCAAAAATTAGTGCTTGTTTAATAGGGTGAGATTATTGTTAATAAACCCATAGAATACACTACATATCATTACAATGCGTTATTACATTACTTTCTTACTTGACCACAAAACACAGCATAATGGTTCTAATACATTACACATCATCATCTAATGGAACGTTAATAACCTTCCTCTTGACGAACTTCCGTTGGTTGGGATCGTGGCGTAAGTATGGAGCATCCTCTTTAGCTAAGAGGATGGTTGGGTCAAACTTGACTGAAAATGAAGGAAGATTATCGAACTCATCATAATCTTCTGAAATATCAGTCTTGTCCTTAACTCCAACGATTTTCCTTTTCCGTGGAAGAACTATGTGGTGCTTTGGCGGGTCATCTAAATTATTAGCACCCTTCTGTTTTGCCTTGCTTGACATGTTCTTCACATAGAAAACTTGAGTCACCTCATTGGCTAGGATGAATGGTTTGTCTCTGTATCCAATTTTGTTGAGGTCCACTATTGTCATCCCGTAGTTGTCTATCGTTACACCTCCTCCAGTATGTTTCACCCATTGGCACCAAAATAGAGAGATTTTCAAAGGTTCATAGTCAAGTTCCCATATCTCAATGACACCATAGTATCTATCTTTTTTTCTATTGTTGTCTATTGCATCTATACGGATACTACTATTTCGGTTTGTGCTCTGTTGGTCTTGGGCTCTCGTGTAAAATGTGTACCTATTTACTTCCTATCCTTGGAATGTCAATACTGAGATAGATGGACCCCTAGCCAACCATGCTAGTTGCTCTTCAATCGTGTCATCACCCCTCAAACGTCGCCGCAACCAAGAGGCGAAAGTGTCAATGTGATGACGTGTAATCCAAGCCTAAGTCTTCCCCTGGTTTGAGGATCGTACAATGGTCTTGTGCTCCTCCATATATGGAGCCACCAGAGATGATTGTTCTAGGACCGTGAAGTGCGCTTTATGAAATGTACTCTCATCGATGTTCATCCGAGCTTTCCTTCCTAGTGTGCCCTTTCCCTTGAATCTCCCCTCATGGCGTGATACAGGGACTCCAATCAAACTCAGGTTGTCAATAAAGTCAACACAAAACTCAATGACCTCCTCTATTCCATATCCCTTTGTGATGCTTCCTCCTGGACGGGCATGATTATGAACATATTTCTTTAGAACTAACATAAACCTCTCGAAAGGGAACATATTGTGTAGAAATACAGGACCGAGAACAAAAATCTCTTCAGCAAGGTGGACTAGAAGGTGGGTCATGATATTAAAGAAGGAAGGTGGAAAGACCATCTCAAAGCTGACAACGCATTGCACCACATCATTCTGCAGCTTTAGTAGATTGTTTGGATGGATTGTGTTCTGAGAAATAATGTTGAATGCACATAGCTTCACGAAGCCAATTCATATGTACCCAGGAAGCCAAGCACATTGATGCAAAGACTGATGCAAAGATTTTGGGTACAACAATTTCTTATGATCATCTTACATATGCTCGAGCTTCTTTAACTCATTCACATTCTCATAGTCTTCCTTTACATATTGCAACACCTGACCTGGGTCATCAGTAGGACCTTCTTCTAACACCATCTCTTCTTCAGCCTCGTCCATTGCAGCATCTGCAAAGGCACCTCTTTGAGTCTAGTCAGGAATGTAGTTATCATCTTCTTCATCATCATCATCTTCCATCATAACTCCTCTTTCCCCATGCTTGGTCCAAACAAAATAGTTAGGCTTGAATCCCGAATTGTATATGTGGGCATGAATAGTCAATCAGGATCAGTAATCCTTCTCAATTTTTCAATTTCTACATGGACAATAAATGAAACTAGATGACAGCTTGTTGGACTCTACCATATCGAGAAAACCACGCAAGCAATTAATTTACTTCATGGAGCATTTGTCCGTGTTGTACATCCATTGCTGATCCATCTACAAAGTTTTACCGAACCAAAGATATTTTCATCATCCATAGAATTATGAACCATAACAAACATGATACAAATTTCATAAAACTCAAATGTTGCTAAAAATTTAGATAGAAATACACAAATTTAAATTTCAAACCCAAACAAGATGATACACTACGACAAACCATCCACTAAGAACTATCTAGGAGGACTTTAAGCATCCTTGGGTGGCGAAGATGAAGGTTTAGCTGACCTAGCCTCATCCTGTGGATTATTTGTGCCTCTTGCGACGGTAGTACTCAAAGGACCTGAAACCCCAACGATTGGCAGTGGAGCATAACGACCACCAAAAGGAGGTTCCTGACCCGCCGCAACAACATCTTCCTAACATCTTTCCAAATAATGAAGCATTGCTCTCTCCCACACACTCATTTTCTTCGGCTTATCATGAGAGCCAACTGTGGTTTTCCCCTTAACGCGAGAGGAACGACGATCGCCCCCACCATTGCTACTCCCTCAAGTAGCAAGAGCCATGTTGATTGGACAATCATTTATTTTTTAAGTTTTACAATAACAAATTAGTATTACCAACATCCAAATTCAATTATCTCTATGTACCACAATATATTTAATAGCTCATATTTGCAAATGACTAAATTTTGAACAAATTATATTTTTCCCCACAATTTATTTAGCTGAAACATAACATATAAATGAATTATAGCTTATTCTAAAAATGACTAGTTACAACCCTCTAAC
Source organism: Setaria italica (assembly GCF_000263155.2). Classification (NCBI taxonomy): domain Eukaryota; kingdom Viridiplantae; phylum Streptophyta; class Magnoliopsida; order Poales; family Poaceae; genus Setaria; species Setaria italica. Next base: position 19,242,082 of record NC_028450.1, on the reverse strand, counting down.
CTATGAGCAAAATTTATTTAGCTTATATCTGCAAATGACTAAACTATGAACAAATTATATTTTTTCAACAATTTATTTAGATCATATTTGTAAAGCACTAAACTATGGAATTAATCTCTCTATTATTCCTCTAACATCATATTGATCAATTTCTTTAACTAATATGAAACATATCATCCAAACCATTGTAGCTCAAACATATATATCATATGCATATAAATGAAAAATTTCACCATTGTAGCTTATTCTAAAAATCACAAATTACTCTAACTCTAAAGTATAAAACTTAGTATACTAACCATGTAAAAAGGGATGATGAAGTTTCTAACCTTTAGAGCACTTGAACAAGTGAAATCCCCACGAGATGGTCAAAAATCTAGCAGCATCTCCCCTAGGTCGCCATGGAATGGATGAAGCCCGAGCTTGGTGGGTGGCTCGGGCGGGAGGAAGAAGAAGCTGGATTTATAGGATGTACATTAGTACCGGGTGGCTAAAGGTTGCCAATTAGTACTAGATGAAGCCTCCACCCGGTACTAAAGGTCCTCAGGCACAGTAGTACCGGTTGAAGTAATGTGCAACCTTTAGTACTAGGTAAAGCCTCCACCAGGTACTAAATGGGTTCACAGGGGCCTCTTCGAGGACTAACTGTTAAGCCCGGTACTAATGCTCGCATTAGCATCGGGCCAAAAACAAACCGGTACTAAGAGCCAGGACGAATGCTGAGCTTTCTAGTAGTGTTGGCTCTGTCCCTACCTACCGTGAGGTAACGAACTGAACATGTTACTATAACAAGAGCAACAACGTTTCAATCTGCTGACATTTGATTCTTGTTTTATACATGACTGTTCAGCTGAATGCTTTTTTTCGAGTCAATACTACAAATTTCAAGTTTTATGTTAGTATCTGTCATAACCTTTTGGTAATATGTTTGGTGGGAACTATGTTGTTGGCAATTTATCAAAACTCTTATGAAACATGAAATATATATTTAAAGTATGTCAGTCATTCAAGAAAAATATAAAATTAATGTCCTCTTATAGAATAGCTATTGGACATATTAGACTTCTAGTGGAGGAACAACTAAGTTATAATGGTTAATAAATCTTTGTAGGGTGAATAAGTCAATAAAGAACTATTAGCTGAACTATGAGCACTCATGCTAAAACAAGGACTCAAACCCATATGGATAACATGTACAAGAAAACCTATTCAACTAAGCTACGCCTTTTCAAGGGTTGCACGTATTGCAGCGAGCCTTGGAGGCGCTTATTGCGGCAAGCTTATGGCATTGAGGAGCGGTGCATGCACCACTACGGTGAGTGGTGGCACAGTATGGCCGTAGTAAATCCCTTCACAGCAGCGCACGCTCGAAGATGGGATTGATGCAGTTCATTGTTCAGCCTTCCGTAGTGTCTCGCAAGTATTGGAGTGCGAGGGCTCTCCCCATTTCTACGAGTAGCTAGTGGCGAGGGTGGTAGTGTTGGGCTGTTGACAGCGTCATTACTGGAAAATTCATTTTAGTTCCGGTTGAATAGAGCCATAGATCCCGAAAATCCAACCGGAACTAAGTTTTCGAGACAAAAGCGGTGTCCTTTAATCACAGGTCATTCACTTGGGACTAAAGACCTCCTTTAGTACATACGTGCGCATGCACGTACCCCCTTTAGTACTTAAGACTTTCTTTAAATTTTTTTCCATATTAATATTGTATGCAAATCGTATATATATTTCATGACAGTAATATATATATACAATTCTTAGTATATTATACACATCAAACTAGTATTTATACAATTACTATATATACAATAATTTGTCCTCTTCGTTCTTAGGATCCTCCCGTCCTGGTGTTGCTCGGTTCGACTATTGAACATCCGTCGTAATAAAATTCTCAAGTGGGATTTATCACCTCGTCCACCAGGAATCCTATGAGACCTTCTTAGATAGCCAAAATCCTATCCTTCTTCGAGAGTCTTTCTTGAATATTCATCATCTATAATTTAGAAATATGTAAATGTTACACGACCAATTACATATAAGGAGCTAGAAAAAAATTAAATATTAATAGTTTTATTTTACGTTCATTTATATCATATGACATCAGCACCTTCTCATGCACAAAATTGTTCATGTGTTCAGAGATGTAGTATCCACATAAATTATTGCCTTGTTCCTGTCTTAAGCACTTTAGTGGGAAAAAATATGTGATGAAATATTCGTGTTATAGAATGTACAAAATGTGCGAACTTCATACATACCAGGAACATTGTATTGAATGTAAGTTTTTCTTTGAATTCACCACGGTGAATGATACAGTGTTAGGTGAAAATTTAGAAAACAAACTTTTGCATAGAGATAAAGGTCCAGAATTATTACTAGTTTAGCATGTCTTGAATGTTTTCGTACTCCGCTGGTGGTTTCCTCAATGAATCGAACAGAATAACGTGGTTTTTATCAATCATAATTATTAGGAGAATCCGGTGGAAACAATGTACATAAATATTCATATTAGAGATAAATAACATTAATTAGGTAAGGAATAAGAAAATCAAAATAGACGGTACCCACACTTACTTATAGTTGTATGGCAGTAGTATGTATTCCTTATAATTTTGTTTCTCTAAGAAATTGTATATTACGTCCAATGTTTGCTTTAGTTGATCCTGTATCTACTTTTTGTTAACGATCGATGGATCCATGAAGCCAACGTTGAAGTACGATTCTCTGCGGCACCTTTGAATTAGCATCCTACATAAAATAGAAGACAAAGTTAGTAGGGTGACGCACACACACAAAATAATGATCTGAGCTAAAATTTACATCTTGATAAAGACACTTACAGAACTCAGGCGCTGAAGAGGATACACTTACAACATTGCCCATGGTGGGAAGCCAAAACCAACCAAAAGCCGCTAGGTTAAGGTCGGTGAACAGATCTCTGTCTGAAGAGGATATTGGACCATCATACTTCTATTACGAGAATTAGGCTCCAAAAGGCATTTGGAATACTATTTCAAGATTCTTTTATGATATTCAGCCTAAGTTTGTTGACTCGAAGTTGTTCTGTTGTACCATTATTTTCTAGTACTGGAGGAGCGGAGATGACTCTCCATAGACTTCGTAGAAGATTAAGTTATGTGCAGAGAATAGTGTAAGCACAGTCATGTCATGTGTAGACACTGTTCTTTGGGATTGGAGGAGCGGAGGTGGTACATCCATTGCCGGTCCATCTACATCATCGTATTTCATGAAAAATGAACATAAGGTTTCGTATTAGATAAAAAAAAGTTCATCAATAGTAGGGGGAAAAAGAGTAAGTGTGTTTATAATATTTAGTCCTTGCAATAAACATTAGATAAATAAATTATTGGCAAAGAAATACAATTATTGTTAAATTACACTGACATGAAAAATTGTAGCAATGATAAAATTCTATTTCTTACACCTACAATTAATTTACCTTAATTTTATTGCAATGACTAAATTTAAAAACACATTTACTCTATTTTTTCACATACATAATATTGATCAAGTTCCTTTAACTAATACAAATCATATATAACAAGCAAGCTATCCATCAAATTCTAGCTCAAAAATATGTATAAATAAAAATTCTCTCTATTCTCCCTCATTCTAAAAAACTCAATTTTCTCTATCTCTAAATCATAAAACAAAGCATAATAACAATAAATGAAGGGAGGATGAAGTATCTAACCTTTACAACACTTTGGATGAGTGAAATCCCTACGGAAATGAGGAAAAAACATCAGCAGCATCTCCCCTAATGTTGCTTGCTCGCCATGGAGAGGAGGAAGAAGCTCTCGGTCTCTAGTGGAGTGGCTCTGGATCGGGGAGGAAGAAGTGCTCTTTGTCTAGTGAATTTATAGGCGACGAGCTTTTGTCCTAGTTGGAATTTCCAACCGGAACAAAAGGGGGGCCATCGGTGCCAGATTTTTCAGCCATTACAAGCGGGACAAAGGGAGGGGGCTTTAGATTCCCAGTTGGTATTTACAACCGAGACTAAAGCTCCCTACCCCCCCCCCCCCGTCAGTGGCTGTCGATGGCTCATTTTTAACCTGGGACTAAAGGCACTTTGGTCCCGGGTCCAAAGTCAACCGGGACAAAAGCTCCTAGATTGAAGGTCAGTTCTCTAATAGTGCGTGCTCACCACCAGATCTGTCATTGTTCCTTCCACCCTCCAGTTTTGATACGAGGCTGCTTGATTTCCTCTAGCTAAGACCTCCTCAGCGTCTATAAAAGGTGCCATTAAATGGATAGCCATGGGCAATCTGTCCTTTGGTGAGCAGTCTGACCGCTTATCATCAACAGTGACCTTAGATGGCTACGGGGATCTACTAATTAGCGAACGTGCCAATGATTTATTTCAAATAACCTATTTATGATGTGGTCCCTCTTATCTCCACTCATCCTCTCATTTTACATTACTTGTAGAAATATCCATGCATTGCTACAGTTCTACCTGTTCTCAAGTCAATCCGTTGCTGAAAGAAAATTCATGCAAAATGGATCGTCCTTTGTGAAATTGACTGTGCACCTTGTTGGAAGTTTTGGGGTTGATGACTTGCACTTGCTTTCCAACACGTATTCCCCATCCATTATTCATGTCAGTGCGGTCCTACGAAGCTGAGCGCCTGAACCTAAGGAACTCGTAACTCAACATGTATAACAAAATCTAATGGACTCGCTAGCTCTCTGCTTGGCTATTCTCTTAAGCCAGTAAAGTAATCTAATTCAAATCTCATCCTAGCACATGTCGTGATTCCCAAGGCACCACGGCTCGGCACATCCTCCCACGCCAGGTTGCCTCATCTTAACTTTTCCACTCTTGCGAGGCCCAAACATCTCCGTCACTTGCTACCGCTTCTAGCATCTAGCCAAATCGGCATTGTAACATGCGCTGCACTCCCATTGGCCCGTCGGAGGGAGCAGCATCACGCTGCCGTCCATGGGTGCCCCCTTCCCAAGCAGCATGCCCGTACCACTACTACTACTACTACTACTACAACTATTAGGACTAACCGACGTTATTGACTTGTCCAACATGCCAATAATTATTCTCTCTCTCTCTCTCTCTCTCCCCCCTCCAGATGCAGTTGATGCTAATAACTATCAGAAATGGATGGTGGCAACATCTTTCTTACATTAATCTCACAATCAAAAGGGAACCTATCAATCATAATCTCACATGAGTTGTTTCTGCATGAATGTCTTGTGTTATATGCCAGACAATCCAACGAAAGGTACGCATGTACGTCAGGCTTATCCCGTGACACCCGTCATGCACACATGTAACCAATGTGCAAAACTAAAGATTCTAACCTATATTCATGGTAAGCTTAGGCTTTAATATTCAGAGCATCTCACATTTTTCATTGCAACTGTGGCCTACCACCACGAGCTCGCCTACCCGTCGCAGTGCTTAATAAATAGGCGGATGAGCATTTTTGCAGGGCAACACCTAAACTCATAGGTTCACCGTCTTTCATTGTTCAAATGGAGGTACATTGTTGGTATTTCTTACGTCACGAATAAATTTGCAAGCGCACGGATATACCGTTGTAGCATTTCACTTGGAGAATATTCACGGTATCGTTATTTATACTTTCCAAAAGGATAACGTTGGTATAAAAGAGTTTACCAGATACATATTCATGACAATATGCTTCAGTAATAGACCAAAGTTCATACACGGGGTAAGCCTAGGGATGGACATGGATGTCTGGAAATCCGAATTATCCGAATTCGTATCTCCTAAAAATATTAATATGGATATCCGTATTCGTATTCGTTTTAAATGTGGATGTCAAATTGATGTATCCAGATTTGATTTTCGATGTTTTCTCTATCCGGTTCCAGATTCGTATTTGATAACAATGTGAAATATCTGACAATATCCATATCCGCAAAGAATAAAGTACCCAATGAAGCCATTTAAAACTTATTTATATTACTAAATACTAATTATAAATGATGTTAATTTTAATATTGCTAATAAAATAATTATTTTCATGATTTAAACTATTTAAAAAATGATTTATATGACAAATTACTAATTATGTTAACCTCATATTACTAGTGATATATAATAATAAAGTTTAATTAATTTTAATATGACTAATCATATTAAGTTTAAATACATTATATTATTTATTAATAAGTAAGTCATATTTAAATGTATCAATGAGCTTATTTTTATTATTAAATGATATATATATATTTTTGAAAATACTTATTTATATTTATTTTGATATATTTAATTATTTCTTAATAAATATGTTATTTTCAATAAGATATCTATTATGTACTATGCTCATAATTTACTCCATACTTGCGACATGATTTTTGATCAATTATAAAACCATCAATAAAGCAAAAATTAATACTCATTATGACGCTATGTTATAAGTTGAGTAAGTATCCAAATGCGAATCCGAATTCGAACTATTTTTTTTGTATTCGTATATTCATATTTGAATTCGAATGAAAATGTGGTAAATAGTGCTATCTGAACTCGATTCCATGCGTATCTAATCTGAATCCATCCCTAGGTAAGACATGATATAGTATTGGGGTAATGTGACACACACACAAGCCAATCTCATGAATAAAGAATAAATGAATAATCCTAAGGTTAGCGAGAGTAAGGCATACAGAGGTCCTAGTGGTATCTATTTAGATTAGCAAGGGTCATACAAATACATGGCTAGAACTTAGTTCTAAGCACCTAGACACTACAGGGAGAATATCCGTCCCTGGTCTGCCAAGGCAAGATATCTTTCAAGACCGTGCAGCACATTCATATCCGAAGGTTGCCTCCATGCCCGAGCACCACACTCGTGCACATGATAACTACCCTAGCTCCCCCGAGACTCCAACCCTTTAGATAGACAAGCATAGAGCTAGAGAGGGCCCGAAGGCACAATGAACTATTGACAGTCATTACGTACCAAATATAACCATCAATATACTCAAGAATAAAGGAGGATTGGCATTTATTACATGCATATTTTATGTTGAATAATGTAGTTCCACTTGTCCTTGGAGATTATTTGGTTGCAGCTGAAATAACACAAAAGGACGGAGAGAGAACACCCTATGGATCCAAGAAACACACTTCCAACTAATGGGAGGTTGCCACGTGTGCATCCCATAGATTGAAGGGCCCACAAACTACCACAACCGCAGCAGTCACCGGATAATGCACACAACCGCCATTGGGACCCACATGTCAGACTACCACGTGAAGGCGGTTGCAAGAGGGGCCATCAGGGGTTCGACCGAACCGCCTATGGCTCTCCTTGTGATCTGCTTCCATGTGGCGACGGGTGATGGCTTCCCTATGTCGGTTATGGGAGATTCCCTCAAATGTTCCTCCTGTAAACCACCTCTATGAACCTATAAATATGAGGGTAGGGGCTCTATTCTAGGACACAAACCACAAGTGAATCATGCTCTCCCTCTTAGTTTTCAAGTTAGTGGAGTTAGGCTAGAGTAGCTCTACTTCAGGTTCTAGGTCTCCTTGGAGTCTTGGGTATGGCTCCTATATCTTACTTTCCTAGGTTAACTTTATTCTATTCAAACTATTCATCTTCTTTATATAGTTTTGTGCTTGGTTCTTATATGCATGAGTTAGATGTATACCATTGCTATGTTGATACACTAGGCTTTATACGCTCGTATGCTAGTGGTATACCCTAACTCTCGTAGTATAGGCTTATATACTCTCATGTATGCCTTAAGACCATGCTTTAATACATACTCTGTGTGCGTATATACCTTGTATAGCTTAGTTAATCAATGCTACAACATCGGTTCAGTGGTCATGTTTATGGTGGCTTTAGCCATTGATACAATAGCTCGGAATGGCTGGAGTGTTGTTAACAATGCAAGCATGGAGCATGGATTTCTTAGCTTCATTGGATATGAGTTTGCCCCATGGGTGTTGATGCTCATTATTGACACACTTTTAGTGCCATTTAAGTGGTATTGTCATACATATTCTTATACTAACCTGCCACTTGGCACCTGAAATAACCCCATTTTTGCATATGCATTGTATTTTGGAGAACATTCTGTTTTTGCAGGAAATTGGACCTAAAAGTATATTTTTGGATAAAACCTCGAACAACCAATGAACCTGTTAAGGACGAAGGCTAGCAGGCTCAGAAAGAGCCTAGGCTGATTGGCCTGGTGAAGCCCAAGCCGATCAGCTAGGGGTCTTATGGCCTCCTCCGATGCCCATTTTTGGCAATTACTCCTCCAAGATTACTTAAGGGCTAAGTTTGTGAAGATATGGCAAGGGTCACTTCAGGATCAAAGAGGATCTAGCGGAGATTTGGAAAACTATTGAAGATCAATATCAACCCGAAGCTACCGACGTGCCAGGCCCACATGCAAGCGAAAATATGACTTCAGGACACCTAAGAGGACTTAGGGACGAAGGAGCACGCGAGAGGCCACAACGAAGGGCTAGACCAATCGACCTGCACCCCTAGGATGATTGGCCTAGGTCTTTCCTTGCTCCTCTCACCTTCCAATGTCTGCCACGCGCTCTCCAAACTATAAATACTCCAAAAATCCACCGAGACTGGAGATCAATCCACCAGAACATGACGAAACCAATGGCTTACACCAGAGGGAGCTGATAGCTGCTGCAAGTCCTAAAAGTTGCCTAGGAGCTGGCTTAGGCTAGACCCTAGCCGCCATGGTCCCCCCTACGCGGTGAAGCCATGGTGGAGTTCTGGAGCCGAGCCTTGTGATCACCAAGGCTTATGTACACAAGATGGTTATAGCAATCTAATCTTGTGTTTACTTTTATCTACATGCATTCTTGTTCTCATATGTTTAGCTAGCATATGTTCTTAGTAAGAATAGATGTAATCGTGGTGATTAATCTATGTCTTGCGGATACATCTTAGTAGTGGGTAGGAAGTCCATGTGATTGCCTTCGCATGGCGACAGCATGTGGGAGGGCAAATGCTTAACAATTGCTTAATGTTGAGTAGGATCGATGGTGAGTATTGTGGGAGTCATTTAAGGTAAAGCTTTGGGAAACCAAAGGCGTTAACATGCAACTCGCAGTGGTGATCATAAGAAAGTAGGCCGCTTGTGAGCCGCCTTTTTGAAACATGATTCTTTATCAAGGTATGAGATAAGTTGATTACCACTTTGGTCGGAGCTATAACTAGAAGATGATAGGCCCTTATTGCCCCTGGCAGTGTTATCTTATTTATATCTATAGATGTGATCAATATTTGCTCTATAATTCATATCTATTAAGGTTACCCTTCATATGCAATCTATGCTTCATGTTAGGATTAGATCCGTTAGATTAGATGGAAAATCCTAGTCAGTTCGCTGCTGATCCACGGATTGATAAATCTTGGATGGAATACTCTAATGGAAAGGCTACGATGATCCGTGCACTTGCGGTTCACAAATTGGCGCGCTAACTGCCATCAACAAGCTTTTCTGACGCCGTTGTCATTACCGTTGCATATATCCTATTTTTCTTGTTTGCGTTGTTGAAAGCAGGTAAATACTAGATGCTAGATGATCGAATATAGACTTCATCAAGTCTCGATTTACTCTGATAAGATGATAACAACATCAAGTTCGACTCTTTAGCAGTAGGTGTTATCTCTGTTAGTGGCCCAACATCTTCTATTGAGTCCACAATTAAGAAAATACAAATGATGATAAACAAGGTATGTCGCTGGGTCAATATTTTTTTTAAAACTAATGTTTCTTGGAGATTCGTTTGTTCAAGTAACAGGTGTTGGGTCATGCCCAAAAAGTTGTGAGTTGGATCATCAACATCTCAAGTTGAATGTTGCTGTTGTGATTGATTTTCTATCCATGATCAGAGATGTACAATAAAGGAAAATTAAATATTCAGAATCTCCATCAAGTCTTCTTTCCAATGCATCAAGAATTGCTAAGTTTGGAGATCTGTACAAGGAGTTATGATAAAATATTTTAACGCTGCGCGTTCTAAAATCAGCTCGGGATAGAACACATTGCCAGAGTAAAATGGGCGTAACTATTTCATCTGGAATCTGTTTTGGGTGAATGACAACTTGATGAAAAGGTAATTTGATGCACTTTGCAATGGAGTAGATGTTTGGTACATGTTCTGTACTGGACATAGAGGAATTCAATGGAGGAGAGACAGCAGTGAAGAGCGACGATGGAGGTGATGATGATGTAAGCAACTATTACACCCAGCCCAATTTGGTTGGCCCAGTGTAGTCCATGAGTGCAGGTGCGCATGTTTAGTACTACCTTACTAGTTGAGAAAGGGTGAAGCCAACTTATAAGCCTTTGTCAACTAGCCATAGCACCTTCAGGTTAACCATTTTACATGAAGCATGGATGAAAGTGTAAACAGGGTGCTATGTATACGCATACCCACCCCTCGGAAGGGTTGGGTGGTGCGGATTTGGAGGATGGGGTGTTACAACAACCATGCAAGCAAAGAAAGATTGGAGAACCTCTCTGTGCAGAAGGTGACAATTTGAAGTTAATCAGGACTATAGGAAAAAAGTTTAGAAGCACGATGACACTACCAATCTTCTCCAGTAGGATGCTCAAAAGCTTTTAATTGAGTGATGCAATCAAGGAAGAAAACTACAAACCGCAGAAGCTTCCTCTGATCCCGACACCTTGGCTAGAGCAAGAATTATGGAGAAGATGCATCATTGCTGCTATGCTACTCGCTGGTGCAGTAATGGTGATGACCTTGAAGCCAAAGGATGTGTGACATAATGCCCTAAACACTGCAAGATCAAGATCATCAGCACCTCCAGATCAATTCGCAAGAAGCTACCGTTGTCATCAAGATTTTACACGACATCAGAAGAAAACAATAAAATATTTTTAGATATTCAGAAGCCTTATGAAGTCTACGTTCCAACAAATCAAGAATCAAGGAAATCGGAGATTCCTACAAGTGGTTATGGCCAAATTATCGAAGGTCGCGCATCCTGGAATCTGTTCTGGATATCACCCAGTGCTAAAATAAAATGGGCATAACTCCCTCATTTGAAATCTGTTTTAGATGAATGACCACTCGTTGGAAATATAATTTCATAAAATTTTCAATAGAACTATGTTTCAGTATATATATTCTATTCTGTGGAAAATCCACGAAGAAGAGGCAACAACAAGGCGTTGAGAACAAGACGGAGGAGATGAGGATGACAACAATGAATAAGAGATTGGGCAATGCTTTCATCCAGCATAAATGATCAAATTCAGAAGCTTAGAACAAAATAAAAACCTCCAGACCATTGGCACATGAAGACACAAGTAGGCTACATCCAATACAAAGAGGTGTTACAAGTGAACTATGAAAGATTACAAAAGATGACATCAAGCTGCATGAATACTTTTGATTCTCGCGCAAAGGACCATGGTTTCGCATGAACATTATTGAGGTGAGAATTCTTGCTATATGACTTTAACTAAAGCGCTTCTGGGATGCAACCTGTCTTTTTATTTATTTTCTTTACTAAGATGACGGTTTATATTATGCTTTTTAATTGAAACCATCAAGTAACATTGTACCGTTGCTCTAATAAATTCTACAACCACATGTTGTATGCTTTAAATAATATTGACGGAGCACTTTGTTACTGGATCTTGGAAAACTTATAGATCCTTTTTGTGTCCTTCTAGTGTTTAGAGTCTTTTTCTTTATCTTTTTAGAGAAAAATATGAGGTACGGCACCACCCTTCGATTCTAAACTTGCGGCTAGTTAATTTAGGCTAACTTTTGTTTTGTTTTAGACCACCTCCATTTCATGTCATATCAATTTGTTCTTCCACCTCATGTTGCTTTGCATTTTCATGTTGTTTTTATTAAAATCTTTTTTCCACCTAAGCCTTTATATCAGCCCCCTGAAAACCAGAGCCAATAGAGGTAGGATTAACTTGTGTTGATCAGCTTGTTGCACCATTCAGATCGGCCTAAGTTGTTTTTGCCTCTGTTCTGACTACACCCACATCTAGAGCCACCCTAAAATCATAGGTTTTTGCTTTTCATCCAAAAAAAATATAAGCCCTTTCTTTTCTTTTTGTTTTTAAAACCCCCTTAGTTAGAATTTCTATACCAGATTTATCTCTTCAAAATTCTTGTTTTAAGCAAATATAGGATACCAATGAACCTATCCTAGCCTTGTTAGTTTGGTTGTTGGAGATTTTCGATTAATGATTTTCTTGTTGACATTGCTTGACTTATTATGAACCTATCCTAGCCTTGCTTTGTCATTCTAAGCAATCCTTTTTGACTCAACTAATTGCAGAACAACATCGATAGTCTGTTCAACCTTGCTAACCCCTGTTTTTGCTAACCCTTTTGCATTTGCATTTGCAATTGTTTCTTCATGCATATCTTAGCTTGGCTTTCTCCTAAAACTTTATGGTGAGCCTTCTATATGATTGTGTTGATGCTCTGTAGAGTTTTCTTCATGGTAAATTAGATGTAAACATGGTGTTTATACCTAGTTTAAGACCATCATCATTCAGTTTAGAAGACCTTGCTAGCTATTCATATTGTCTCCGTATTGCATTGGTAGGTTTATAAGCATTGCAGTGTGCTTTATTTTTCTTATGCTATAAAGAGATATTGATCTTGGGATAAGCATGGTGGTTGACCTTGATTAATAATTTGTCTATGGCTATGGAGAATTTTAGCAACCTAGTTGTAAGCATGGTGCTTAGAACTTGGTACAAACATTGTATTTATTTATGTTCCTACCTATCATTTGCATTCACACTTGCACACACATACGCTTATTAGGTTTTTGTTTATTTCGTTGAATTAGCTGCAACAAGTTAAGGTCCTAGGGATGTCTTTGGTATGTTAGAAACAGTTTCTACTCCCGACAGTCACCTCGGGAGTGGTATATGCACTTGAATTGTTTTGCAGGCATGGTGAAGTGCTTTCATGAAAATTGAAGGACAATAAAGGCGACAAAAGTGAAGAATCATAAAGACAAGCTCTGGATGTTGAGAACAAGGATTTCAACAATCACAAGAAGCTTCATCTTCTTCTTCGATGACTAGCACAATGCTAAGCATGGGGGAGGACTTGGCGGACGAAGAATACAAGGATCACGGTCACAAGAAGATGCTCATTTTTCTTTTTCCATGCTAAGCACAATGCTTAAGCATTGGGGAGGCTGCGCTACACCTCATCTACACCTCATTACAAGCATCGAAAGTATGGTAAATTCTTCCTCAACCTTCTCTTTGTCAATATCTTTCTAAATGCCTATGTATATAAGCCTTCAATAATAGACTCGATGAAACCTTTGTATATCTCTCGATAATAACATGGCTACTAGGAGTACAACCTAGTTTTTGTTTTCTTGAAATCATGATCACCATCAGCTTGTGCTCACCATGATGTTAATAATAATGGTACAATCTTGCTTATGGAAAAATGATGAAGGTTGCCGCTTTGTTTTATCTATGGAATGTTGTATATGACTTGACTATTTGCTCTATGTCTAATGAACTTAAATTGATTAAATATCAGATATTTTCGTTGTGGAGGTTAAATGACTAAATTCTAGACCCACAAAATCTATGTTGCTCTTTGGTTTAAGTTCTCTGATGACCTGATAACTTGATTAGTTTTTATCTAAAATTAATTCATATGCTATCTACATTTGTGAATCTCTTGCGAAGTTCTATCTACCAAAGCCTAATACATGCATGATCTTTCATGATTAAACCTTTAGATTGCAAACTTATATTTTGATGAGTTGGATTCAGATTGATTTCTGTGGTATGGGACTTAGAAGTTGGCAATCTCCTTTGTGTAAACCATTTTCTTGCTAGCCTTTCTATCCATGCATTGTGAGTTTCTACACTGGAAATTTCACAAACCTCGCTGGGCAAACAACCCAAACCCAAATATATAATTTCTTGTGACTACCTCCTTGACCACAACCTATTATTGATTATGGAAAAATATTTCAACGAAGATTCAGAAGATTAATCAGCTGCTTTTCAATAAAATCAAGACCTGGAGGTGTCCACCAGTACGGAGAATAAAAAGTGAAGAAAACAGAGGCCAGAAGGAGCCAGATCGATCAGCCTAAGGTGTTTCCCCCTTTGTTCCTCTAAAATTTGGCGTGGAAGTCCCTCCAGAGGAATAAAATAATTTTTTGCAAAAGATTGAAGATCAGTAGTATATCTTTATTTCTCTTTGATGCTCGAGGGCGAGCATCGTCTAAGCATGGGGGAGGAGTCATCGCATTATCTCTGAGTAAAGTACTATGTTGCAACAAGCTCTGAGGAGCAAAATGAAAAAAAAGTGACAAAAAAGAAAGAAAGAAGAAAGAAAATAAAAAGGAATGAAAAAGAAAAAATAATAAGAAAAAGAATAAAATGCTCCTCAGTTCTTTGAGCCTCATTAAAAGTTCCCAGTGCTCTCAAGATTAAGGATTAATCCATACTCATTTTCCAACCATGTACAATCCGATAACGAGGACTTCATTTGTGCCTCGGGATCATTCATTTGCCACTTGCACATGTCCACTTACCTAAATGTGTGTGTTTCATCCCTCTCCCTCTCCAACATTTATTTTCCATGGCGTTTTTGATAAGTCTCAGTAATCCCAATAGATCTCTCTCTTAGTTTGAAAATATTTCAGATATAATGTTTTGCTAGGATTGTTTATACCCACAAGCTCCACATAAGCCTTCCACCTTCATATATGAGTAGAATAGATTGAAAATAATCTAGTATAGGCTTGAGTGACTTGATGAGATGAGTGTTTCCATGAACTTTTGCAAGATAACTTCACTTATGTTGGATTTGGATCTTTTTGAAAAACTCTTCACGATGGAAGAAAGTAAAGGTCTCAAGTTCACTTAAGTTCAAGACCATTGTATTTATTTTTATTGTGGTATATTCTTTATTTTTAGTCTATCTTCCATGATGAAAAAGTAGTCGGTCACAACTTGAACTTTAAATGTTAAATACTTAAGAGAGCAATGTGTCTTGTTAAGTACAACTGAGTGCAGGGATGACATCAAAGGGAATTCTGATTTCTTGATTAAGCAAGTGTCTTGGACTTGCTCGAGGATGAGCAAGGTTTAAGCATGGGGGAATTATTGACGCTCATTACTGACACACTTTTAGTGCCGTTTAAGTGGTGTTTTCATACATATTCTTATACTAAGCACCACCTGGCACCTAAAATAATCCCATTTTCGCATATGCATTATATTTTGGAGGACATTATATTTTTGCAGGAAATTGGACCTAAAAGTATACTTTTGGATAAAGCTTTGAATGAGCAATGAACATATCAAAGACAAAGGCGCTGGCTTAGAAATAGCCCAGGTCGATCAGCTTGGTGAAGCCCAAGCTGATAGGCCAGGGGTCTTCTGGCCTCCACCGACGCTCATTTTTGGCAAGCACTCCTCCAAGATTACTTAAGGGGTAAGTTGGTGAAGATATGGCAAGTGTCACTTCGGGATCAAAGAGGAATCAAAGAGGATCAAGGAGACATTTGGAAAGCTATTAAAGATAAAGTTTTGCTTGCGTGCAAACTACCCAGCCCTTTTCAAAAGAACACCGATGTCCATCTAAACAAAGTCCCAAAGCTACCGACATGCCAGGCCCACATGCAAGCAAAAATAAGACTTCAGGACACCTAAGAAGACTTGGGGACGAAGGAGGGCACAAGAGGCCACAAGGAAGGGCCAGGGGCTTCCCTTGCTCCTCTCACATTCCAATTTCTACCACACGTTCTCAAGACTATAAATACTTAGAAAATCCACCGAGCACGGAGATCAATCCACCAGAACTCGACGAAACCAAAGGCGTGCACATAGGAGCTGACGGCCATTGCAAGTCCTCGAAGTTGCCTAGGAGATCGCTTAGGCTAGATGCTAGCCACCATGGTCATCCCTGCGTGGCGAAGCCATGGTGGAATTCTTTAACCGAGCCTTGTGATCACCAAGCCTTATGTACACACGAAGGTGATACCAATCTAATCTTGTGTTTACTTTGATCTACTATGATGCATGCTTATTCTTATATGTTTAACTTGCATATGTTCTTAGTAAGAATAGATGTAATCGCGGTGATTAGTCTATGTCTTGCGGATACATCTTAGTAGTGCGTAGGAAGTCGGTGTGATTACCTTCGCATGGTGACAGCATGTGGGAGAGAAAAGGCTGAACGATTGCGTAATGTTGAGTAGGATCGATGGCGAGTATTGTGGGAGTCGTTTGAGGTAAAGCTTTGGGAAACTAGAAGCGTTAACACACACCTCACAGTGGTGACCACAAGAAAGTAGGCTGCTTGCGAGCCACCTTTCTAAGAGATGACTCTGTATCAAGGTACGAGATATGTTGGTTACCACTTTGGCTGGAGCTGCAACTAGAAGACGATAGGCCCTTATTGCCCCTAGTAGTGTTATCTTATTTATATCTATGGATGTGATCAACCTTTGCTCTATCATTCATATGTATTAAGATTACCCTTCATATGCAATCTATCCTTCATGTTAGGATTAGATCCGTTAGATTAGATGGAAAACCCTAGTCAATTCACTACCGATCCACGGATTGATAAACTGTGGATGGAATACTCTAAGGGAAAAGCTACGATGATCCGTGCGCTTGCGATTCACAAATTGGCGCACTAACTACCATTAAGAATGGGTTGCTAGGGGTAGGCAGCATGTGGTGATAGCCCTATTCATCCTTCGTAATCCCCCACATTCGAGTACGCTGTAGGAGTTCGGAAATTAGCAGTAACTTTGCTGGGCAGAACCAGTACAGGTAGTGTCTCCCCGTGTATGCCTGGGTGCATAGGCCTGAGTCCTATACAATGTGTATGTATGTTATGCTTCTATGATCTGTGCAGTATATAGGAAGTACATATGAACCTAGAGCTAACTCTTAGTCCTTCTCCCTAGCTTAGTTATTTTGAGATGATTTCTATGTGTGTCACACTACATATCTATCATTATATTACCGTTGCCTTGAGTATTGTCTCTGTCCATCTATGGTATATTCATATGCATAGTAAAATTTTCTCACCTACCCACCTTCCTTTGGGAAATATGATACCTCTGGGAATACTCTTCGATGAAATGCAACAACGGTATATTCGTGCGCTTGCAGATTTATTCATGATTGTTAACTATACCAACACGAACCGATGTCGTAGCTTAGATCGACTAGCCTATCCACATATATTGCATAACTTGTGATAAAGCAAGACATGGCATGAAATATTACCGAAATAGCATAATAACCATACTCTATATCATAAATAGGATACCGATAAGTTGAACACAAAGCCACACAAAAGGCCGAAAGTTACATCCCACAACAACCCAAGGACGACATGACACTCGCAAGGAAGAGTTTGAGCCTTGCTCCACTAGCTTAAGGATTACAAGTCTAGCTCAGGAGGGGAGAGAGAGAGAGAGAGAGAGAGAGAGAGAGAGAGACAATGTGAGGTGTGTGTGTGTAGAGGGGAGCTCTCCTCCTCCTTATATAGCTGCTAGAGGGCGGTTCCCTGGGAGAATATGCTTGAAATCTTTAGGAACGGTGCATTGGGAGATCACCACAGGCTGACACGTGGAAGATGGGGCCGAGTGGGCACTGCCTTGGTTCGGCTGAACCCCTAGTTTGGCCGACCCTGGTTGGTGCCACCCCATGACCGCCTTCATCTAGTGGGCCGCCAGATGGGCCCTGGTGTTGATCCTTGGGGACTCCCTCCGGATTTGGGCTGATTTGCTCTAGCATGTGGGCCCTTCAATCCTCGTGCTCACATGGTGTGTTCTACAGCGTGTTTCTTCTACGTTCGAGCATGTTTCTCCCTGTGTATGCTTGTGTTCCTAGAAATAGTATTCTCCAATACATGTGGAACTAGGTTATTATAAATAAATATGCGAGTAAGAGACATTAGTTTTCCGTTATTTTTTTAGTGCTGTGACAGCTAGATTTTGCACTTGATGACAATCAACAACTCCCCCAAGCTTGCCCTTTGATCGTCCCGAGCAAAAGCTAAGACTTATGTTGTTGATCAGAAGTTGCTACAATGCCTTATTTTTTCCATGTACCATGTGTACAACAAAGGATTCTTCCTTGAATTGAATAAGTTGGCATTGTCCACCCTTTTTACCTTAGTCCCCATGGGGCTTTTGGCTTTTCCTTGTCTTGGGTGGTTGCAAGGTAGAACGGTTGTATAGGGACACCATTCACTCACTCCTTGTTCAACTATCTTTCTAGAGGTTTTTTGTATAAGTTTTTCAAATGAAAACAAATTCCTCAAATGATGATCTCCATTGCTCAATGTGTATAGTCGTCCCCAAGGTAAGAGGTTGCCTCTTTTTTCATCCTACTTCTAATAGGCTTTTGTGGAGTTTTGGGTAGGATATGAAATGAGGCATACTTGGATCACATAATTTTGCATATTCAAAGAGCGGATCCGAGGAGGTGCAAGTCATACAATCTGATGAAGAAGTGCATGTGTGTGGAATTTATTTGAACCCCTTTTTGCATGACTATCTTTATTTCTTTTTTGGGATATGGGCTATCTTTCTTTCTTTTTCTTTTTTTCATCTCTCTTTTTTTGTCTCTCATGCTTTTGAGCATGGATATTTATTTGCTTCCACTCTTTTTTTTCTTTCTTCTTTTTGCATAGCCCATATCCTTTTTGCATAAATGATTAGAAAAAGTCATGTCATAGAGATGAAGTATTTTTATGTGGGTAGAAGGCATGTTTTTGCGTAACTTCCAATGTAGAAGGTAGCATGAATATATATGGAGTGTACGTGATCTTGATCATGAAAGCATGATGAGAACCTCTCAAGAGTCTCAGCAATTTGACAACGCTCAATGTAATAGCAAGTGGTATATGAGTATGGTGTTTGTAATGTAACATCATATGGCTTTGGTAGGACATATCATTATTGAGGAACTTTATCATTTTAGATTTTTTTTGAAAATAAAACTCCGGATGTCAGGTTTCACTTGGAACAAGATCATAGAAAACTCTATTGTACCATATCATAACTCGCAACAACTTAGACTTGGATTATACACTCGCAATTCACAAGTTTCAAGCTTTTAGGATGAATGATAGCTAACAAACTCAAAACTTGGAGGAATACTAAGTTGGAAACTAAGCATATGAAGGAAATAGAGCGAAGCAACTATTCATCATCTCAACAAGGAAGAACTAAAACATTCTTACTACACTACACATATGAAAGAAAGCAAATATTTTTGTTCTTTTTGTTATATGCAAATTTTCTTTAGATGCAAGAAATGAAATAAAAAGTAACCTCTCGTGAGGATCCTCCCCCAAGCTTGTTCTTTGCTTACTGGCCTGGCTGCGGATTGTATCCCTGTGACTGGAAGTAGGTGATCATGTCTTTGTGGCTTTGTTGCAGCGTGGTGTTGATGTTGGTGAACTGAGTATCGACCTGCTGCTGCCACTCGACAAAGGCCTGGACATGTGTGTTAAGAGTATTCTAAATTTCACCTATCCGGACTTCGAGTTCGCCCATTCGGCGGTTGAGGTTCAGAGTGTTGGGATACGAGGTAGGCTACACTAGCGCAATTCAAAAATTCTACCGCGTATAACCATGAAGAACTGCCGTATAAGAATCACGGGATTACCACTCGACGCACTACTGGTGCGGAAGATGTAGATATGCGTCGATGCAGTGAAGACGATCACGTAGTCGTACGTAGTCGATCAACGTAGTCGTACGTAGTCGATCACGTCCACGTCCAGCAGCTCCTCAGCAACTCGTCCACGTGTAGCAAGATCGCCTCCGGTGCCGCGGCTCGTCGTTGGCTCGTCGTGGCTCGTCGGCGGCTCGTCGGCGGCTCGTCCAAGTGCTGTAGGTGCAACACCTCCAAGGTATCCACACGTGCAGGGAGGAAGCGTCGCAAGCCGGACTGCTAGATCCGCGAGTTGCAACAGGCGAGGGCGTGGGAGGCGCGGCAGGTGTGTTTCGCAAGAAGGTCTAAACCCTAGGGCGCCCCCACCCCTCTATTTATAGAGGTTCCTGACGGGCCTCTGGGTCCGAGGCCCATTAGTACTTCTAAACCTAATCCAACTCGGATCAGATCCGAATTGGGCTTCCAGCCCCTTAAGTGTGTGACCCTATGTGTTCGGATACGTATAGACATGGCTCGAGTACTCCTACTCGGCCCAATAGTCGGTAGCGGCCTCTAGCAAGACGTGTGTTGGCGCTAGAAATCGGTCAACCGAATCCAAGCGACCGACACACGACCCGGGAGAATCTGCTTAGCTCCTGTTCGGGTGAATGCCCTGGTGCGGTTCGCGCGGCGTGCCAGCCAATCTGACCTGTTGATTGGCAAGGAAGAACACGTGTCAGGTCCAAAAATTACGATCGGCTAAGTTTCCGATCGAGAGAGTTTATCGGCGAATCGGCCGATTTACTGTGGTAATGAAATCGGCTATAAGACAGCCTGATCTCTATAGCCTTGTAGACAGGAAATTGCTAAAGTAGTCGGTACAAAGCTTATGATAACAACACTAGGAACAGATCTAATCGGCAATAGATGAATCTAACGATAGAAAATAAAGAAAGCCGATACTACTGATTCCTAGCTGGATAACTGGTGATAAAAACTAGAAGAACAGGTAAAAACCTATGAATCTAGCAAATATCGATAACTAGTGAATAAATCTAAATGAAACAACAGCGATACGCCCGGAGTTAAAGCTTAGATATTACTCGATAAACGGAACTTACAGAATCGGCCGGAGATCAAGATGATGCAGCCCTGCCAACCCGCACAAACTCGTGGAAAAGAGAAAAGTGGTAGCGAAGTCGCTTGAAAGTAAGTACGAGGAAAAAAGTAGCTTGTTATATTGATTGGTTGATGATTACAGATTTATAGCCCTGTACTGATGACTTCTCAACCGACTAGAATTCTATCCCTAATTTAAACAGAAAACGAATATCTACAAGCACGATTCGTGCTAGGTTAGTTACTCCACGCTTCATGGGCTGATTTCCACCTTATCCTTCTATCCCTTTCCAAGCCCATACAGGCCCAATTAGCCTATCTTCCTAATCGGCCGATTCCTTATCGGCAAAAGATTACCGATTGGGACCCTGGTGCATTCGACCCAAAGCGAGACAAAAATCACCGGCCGATCTCACACTATAGCACCATTTGGCCGATTCCCAACTGTGCTTCTCCGATTCCCCTTCTTCTTGGCGCCGATTCTTCCAGTGACGAAATCTGCTGTCAACACATGCCCCCCAGTTTCGGAGTAAAACATAGTCTTTTACTTCGAAATTCTTTATAACCTCCCCTCCGAAACGGCCGCAGTGAAAATATCCTTCCGTTTCGCGGTCTTCCAGCTGATCATTGCAATTTTTCGAAACAGGCGCCCACGACAGCCACTACCCCCGAAAAACTCGAAGCGCCGGCGCGGTGAAAATTCCATTTTTACCCCCCTTCAGGCATCCTTTAAATAGCGCTTCACCCGCACCTCATCTTCAAGCTCACGTCTCTTTTCTTAGCGCGCGCGCATTCTTCTTCTTTCAGCACTTTTCCCTTGCCTCCGAAGCTTCCTAGCTCCACCTTCTGTTACTCCTCCCTCTTCTCTTTCAATGGCGGCTCCCTCCGGTAGTTCTCCCGCACGCGACGCCTCAGAGGTGGCACCTCCGGTGGTGGTGGCAACAACCGTCACTCCATCCACAGATGAAGGAGCTTCATCGGAAATCCCAATGGCGATCCCCATCGCGACCCCGTCATCCACATCCGCACCGGCGACCACGCCGATCACTCAGAACTTCATCCCAGAGGTAAATACCGAATCCTTCTTCTATCGGCAACGTATTCAGCTTAGATCTGTTTCTTACTTTTCCACACCCCCTTCTTTTTTAGGCAGTTAGGCATCGAATCACTATTCAACTCACGGGAAGTCCCGGCCTTGTTTGTCTCGGTCCCATGGGAAACCCAGATCCAATAGATCTCATAAATTTGGAAACCGACCGGATACCCTTCAAACGGTCTGATATGAACTTAGATCACTGGGTGGGTACTTTTAGATCCTGGCCGAATGAAACCCCAGGTTGGAGGGAGTGGTACCAACGGATGGCCGCATCAAGGAGCGTCTCATGGGAAGAGCTCAAAATCGGCCAGTGCATCAACCTTTCCTTATCTCGAATGGAGAAAAATGAGCCGTTAGTGATGGCGGCTTCTTATTTTTGGTCTGATACACTTAATGCATTCTTATTTGGGCACGGTCCTATGACCCCCACACTGGCCGATGTGGTCATGTTGACCGGCCTCGACATATCCTCCCCAGATACACCCTTCCACCTTTTAGCCACCACGTCACATCGGCTGGATACAAGAGGAATCGGCGGGTGGAAGGGCTTCATCAGAAGTAATAAGAGGACCGAGACCGTTGAGAACAGGGAGCACACAGCTTTCCTGATGATGTGGCTAAAAAGCACTTCTTTTGCGGAAGAGTCGCCGGCCCAACAACCAACACCCAAGCCTTAGCTGAAGCACTGTCCAGAGGAAACCATATCCCCCTCGGGAAACATCTGTTAGGGGCTGTATACCATATGCTTCATCAAATCGGCACAAGACTATCCAAGGGAGAGCCGATCGGTAATCAAGGCGGGCCTTGGTGATTCGTCAATCTGTGGTTGAACCTTTACATGAGCAGAATCACCCAGCAGCCGGTGGACCATATGACGTTCCCCAATATCGAATCGGCGGAGGATCCCACCGAACGTCGCCGATGCATGTCCTTCGGCGAAGCGGCGTCAGCTTTTCCAGGTTGCGCGTATTCTGCTACAAAGGTAGCCGAGTACTTTCGATGTTTCTACAATGGATTTAATGAAGACGCAACCATTTGGTTTCCATATCAGCGAGACGACCCGATCGTCGGAGGACAAGGCGCTGATCCTGGCTCACCGAGAGGAACTCCAAGACCACATTACCGCGGAAGCTCGTGTAGTCTTGGATTCCGTGGTGAGTGAAAGTAATCGCCGATCTCCAACCATCAAGGGCCATCACCGTGACGAACCTGAAGATGACGTCGCCACGGCAGCCCGCACGATTTTGGACTTCGTGGAGAGGAACGGCGGCCAGCGACCTCCCACCGACAGGAACCGTCTGCTTCCTCGGCCAGTCGTCCTCGCGGCGGCAGAGACCTCGCGCCTCCGTGTCGTGAACGAGTTGGAGCGGAACGGGAATGCGTCCAAGAAGAAGAACAACTAGTTTGTTTTTTGTATTTTTTGTTCTAAGGGCGACTAATGTTTTGTCGGCCATGTAATCCGTCGCCCGTATCGAATGAACGTAATCGGCCGATCCGGTCGACTATGTGTTTGAACCGATTCGTATCGGCCAAATGTCTAAACCGATTTGTACCGGTTATGTGTGATCGTGGTCGCGGTCAATTTCTTACGCTCCGACCCATATACTAGGGTAGTATCTTTTCAAGTACCTTCCGTTTAGAGCTCTAGTAAATTCTTCTCCTTCTATTGTTTCCAAAATGTAAGCATTTCCTGGAGCGCATCTGCCGATTTTATACGGCCCTTCCCAGGTAGGGGACCATTTTCCGAATTTAGGATCTTTCGACCCGATCGGCAATACTAACTTCCATACCAAGTCCCCGGGGAAGAACTGTTTGACTTTGACCTTCTTATCGTACCACCTAGCCACTCTCTTTTTATTTTCTTCAATGCTTATCAGGGCCCTCAATCGTTGGCTAGCTAAATCGTCAAGTTCCCTTTTCATAAGTGATGAGTAATCGTCGGCCGATAACTGGTCCTGGAGCGAAATACGCCTCGATCCTGCCCTTGATTCCCATGGTAGTACTGCATCGTGACCATACACCAACTGGTAGGGAGACAACTTGGTAGCCCCATGACAAGCCATCCTGTACGCCCACAGGGCCTCAGTCAAACATAGATGCTACTTCTTTGGTTGTTCTTCAATTTTCCTTTTGATCAATTTGATTATTCCTTTGTTGGAGGATTCCGCTTGACCATTGGCTTGGGCGTAATACGGAGAGGAATTTAACAATTTGATACCCATATCGGTCGTAAATTCCTCAAATTCCCCCGATGTGAACATTGTTCCTTGATCGGTTGTTATAGTTTGAGGGATACCGAATCGGTAGACGATATGGTCCCTTACGAAATCAGCCATGATAGCCGATGTCACGGCTCTTAATGGGATGGCCTCTACCCATTTGGTAAAGTAATCAGTAGCCACCAGAATAAATTTGTGCCCTTTGCTAGACGGTGGGTAAATTTGGCCGATAAGGTCTATCCCCCATCCTCTGAACGGCCATGGTTTAATGATGGGACTCATGGCCGATGCAGGTGCACGCTGAACATTTCCAAACTTTTGACACTCCTAACACCCTTTATAATATTTGAAACAGTCTTCAAGGATCGTAGGCCAATAGTACCCGTTGTTCCTAATCATCCACTTCATCTTATGTGCCGATTGGTGTGCTCCACATACCCCTTCATGGATTTCTCCCATTAGAGTCTTGGCCTCTTCTGCCCCCAGGCATTTAAGAAGGACTCCGTCAATCGTTCGGTAGAACAGGTCATCTTCGAGCAGTACGTATTTGGTGGCATGAAAGCATACTCGTCGCTCCACCTTTTTAGACGGATCCTTCAGGTAGTCGGCAATTTCTTTACGCCAGTCGTCGGCTGCGAGTTCTAAAGCCATAGCGCCCAGAATCGGCCGATACCCAGATGCGTGCTTGGCGAGTTTGTTTGCTTCTTCGTTGCAGCCCCTTGGAACATGCTCGATTACTGCTGATCTGAATTCTTTTAAGAGCTGTAAGCAATCTTCGTAATAAATTCTTAATACGTCATCTTTGCACTCAGCCCTTCCGGTCACTTGATCCACAATAAGCATAGAATCTCCGAAGACTTCAACAGAATCGGCCTTGACTTCTCTCAATAGTTGTAAGCCTTTTAATACAGCTCTGTACTCCGCTTGATTGTTAGTAGCGGCGGTTTCTATCGGCAGAGAAAAATCATAGCTTGCCCCCCGAGGCGATATGAGAACGATGCCGATTCCTGACCCGACCCCGCATGATGACCCATCGAAAATAATTGCCAAGGCGCCAGCTCTACGAGGGCAATCTCCGGTCCACAGTGCTGGGCGACGAAATCGGCCATGACTTGACCCTTGACGGCTTTTGCCGATTCATACCGCAGGTCAAATTCTGATAAAGCTAAGATCCATTTGCCGATTCGTCCTTTCAATATCGGCAGTGATAGCATGTATTTTACTACGTCGTCTTTGCATACGACCACACATTCTGCCGACAGTAGATAGTGCCTGAGTTTGGTGCATGAGAAGTAGAGACACAGGCACAAACGCTCTACCAGAGGATATCTTGTTTCAGCATCCAGGAGTCTTCTACTGACGTAATAAATTACCCGCTCTTTGCCTTCAAACTCCTGGACTAGAGCCGACCCAATAGCTTTTTCATCGGCTGATAAGTACAGTTTAAACGGCTTACCAGTTTGAGGGGGAACCAACACTGGTGGTGAGACTAAGTATTGCTTGATATCTTCTAACGCCTTGCGCTGCTCTTCCCCCCATATAAATTCCTGGTCCGGCTTTAGCTTCAGAAGTGGCGTGAACGCCTGAATCCGTCCAGATAGATTAGATATAAATCTTCTGATGAAATTCACCTTGCCGATTAGAGACTGCAGTTCGGTTTTGTTCTGTGGGGCCACGACTTTGTTGATGGCCGCTATGGTCTTCCGATTGACCTCTATGCCTCGCTCGTGTACCATGAATCCTAAGAACTGTCCGGCGGATACGCCGAAAGCACATTTGTTGGGGTTCATCTTAAGACCGTGCTTTTTGGTACACTCTAGCACTTTTCGCAAATCGGTCAGATGTTCCTCGTGACTTTTGGACTTGACCACGACATCGTCGATGTAGATTTCTACCAGGAGGCCAATGAGTTTGTGAAAAATGTAATTCATGGCTCTCTGATATGTAGCGCCAGCATTCTTCAAGCCGAAAGTCATCACCACCCACTCGAACAAACCAAGATGGCCTAGACATCTGAAGGCCGTTTTGGGTATATCCTCTTCGGCCATAAGTATTTGATTGTACCCGGCGTTTCCGTCCATGAAGCTGATGATCTTATGCCCCGCGGTAGCGTCGATCAGTACATCAGCCGTTGGCATGGGGTAACCATCCATTGGTGTGGCCTGATTAAGATTCCTGAAATCAACGCAAACGCGTAACTTCCCATTTTTCTTGTATACTGGTACGATGTTAGAAATCCACTCGGCATAACGACATTACCGAATAAATTTTGCTTCGATTAGCCGAGTTATTTCAGCCTTTATGTCTGGTAAAATTTTAGGATTGCAACGCCGTGCGGGTTGTTGGTACGGCCGATACCCTGGTTTTATGGGTAGTCGATGTTCAACAATGGATCGGTCTAAACCGGGCATCTCATGATACTCCCAAGCAAAACAATCCTCGAATTCCCTTAACAAATTTGTCAATTTACACTTGTATTCTGGATCTAAATTTGCACTAATAAAAGTCGGCCTAGGTTTGGTTCCATCACCTAAGTCTATCATCTCTAATGAATCGGCCGACGTCAACCCGTGCCCTAGCTTTCCGTCTTCTCGGGCGCGCTGATCCATCTATTCGGAGTCTTCGGAGCCGACTGCTCGGATCGGCTGTAGGCCAAAATCGGTGACCTTCAGGAAATCGGTCTCCCATACCCTACCTGATATGCACCTAACGGTTTCGCAGCTCCACTGCTGCGTGTCGGCTGCTGCAATGCTGTACGCGGAGTCGGCTTTGACCACCTCGATGTTATCGCCGACCCATTGTACGAGGCACTGATGCATAGTTGACGGGATGCAGCAGTTTGCATGTATCCAGTCTCGGCCAAGTAGCATATTGTAGGATCCCTTGCCATTAATAATGAAGAACGTAGTAGGAAGGGTCTTACTGCCGATGGTGAGGTCGACGCAGAGAGCACCGCGAGCGTTTGACACCTTGCCTTCGAAGTCCTTGAGCATCATGTCCGTCTTGGTCAGGTCGTCTTCGCTTTTCCCCAGCTTCCGGAGTACGGCGTACGGCATGATGTTGACAGCAGCTCCTCCGTCGACCATCAATCTAGTAAGGGGGCGACCGTCAACATGCCCTTTAAGGAACAATGCCTTCATATGTTGTCGTTCGTCATCTTCGGGCTTTTCGAACGTGGCCATCATTGGCTCCAAAGCCAATTGTGCTGTCTGTTCTTCTATCGCTGATACGTCTTGTTGATCGGTAGTATGAAAACCATGCCGATCTCGGCTGCCGATTCGTCACCCGCCGATTCATCATCTCTTTTATCGTTCCTTTTGGGGCGCCACACCTGAGGCCTGCCTTCCTTCTTATCTATCGTGCTCTGTTGTTCCTCCTCTTGTTGTTCCCATTGGCGGAGACGCTGGATTCTTCGCTTTTGAGACTTAGTCAATCCGTCGGGGCACCACCTGGGGTTTATTGGTCTTCCCTCTGTTCTGGCGCGTTTCCACTCCGGTTCGCGTCCTAACGGGTTTTCATCCATTACCCGAGCATCGGCCATCTCTTCGAGCCGGCTGTGAACGCTGGCTTTGTTGTTTGACTGGTCATGCCGATCAGTCCTGCCCCCCTGCCTATCATGGCGTCTTTCTTCCGACCAATCATATCGGTCACTTCTGCCCCCCAGCCGATCACGCATGGGAGGGCGCCGGTCATCTTGGTTGCGCCAATTCCTGCTGATCGGTTCCGGCCTTCCGTCCCTGGAGCGAGACCTGTCAAACGGCCGATTGCCTCGGTAGGGACCGTTGCACTCTGGGCAAGTATCGGCTGAAGGTAGCCTGAGGTTATTTTCCCAACAGTGAATGAAGAACGGGCATCTCCAGTGCTCCTCGTGCCGACGCATCGCTTCTTCTCGGGACCTTGAGCGTTCATGCTGACGTTGGTACTTCTGGAGCAGGAACTGGGAAGTAATGCGTGGCCCTTCTGACCCACCATCATCGTCCTCTATCCGCCGCTTCCCCTTGACATCTTCAGGCGTAGCTTGATTTCTGGGATCAACGGCGCCACTCTTTTTGGCCGATTCGGACGTCAACACTTTTGTTTGGAGTGAATTCTTCCCCGTATCAACCATGTTGGTAGGAAAAGGGTGTTGATCAATCTTCATTGGCTTGGCTGATTTTGCCGGCACTTCAAATTTAAGTCTGCCTTGCTCAATATCCGACTGTATCTGTTGCCTGAAGATTTTGCATTCGTTGGTATCATGTGATGTGGCATTGTGCCACTTGCAATACTTCATCTTTTTTAATTGTTCGGCAGAAGGTATTGTATGGTATGGTGAGAGTTTAATCTGCCCTTCCTGGAGGAGAAGATTGAAGATTTTATCGGCCTTAGTTGTGTCAAAACCGAATGCTTCCGGCTCCTTTTTTCCGAATGGGCATGATATCGGCTTCTTCCCCTTGATCCACTCCACAAGTCCGACTTCAACATCTTCGTCATCCTCTAACTCTTCCAGGAACGCCACTTTCTTTTGGAAATTCCTCCGCGGATCGAAAGGACGCACCTCCTGTCCGGACAATCGGTGAACAATCTGGCTCAGACTCTCGAACTCCTGTGAAGCATACCTTTCTTTGATGTGGGGTAGAAGGCCTTGGAAAGCTATATCGGCCAACTGCGCATCGGTTAGAGCCAGGGAGTAGCACTTGTTTCTGATTTCCCGAAACCTCTGTATGTACGAGGATATCGGCTCATCACTCCTTTGCCTGAGGCTAGTCAAATCGGACAGCTTCATTTCATGCACCCCGGCATAGAAGTACTTGTGGAACTGTCTTTCTAAATCGGCCCATGTGATAATTGAGTTTGGCGGCAAAGTCGTGAACCATTGGAAGGCCGAACTAGACAGAGATGACGAGAACAACCGTACCCGTAGGGCATCTTGCGTAGCTGCTTCTCCGCATTGGATGATGAATCTATTCACATGCTCCACGGTCGAAGTTTAGTGAAATCAGGAACTTTATACCGATGGGGGAACGGTAATAGGTCATATGTAGACGGGTATGGTGTTCTGTAGGTATAAGTTTGCATTTTCGGCTTCAAGCCGAATTGTTCTTGCATTACTTCCGCAATACGTGCCGACCAATCTGGCTGTTGCTGATGAACTGTTGGCTGCGGAATCGGCACGTGCTGGTAAATCGGAGGCTGAATAAAAGGAGACTGATGAAAAGGTGGTATCTGAGTGTAGGCCGGCTGTGTAGTAAAGGTCGGCTGTTTGAATGAACCACTCATTTCATCATATAGCATGAGCGCTGCTGTCTTGTTGACCTCCGGAGCGACAGGCTGGTATGGTGGTATGGTCGGCCGAATGGCCGCCCGGGAGGATACCTGGAACGGAGGGTTTCCTTGACTGGCCGATTGATTTAGACCGGCCGTGGCTGAAGGTGCCCCCCAGGGTGATGGGCTGACTGGAGGGAATGGTGCAGAGGACATCTGGATGGAGCCGTATCCCAAAGGAATGGTGCAGAAGCTTTCCGGAATTGTGCCATATACTTGTCCAGATCTTCCTTCTGGTCGTCCTTCAGATCTGCTTCCGTCACCTCGATGACGTTATCTTCGGAGACCTCAGCAGCTTTTGACATGATGGCGGTTGTATTGGTCCCACCGGGCGTGCCAAAAGTGTGTTGGTGCTAGAAATCGGTCAACCGAATCCAAGCGACCGACACACGACCCGGGAGAATCTGCTTAGCTCCTGTTCGGGTGAATGCCCTGGTGCGGTTCGCGCGGCGTGCCAGCCAATCTGACCTGTTGATTGGCAAGGAAGAACACGTGTCAGGTCCAGAAATTACGATCGGCTAAGTTTCCGATCGAGAGAGTTTATCGGCGAATCGACCGATTTACTGTGGTAATGAAATCGGCTATAAGACAGCCTGATCTCTATAGCCTTGTAGACAGGAAATTGCTAAAGTAGTCGGTACAAAGCTTATGATAACAA
This sequence comes from Setaria italica, assembly GCF_000263155.2. Classification (NCBI taxonomy): domain Eukaryota; kingdom Viridiplantae; phylum Streptophyta; class Magnoliopsida; order Poales; family Poaceae; genus Setaria; species Setaria italica. The sequence continues at coordinate 19,212,012 of NC_028450.1, read as the reverse complement.
CACTAGGAACAGATCTAATCGGCAATAGATGAATCTAACAATAGAAAATAAAGAAAGCCGATACTACCGATTCCTAGCTGGATAACTGGTGATAAAAACTAGAAGAACAGGTAAAAACCTATGAATCTAGCAAATATCGATAACTAGTGAATAAATCTAAACAAAACAACAGCGATACGCCCGGAGTTAAAGCTTAGATATTACTCGATAAACGGAACTTACAGAATCGGCCGGAGATCAAGATGATGCAGCCCTGCCAACCCGCACAAACTCGTGGAAAAGAGAAAAGTGGTAGCGAAGTCGCTTGAAAGTAAGTACGAGGAAAAAAGTAGCTTGTTATATTGATTGGTTGATGATTACAGATTTACAAAGGTAGCTATTTATAGCCCTGTACTGATGACTTCTCAACCGACTAGAATTCTATCCCTAATTTAAACAGAAAACGAATATCTACAAGCACGATTCGTGCTAGGTTAGTTACTCCACGCTTCATGGGCTGATTTCCACCTTATCCTTCTATCCCTTTCCAAGCCCATACAGGGCCAATTAGCCCATCTTCCTAATCGGCCGATTCCTTATCGGCAAAAGATTACCGATTGGGACCCTGGTGCATTCGACCCAAAGCGAGACAAAAATCACCGACCGATCTCACACTATAGCACCATTTGGCCGATTCCCAACTGTGCTTCTCCGATTCCCCTTCTTCTTGGCGCCGATTCTTCCAGTGACGAAATCTGGTGTCAACAACGTGCCAACTCCTATACGCACACGAAGATCATATCAGACGAACCATCACAACATAATATACATGCTATTCCCTTTGCCTCACGATATTTGGTCTAGCTTCAAGCCGATCGCTCTTTCTAGATCCTGTGATTCGGAATCCCTTTGTAGGTTAACTCTTAACCGTACGTAGCATGGCCATGCATTTTCGGATCCGATCACTCGAGGGGCCCAGAGATATCACTCTCAATTAGAGAGGGGCAAATCCCATCTTGATTGACCATGTCTCATAGTATGCTTCTTGACAAACCCGAAAGCTACCTTTATAACTACCCTGTTACGGCATAGCGTTTGATAGCCCCTAAGTAGGTCGATCCAGATCTAGAATACATGCGACAATCTCAGGTCTAAGGACAAAGCGTATATGTTGTTTAAAGAGAGAACCACTTCTCGTGTTGGGTCAGTCCTAGCACATGTCTCCACATGTGTCCACATTATTAGTTCAACATCTCCATGTCCATGACTTGTGAAACATAGTCATCAACTAATACATGTGCTAGTCTAATATTCATGTGTGACCTCACATGAACTCCGACTAGGGACAACTTTAGAATAACCATACAAGTAAAGAGTTTCACATACAATTCACATAATTGCAAATCAATTCAAGTAGCCTTTAATGGATATTCAATGAACATAATATACAAATCATGGATACAAATGGAATATCATCATCTCTATGATTGCCTCTAGGGCATACCTCCAACAGTCTCCCACTTGCACTAGAGTCAATCTAGAAGGTACCTAATACCCATAGCTCTTACATGCGCATCATGCTTAGCCTGCGGGAGTGGTTTTATCAACGGATCAGAAATGTTCAGATCCGTGTGTATTTTGCATATCTTGATCTCACCCCGGTTAACGAAGTCTCGAATGAGATGAAATCGCCGCATTACGTGTTTGTTCTTCTGGTGGTTCCTTGGCTCCTTTGCTTGCGCAATTGCCCCATTGTTATCACAGTAGAGATTTAATGGGCTGGACGCATTCGGGAACACACCAAGCTCAATGAGGAGATTCCTTATCCAAACACCTTCCTTCGAGGCTTCCGAAGCCGCGATGTACTCGGCTTCTGTCGTAGAATCGGCCACCGTCTCCTGCTTGGAACTCTTCCAACTAACAGCACCACCATTTAGCGTGAACACAAATTCTGATTGTGACTTTGAATCATCTCTGTCGGTTTGGAAACTAGCATCGGTGTAACCTGTTACAACGAGCTCCTCCTCACCTCCATAGACGAGGAACATATCTTTAGTCCTTCTCAAGTACTTAAGAATGTTTTTCACCGCTGTCCAATGACTCTCACCTGGATCAGATTGGTGTCTGCTTGTCATACTTAGCGCATATGAAACATCTGGGCGAGTACTTATCATTGCATACATGATAGATCCAATAGCCGAGGCATATGGCACTCTACTCATGCGATCCCGCTCATCAGCAGTCGAAGGACACTGAGTCTTGCTGAGATGTATGCCATGTGACATAGGCAAGAACCCTTTCTTTGCCTCTTCCATGCTGAACCGCTTCAACACTTTGTCAATGTAAGTATTTTGGCTTAAACCTATAAGCCTTCTCGATCTATCTCTATAGATCTTAATGCCCAGAATATATGCCGCTTCCCCTAAGTCCTTCATCGAAAAACTATTTTTCAGTGAAGTCTTTACGGACTCAAGCATAGGAATGTTATTTCCAATCAGTAATATGTCATCCACATATAAGATTAGAAATACTACAGAGCTCCCACTATCCTTCTTGTAAACACAAGACTCTTCTTCATTCTTGGTGAAGTCAAACCCTTTGACTACTTCATCAAAAAGAATGTTCCAACACCTAGATGCTTGCTTCAATCCATAAATGGATCTCTGAAGCTTGCATACCTTTCCAGCATTTTTCGGATCGACAAAACCCTCGGGCTGTATCATATACACGTCCTCAGCTAGGTTTCCATTCAGGAAAGCTGTCTTGACATCCATCTGTCATATCTCATAATCAAAATATGCAGCTATAGCTAGAATAATCCGAATGGACTTAAGCATCACTATGGGCGAGAAGGTCTCGTCGTAGTCAACTCCTTGAACTTGTCCAAAACCTTTTGCGACAAGTCGTGCTTTATAGATGTGAACATTTCCATCCATGTCCTTTTTCTTCTTATAGATCCACTTGCACTCTATGGCTTTAACACCATCAGGCGGGTCAACCAAGTTCCAAACTTGATTGTCTCCCATGGACTCTATTTCGGATTGCATGGCACTCTGCCATTTTTTGGAGTCTGGGTCCATCATTGCTTCTGCATATGTCGCAGGCTCATCATTGTCCAACAATAATATTTCCCGCATTTTGCGGAGCCTTGCTGACCTTCGTGGTTGTGGTGGTGCTTCTCTTGCCATGGGTATCTCAACTTGTTCTGCTACGTTAGCATCACTCATTGATTCTTGCCCGATCGGCTCATCTTGAACTTCTTCAAGATGCACTGTCTTTCCACTCTTTTCTCCTTTGAGAAACTCTTTCTCTAGGAAAACCCCGTTACGAGCGACAAACACTTTGCCTTCTGATCGGTTGTAGAAATAATATCCCAAAGTTTCCTTTGGATATCCCACGAAAATGCACTTATCCGACTTGGGTGTGATCTTGTCCGACTGAAGTCGCTTGACAAACACTTCACATCCCCAAATCTTTAGAAAAGACAAACTAGGAACCTTTCCAGTCCATATCTCATATGGTGTCTTAACTACGGATTTAGATGGTACCCTATTAAGTGTGAAAGCTGCTGTTTCTAGAGCGTATCCCCAAAATGACAACGGTAGGTCCGACTGGCTCATCATTGATCGAACCATGTCTAACAAAGTTCGATTACGTCGCTCGGACACACCGTTTCTCTGAGGTGTTCCAGGCGGCGTAAGTTGTGGAACAATTCCGCAACTCTTTAGATGATTGCTAAAGTCGTGGCTCAAATACTCACCTCCACGATCAGATCGTAAGGCCTTGATTTTCTTGCCACGCTGATTTTCAACTTCATTCTGAAATTCCTTGAACTTTTCAAAGGTTTCAGACTTGTGCCTCATCAAGTAGACATAGCCATATCTACTAAAATCATCAGTGAAAGTTATGAAGTATTGGAATCCTCCTCTAGCCGTCATGCTCATTGGTCCGCATACATCACTATGTACGAGTTCCAACAAGTCTACTGCTCTCTCAGGAAATCCTGTGAAAGGCGTCTTGGTCATCTTGCCTAGCAAGCAAGCCTCACATGTCTCGTATGATTCAAAATCAAACGAAGTTAGAAGTCCATCAGAATGGAGCTTCTTCATGCGCTTTTCACTTATATGACCCAAACAACAATGCCACAAGTAGGTAGGACTCAAATCATTAGGCCGAGGCCTTTTAGCACTTACATTACAGACAGGTGAACCATCAAGATTTAAAACAAATAATCCATTCACAATGGGTGCAAAAGCCATAAACATATTATTCTTAGAGATCACACAACCATTGTTTTCACTCGCAAATGAATAACCATCCTTCATCAAGCATGAAGGAGACAAAATGTTTCGACTTAAACTAGGAACAAAATAACAATTATTCAACTCCATAATAAATCCTGACGGGAGGTGGAGTTGCATCGTCCCGACGGTCAATGCAGCAACTCTTGCATTATTGCCCACGCGGAAATCAACTTCTCCTCTTTCCACGCTTCTACTTCTTATCATTCCCTGCATCGAATTGCAAATATGAGCAACCGATCCGGTATCAAATACCCAAGAATTAATAATTGTATCAGCAAGAAATATGTTGTCTATAACATTAACAACAAGCGTACCTGAGGTAGAAGTACTCTTACTTCCGCCATTCTTCAAGGAAGCTAGGTACTGCTTGCAGTTTCTCTTCCAGTGACCAAGTTCATGACAGTAAAAGCACTCTTTGTCTGGAGCAGGTCCAGGTCCAGCTTTAACCTTGGGCGCTAGGTTTGGCTTGGACGTTCCAGCCTTGCCCTTCTTCTTCCAAGAATTGCCCTTCTTCTTAAAGCTAGGCTTGTTCTGTATAGCCATCACATGGCTGGTACTAGCGCTTTTCTTGATGTCAGCATCTGCTGTTTTAAGCATGCCACATAGCTCATTCAAACCCTTCTCCGTCCCATGCATATGGTAGTTCGAGATGAAGTTCCCATAGCTAGGCGGAAGAGATGAAAGAATGAAATCAGTGGCCAACTCTTGGCCCAGTGGGAAGCCCAGCTTCTCCAACAGTTGAGTGTAACCAACCATCTTGATCACGTGTGGTCCTACTGCTGCGCCTTCTGCTAGCTTGTTCTCAACAAAAGCCTTAGACACATTGAACCTTTCAGTCCTGGCCTGTGTTTGGAACATGTCTCTAAGCGCCACGATCATATCGTGCGCCTCATGGTTTGTTTCGAACTGCATCTGCAGCTCGGGTTCCATGCAAGCAAGCATAAGGCAGCTTACTTCGAGGTTAGCATCACATGCTTTCTTGTAAGCATTCTTAGAAGCAGCGGGTGCATCATCAGCAGGTTCTTCCGGTAGTGGGTTGTCTAGAACATCTTCCTTTTTCTTAGCCCTGAGAACAATTCTCAGGTTACGGATCCAATCCGAGTAATTTGTTCCATTCAACTTGTCCTTCTCAAGGACCGAACGCAAAGCAAACGGTGTAGTGCTGCTAGGTGTCATTTAATCTACAACAAAGTAATGCAAAATACACTAAGACAAACGTATCCATGATAGAGCAAATCACATTAAACTATTTCAACAGAATCTACTCCCACTAAAATCAATATCCCTCTATTGAAACTTAGTGATTCAGGATCCACAACTAACAAGTCCACTAGTGAGCTTTAGCATCACCGCTAGCAAACAAGGTAGATCGGTAAGCAACTTTTGTTAATCATATCACATATGACTCCTGTTGTTGGGTGACATCTCTATGTCTCGGCGCCCAACCTTTATGCCCCAAGGTCCTTAACCGTTAAGATAACCTTGTTAAGCAAACCAACCCTTATGTGTGTAAGTGTCCGACACAAACCCGTCTAGTCAAGGAAAACTAATGGTACCCTAATTTCATAGACCCACCACTAATTGTACAAGACATGAGACGGTGCAAGTTTTAGTTGGGAGGGCATACTAACTTAAACTTTGTGAGGGATCGTTCTACTTCTAACATCACAGCATGCAGAAAGTAAAACATAAACAGAATAGCATTCACACAGTTGTGACACAGTATGGCCCGTTTTTCTTATGGTGATCTCCATCTCCATAGAAGCTGTTCACCATGGTGATCTCCATCTCCATGTTCCATGTGCGCCATCCTTCTGGTGATGAGTCCTCCAAGAACTTAGAACATGCTATTACACCTAATAGCTAGTAAAGAATCTAGTAATGAAGATTACATAGTTGCTTGGATCATCACAGATTGGTACGCAGACCATTAAATACAATAAAGTGACAACACATATGGCTCCTGCCGTGTTGCCGTACACGTGACACGCAGGTCACGAATGAGTTACACACATGCATCACATACACAAGGGGGCCATACTGATCACAAGATACATACATACATCCTGCAAAACAGAGTTAGGCGTCCTAACGTTCCAAACTTCTTAGGCCCGAAACTCCATCTTCCAAGCCAAATTTGGGAAATCTAATTTCGCCGAAAAACGGCGAAGCGGTTGAATTTCATGTGTAACTTTTTCTATAGATCAATTTTCATATAAAATTCGCCCCAATCCGAGATCGTACCGAAAAGTTACAGCTGATTTACCAAAGCATATGCATACGGCAAAAATCCCGACCCCGGCAGTTGATCTCATCTACTATTGCACATCTAATGCACCTGGCGTATGAACCTGGACTTCGATTCGACCAATCACATTGATCTTCGCTCACTGCAACTGGATTTACGTGTATCACTTAACTCCGATGGCGGAAACCGACCGGTAGGAGTATGTCGTTACACTACCATTGCAGCAAGGGCACGAAAACAGGACATAGATCAAACGAAAACTCGCATATCTCCATATGCACACATCCCGAATCCAAAACTAAGCAGCTACGACTCTGATACCACTGTTGGGATACGAGGTAGGCTACACTAGCGCAATTCAAAAATTCTACCGCGTATAACTAGGAAGAACTGCCGTATAAGAATCACGGGATTACCACTCGACGCACTACTGGTGCGGAAGATGTAGATATGCGTCGATGCAGTGAAGACGATCACGTAGTCGTACGTAGTCGATCAGCGTAGTTGTACGTAGTCGATCACGTCCACGTCCAGCAGCTCCTCAGCAGCTCGTCCACGTGCAGCAAGATCGCCTTCGGTGCCGCGGCTCGTCGTCGGCTCGTCGTGGCTCGTCGGCGGCTCGTCCAAGTGCTGCAGGTGCAACACCTCCAAGGTATCCACACGTGCAGGGAGGAAGCGTCGCAAGCCGGACTTCTAGATCCGTGAGTTGCAACAGGCGAGGGCGTGGGAGGCGCGGCAGGTGTGTTTCGCAAGAAGGTCTAAACCCTAGGGCGCCCCCACCCCTCTATTTATAGAGGTTCCTGACGGGCCTCTGGGTCCAAGGCCCATTAGTACTTCTAAACCTAATCCAACTCGGATCAGATCCGAATTGGACTTCCAGCCCCTTAAGTGTGTGACCCTATGGGTTCGGATACGTATAGACATGGCTCGAGTACTCCTACTCGGCCCAATAGTCGGTAGCGGCCTCTAGCAAGACGTGCCAACTCCTATACGCACACGAAGATCATATCAGACGAACCATCACAACATAATATACATGCTATTCCCTTTGCCTCACGATATTTGGTCTAGCTTCAAGCCGACCGCTCTTTCTCGATCCTATGATTCGGAATCCCTTTGTAGGTTAACTCTTAACCGTACGTAGCATGGCCATGCATTTTCGGATCCGATCACTCGAGGGGCCCAGAGATATCACTCTCAATTAGAGAGGGGCAAATCCCATCTTGATTGACCATGTCTCATAGTATGCTTCTTGACAAACCCGAAAGCTACCTTTATAACTACCCTGTTACGGCATAGCGTTTGATAGCCCCTAAGTAGGTCGATCCACATCTAGAATACATGCGACAATCTCAGGTCTAAGGACAAAGCGTATATGTTGTTTAAAGTGAGAACCACTTCTCGTGTTGGGTCAGTCCTAGCACATGTCTCCACATGTGTCCACATTATTAGTTCAACATCTCCATGTCCATGACTTGTGAAACATAGTCATCAACTAATACATGTGCTAGTCTAATATTCATGTGTGTCCTCACATGAACTCCGACTAGGGACAACTTTAGAATAACCATACAAGTAAAGAGTTTCACATACAATTCACATAATTGCAAATCAATTCAAGTAGCCTTTAATGGATATTCAATGAACACAATATACAAATCATGGATACAAATGGAATATCATCATCTCTATGATTGCCTCTAGGGCATACCTCCAACACAGAGGTCACGGTGTCCTCAAGCTTAGAAGGATCGACGTGCACCAAACGCCGGGGGTAGACCATTGGCGCTAGAAGAAGTGTGACGCCCGTACGAGTCTCGCTCCCACTCCGTGCTGCTTGCGCTTTGCCCGCCCGAGCCTCCAGCTTCATGCGGCTGTGAAGGTTGGTCCCAACTTGGCTGATACCCGGGTGCATACCCTAGCATCTACCTAGCTGGAACCCACCTTGCCTAGTACATCTGCTGCATGACATGCTGGGACTGTGGGGGCTAGTGCTATGATGTTGTGGCCTCCTTCCTTGACCTGCTCCGAGTTATGCTGCCAGAAACACTACTCATGTGAGTTTCCTCTTGGGGTGCAAGAGGAAGGGTTAGCTTCCGACACTTATACAAATAAAGTCTCGGGTTAGGTAATGGGATTTCATTTGTATAGCTGAGGAAGAAAAACATAAGAGACTAGTTCGCATCATGCTTAAGAGTGTGACCTTGAATGAGATATGCTTCATTGATAATAGAACGTGATGTTTGAATGAATGAAATAGTAATGCCATCTAATGCCCCAACTTTTGAAGCAATGTGAGTAATCAAAGAGGTACACTCAATAGGACTAGTCATCTTGAAATCTTTTAACCACTATGATTGACATGAGAAACTCTGATTTTCTTAACCATGGCATAAAGAATTTTAAGCTCATCATTACGAACAGGCCTAACATCTTCTCTAGGGAAAAGCAAGACAACAAGCCATTTATGCATCAACCTCAAAGTAGGATTATGAATATCATTGCAATGAGGTGAAAACTTGCCAACAACAACTTTGCTAGAAATACTTGCCCAAAAGGAATGGCTGTTAAAATTGCGAACAACTTTATCAAAGTCAACTGTGCATTTCTTTTGGAAGCCAAGAAGCAGACTAAGGTTTTTCGAAGAAAGATGGCATTCCCTTCCAAACAAATGAAAGGAAATACCATCATCAGCTTCTTGCAAGGTGATAGGAATTAGATGGTGAGGAGGTAGAACCTTCCTCGGAAATAGGCACAAAATCATCCCATCCAATTGCATGCCAAACATCAGCGAAGTCAACATCCATACATGTGCTTACAAGGAGCTTCAAGTCGAATGCTTGAGTGTGGGCGAAGACTCTACCCTTGATAAGGGCGTAGGCTAGCATTTCTCGATTGCCTTGTAAGTCGAGTTGAGAATCTTCCACCTCCATGGCTTGCGGTTTGGATTGCTCTTCTTACGGAACATCCTCCTCCCGCATCAGTCTATAGTCGTCGGACAGGTGTGTGCTTGCGCTTCCGTGGGAGCGGCTTGAGCTCGATCCCATCACCTTCTTTAGTGTGTCGGAGAGCTACCGTCCAATTCCCCTCATGGTCGATGGAGCAAAACCAAAGTGCAACATGCAAACAGGTTGCGTTGGTGTAATTGAATGGAAATCGTACCCATGAGTTGCTCCCCCAAGGCTTGGCCAATCTTGCAGCAATGAAATTAAGAAAAGAGAGGTTTCTTGCAATTGAGGTTGAGCAAAACTTCAATTAAAAACTCAGAGCAAAGAGATGAGAAGGAGTTAGTGGGTGAAATCCTGAATGGATGATCAACACCTTCCTCTCAGCCTCTATTTATTGGGCCTGGTTTGACCGAACCAAGGGTTCGGCCAACCCCTGGTAGGCCCCACTTGATGCCAACTTTGGCGCACAGCCCCCCAACGGCTATATGGTGACACAGTGGGAAGGCTCGGCCAAAGTTTTGCTCTAGGAATGCTCAAAAAGAATTTTCAAAGAAACTTTTGCTATTTATTATTTGTAGGAAAAAAAATTTATAAAAATGAAATTGGCCAGAAAAATTTCAGCATGCAAATGGGGGTTTGAAAATTTCCAATATGTAGTTGGAAAATCAAATGTTTGAAATCAAAATTTTGAGAAATCAAATATTAGATAACTACCGATTTACCTTCGGCAAGGGCTCACCCTCCATGTTGTTTAGCTTATGGATGGGGTGCTCAGTCCAGGAAAAGAAGACGTGGACGAATGTACGTCTTTCACCTTTCATACCTTCTTGGTTTTCTTGAGTTTTGTGGTTGGAGGTGTGGCTGGTGCCTTCTTAGGTTTTGAGGGTTGTGGCTTCACCCTCACCCTATGTTTGCTTGTACTCTTTTGGCCACCAAGATGTTGACAGGGGTTGATGAAATAGCATTGCTCTTCCTTCGGTTGGAACCTGAATATTTTATTCATCCTTCCAATGTGAAGCCGGATTACTCCGGACCCAACATTAATCCTTGCCTTGATAGTGTGTAGGAATGGTCACCCAAGGATGAGCGGCATTCCTGGATCACTAGCCATGTCAAGGACCACGAAATCCATGGGGACAATGGAACATCAGATTCTCACTGGAAGGTTCTGTACTATCACGTTAGGGTAGCGGATTGATGAGTTGGCTAGCTGCAAATGTCTCATGGTAGGGGAAAAAGTGGGATAGTTCAGTCTGTCAAACATTACCTTGGGTATAATGCTGACGCTTGTACCAAGGTCACAAAGGGCTCGTTCAACATGGTAATCCCACATTGAATAGTAGATTCTTGGGTACGGTGGATGAGGGTGGGCCCTCCCTAGTGCGACCCTCACGTCCCATCCTCCCCTGTTGGCACGCCGCTGCCTCTCATTCGGTACAGCTCGGCACCACTACAAGAAACCTTTCGGTCTATGATAAACCCAAAAGTATCATAAACGTGTTTTTTGCGTCATAAACCGTGATTTATAACGCTCGAGTGATGAAAACCCTTCTTAAATCGAGCGTCATAAACTGCGACTAGTGACGTTCCTTATTTCGGTTCGTCACTAGGATTATGACGAATGGAAATTCATCACTTAAAATGTCATAAACTGGCACCTGCGTAGCATGCCACATCGAACCACAGTCCGACGTGGCATGATAGTTGAGATGAACTGTTTCATCATAGATTGAATTACGCCCAATTCTTGTTGGACCGAGCCCAATAATTGCTATCATCATAACTTGGTTTAGGCCCAATTCTTATTGGATTGAGACTAATAATTGTTGTTGTCATAACTTGGTTTAGGCCTAATTCTTGTTCGTTATGCTAACATCATAACTTTGTTTAGGCCCAATTCTAAATGGATTTAGCTGAACAAGTGCTGTCATCATAACTTTATTTAGGCCCATGAAATAATGGGCCAATGGTGTCAGCCATACATCTATGGGCCCACCAGGAGGCTTGGGTAGTCCTACATACGGGGCTGTACACCAGACGTGTTAGACATTGAGACTACGGTGTAGGATGGCGTGGTCTACATGGCGGACAAGGACTAGTCGAGCATTAGGAAACTACTTGTAGTAATTAGAGTAGGACTCTCTAGTCGAATCTGACTAGTACTCTTGTACAACAACCGACCTGTAACCCAACCCCCGGCAATATAAGGTGAGACAGGGACCTCCTGCAAACGATCATCAATCAATAGAAGCAATACACACAGGCATATCTTGACAACCTTCCATGCCAGGACGGAACACCTCTATCTCCTATGTATGAAGAAGATGGCCCTATGGAGATCATCACGTCAAGCTCGAGTAGTTTCTCCCGAGAGCGAGAACTATTTGTCATTGTCACTCCCCAAAGAGCCAACAACAATGGAGTAGAACAACTAGAAAGGAACCCGCAATGCAAGCGTCACCCTGACGATGTGTCAGTGGATGTGCTCATCGCCAATGTAGAAGGAGAAGAGATGGAAGATCAAAGGGCACGCCAGCGAGCAAGAAATGCAAAGCGAGCAGATCATCGACGCCGCCTTGCAAACGACCTACCCATCATGAACCTGGACCACGCGTTCAAAGCAATTTCAACGCATCAACATAACACTCCTCCATTGACCTGCTCACTCGGGTGATGGCGCAAGACAAGTACACCAGGCAACCATCTCTACTGGTGGAGCACGCGTATGAACTACTCGATCAACAGAATCCGATCAGCTTGGTCTGACGCACCTCCTCCCATCATGGCAGCAGTGGCAGGCATCCAAGTTGCAACGAACCCACCATAAACAAGGTTCCCAGAAATGTGCAACACAGGGCAGGTCAACAAAGGGCAGAAGGTAGTCGGGCGGGACCCTTGGGAGGCCTTGGCCACCGTTGGCCCTACCCGGAACCTGAGCAACCTCGTGACCTTCGCCAGTAGATCAATTAGAATCACGACGCTCATAACATCATTGAAGGGTGCCACTGTGAACATGATCAAGAAGTTGACTACTCAGGAGAAGACACTGAAGGGTTCCCTTCCTTTTCAAGCTGAGTACGCAATACGATCCTATTCGACAAGTTCAAACTTTTGGGTATCAACAAATATGATTGCAAGAAGGACCTAGTCCAATGGCTACGGTGCTACTCACTGGTGGTCCAAGTGGCAGGAGGAAACGATGACACCAAGGTCATTTACTTCCCCATCTACATGGAGATACGGCCACTCACTTGGCTTGAATCTCTAAGAAGGAACTCCATTGACATGTGGAGTCAGCTGAAGGCGGCGTTCACAAACAACTTCATTGGGGCAATGCATCGCCCTGGCAATAGGATTGACTTGTCGCAAATCAAATAGCAGCAAGGTGAAACCCTACGTAGTTACCTACATTGTTTCTTCGATAAGAAGGCCACTGTCGTGGACATCATGAAGAAGGATGCCATAGAGTGCTTCTAGAATAGTCTCTATGACCGCTGGATGTTCCAAGACTTTGACAGAAGATGCCCGGAGGATATCAAATTGCTCAAGACCATGATCTAAGCCTAGGCAGATGAAGAATACAAAAGCAACGGCCAAAGTAACGGCAAGAATCGCAATGATCACCCCAACGACAACTGAGACAATGACTTGTGGGGTCAAAACCACTAGAGGAAGCCAAACAATACTATCGTAGCAATATCCCAGTCCTCCAAGAAGAGCGGTGGAAACCAAGAGGGGACTCCGTTCAAGGAGCTCTAGAAGAAGCAGTGCCCATGGCACCCACACTCCAAACACTCTGCGATGGATTGCATAAGCTTTCATAAAATCATGAAAGATCTGCCAGAATCTTCTAGAGCTAAAGACAAGGGAAAGGCCAAAGAAGACGAAGATGAAGACAACAATGGAAAATTCCAGAACCCGTCCAACACTGTCAATGTCATATTCGATGGCACTCCGGGTACAGCTACCAGCGGTCCTAGAAATTAACACTTTAGGAAATCATGTCCATGGAGCCAGGAATGCCTTCATTCCTTAAATGGTCCAAGGTGCCAATCATCTTTTCAAGAAAAGATTAGTGGACTAGTTTCCTCGACCCAGGATGCTATCCTCTCATCCTGGATCCAGTTGTCGCAGGCTCTCACCTCACAAAAGTACTCATCATTGGTGGCAGTGGCCTCAATGTGCTCTTCGCCAAGACTTTGAGGAAGATGGGCCTCAACGTAACAGATATGCTCACCTCGACAAACTCTCTGTTCTACGGGATTGTCCCGAGTAATGAGGATGTACCCCTTGGTCAGGTGGCTTTGCCAGTTATTTTCGGGACCAAGAATAATTACCGGACCGAGTACATCCGGTTCGAGGTGGCTGACTTCGAGACTTCGTATCACGCCATCCTTGGAAGCACTGCACTGGCCATGTTCATGGCCATCCCTCATTACATGTACCTGGTACTCAAGATGTCAGGACCCAAGGGAGTACTTTCCCTAAGCGGAGACTTGAAGAGATCATATAACTGCGACACAGAAACTATGGAGCTGGCACCGACTACTCAGGTGCCAAACTCCATGACAAGTCTTCATCGCTTCCAAGAAATTGTCTCCGACAGAACTCGAAATCCCAGAGAAGAATTCGGGGGAACCAAGGTCAAGCTAGCAGGAGAGGTTGACCTCAAAGCCATTGACCTCGAGACTGGTGACAGCTCCAAGACAGCCCTGATTGGCTTAGGGTTGGATCCAAAATAGGAAGACACGCTCGTCAGCTTCCTTTGGGCAACCGAGACATCTTCGCATGGAATCCATCTGATATGCCGAGGGTGCCCAAAGAGTTGATCAAGGACTGACTCAATGTCGATCCGAAAGCTATGCCAAGGAGACAACAACTATGCCGGTTCGCCAAAGACAGTAGAGAAGCCATCGAAAAAAAGTTGGTCAAACTACTCGTGGCTGGCTTAATAAAAGAAGTCCTTCATCCACATTGGTTAGCTAACCCCGTCTTGGTGTGGAAGAACAACAACTACAAGTGGAGGATGTGTGTCGACTACACGAACCTCAACAAGCATTGTCCAAAGGATCCCTTCGGGCTCCCTAGGTTTGACCAAGTCATCGACTCAATGGCCGGGTGCGCTCTACTTTGCTTTCTCGACTACTACTTGGGGTATCACCAGATAGTGCTCAAGGAAGAAGACCAGATCAAGACCGCATTTATCACCCCGTACGGAGCTTTCCGCTACACTACAATGTCATTCGGGTTGAAGAACGCAGGAGTCACATACCAACGAGCCATCCAGGATTGCTTCAAGAACCAGATACACTACAACATAGAGGCGTACGTGGACAACATGGTCATTAAGACAAGAAATCCTGACGACTTCATTGAGGATCTGGAAGAAACCTTCGCAAGCCTACAGGCATACCGGTGGAAACTGAACCTAACAAAGTGCATGTTCCGCGTACCCTCTAGAAAACTACTCATGTTCATCATCAGCCATCGAGGAATCAAGGCCAATCCCGAGAAGGTGACTGCCATCACCAACTTGCATGCCCCATCGTGCATCAAGGACGTCTAGAAGCTGACTGGATGCATGGCGGCCCTCAACAGATTCATCTCAAGACATGGAGAACGGGGACTACCTTTCTTCAAACTACTCAAGCGGCAAGACAAGTTCCAATGGACTGAGGAGGTGGAACAAGCCCTTCAACAGTCGAAGGACTTCCTATCAAAGCCACCGATCCTAACGGTGTCTACTCCCAATGAAGACTTATTTCTCTACATTGCCGTGACTATTAATGTCATCAGCACGGTGATCATGGTCGAGAGACCTGAACCAGGCCATGTATACAAGGTATAGAGGCCCGTCTACTTCGTCAGCGAGGTGCTGTTGGACTCCAAAACTAGGTACCCGCTAGTACAGAAGCTCCTATAAGCAATACTACTCAGCTCGCGGAAGCTACGACACTACTTCCAGGAACACAACATCTCCTTCGTCACAGACTTCCCCTTGGGGGACATACTCCACAATAGAGATGCAACAGGAAGAATCTCCAAATGGGCAGAATGACCAGATCATTGAGTCATGTATTTTGATGGATCACTAAAGCTTGAGGCCGCTGGCACAGGAGTACTCTAAATCTCTCCCAGGGTCGAACAACTCAAGTACGTCTTGCAAATCTTTTGGGATGTCTCCAACAATGAAGCAGAATACGAAGCGCTATTGCATAGACTTCGCGGGCAGTCTCGCTGGGAATCAAACGGTTGTTGGTCTATGGCAACTCACTGGTAGTGATCAATCAAGTCAACATCAAGTGGGATCTCAACAAGGACAACATGGATGCGTACTGCCTTGAAGTGTGCAAGCTGGAGAGTAAGTTCTCTAGTCTAGAGTTCCATCACATGGCTCATGACAACAATCGAGCTGCAAACATCTTGTCCAAGCTCGGATCTACTCGTGCTTAAGTTCTAGCCAGGGTCTTCGTTCATGAACTACACAAGCCATCATTAGTGGAGCCGGCACCTTCAAAAACCACTAATCGAGGCAATAATGAGCCTGACCGGGAGGTTATGATGATCGACGTAGACTGGCGAGTACCCTTCATCGACAACATTAAAGAGAGTTGCCTCTCGACAAGACAGAAGCAGAGCAAGTCTAACGGCACGGCAAGAACTACGTCCTAGTCGGGGATAAGCTCAACAGATGAGGCGGATCATTAGTACTCATGAAGTGCGTCTCATATGAAGATGTTGACAAGCAAGCAAGAATTGCGACAAGACATCAAATAATTTGCATTTACATCACTTGTTTATATTACAAACAATTGTTTTTGCAAATTACTCAAGGTCTATCTGACCGGCTACTTCTTGAGCAATAGGAGCCATCTCCTTCAAGTACTGCTAGAACTGCTAAACCAACACACAGAGCGTAGGGTAGTACGCGACATAAGCGGTCCAAACCTATCTAAATCGTGTATTCGAGTTTACCTTCGAGTTTCTGGTCTTCGGCGAGCCCCACGTACAAAACACTACCTCGGGTACCCTCTCGGTAGGTTGCCGGGTCTAAACACCGACAGATGGGATGAGCCCACGAAATTTTGGGCCCAGTCATTTTCGAGTGTAGCCTAGTTAGCGCCTAATTAAAATATAATCTATTAATATTACATACAAATCAATTATGTATATGACAACCCCAATAATTCATACATACAACACATAAAAATAAATATTTCGTATCACACTTCACACATTATTATTCATGTCCAAAGAACAGGCACAAGCATATTGTCCATAAGAGATCACAAACCACTACACATGATATCTCTCTGACCAAGAACAAACCTGGCCTAAGAAGCTAGCGAGATATAAGCAGATGCCTAAGAAACACATTGACCTTTCTTGGGATAATTAGCGATGTGGAATAAATGTCACACCCGATTTTAAGGACAAAATCGAGTGCATTAAATACATGTGCGCCAGGATCAAGTTACACACACGTACGACAATAGTGAATAACAAAGGCAGTGCTAAATTGAATAGAGAGAGTATTAAACATTATTACATGACTGAAAGTCTCAATAAAACATAAGCCTAATTTAATATGCAGCAGAACTCCAAAAATGATGACGACTCCACAGGCAGCTGACTGAAGAAACGTACGCCTAGAACTCCTCAAAGCCGTGTAGATACTCCTCTTCCCAATTAGCTTGGTCTGAACAGCAGTTTTGCAAGGGTGAGTACACTTATGGTTGGTACTCAACAAGTCGTGGGGAATAGTGTAGTGTAAGGAAAATCAAGGTATGGCTAGGGCATATTTAGCATTCGCTTTTAATTAAGTTGGTCAAGTTTTATTAGCAATTAACTAAGTATAAGTTCATACCACCCGAAATTAAACATGTCATAAATAAAGTAAACAACATATGCATGAAATGACAACAAATTAAATCCATCTTCCGATAATATTATCATGTGAGGGTCCAGGCCGCTCTTAACCGTGAGCACGGCTGATCGATCAGTTTTACACTCTGCAGAGGTGGCACATCTTTACCCACAAGTTGCGTAAAAGTTCAAAAGAACTTTGGACCCAACCATGCGGTGTTTGCAAGGCACCATACCACACTTCCGAGGTGTGATTGCATAGGGACGCTACGAGGCCTTTACAAAGATCCGCTAGCAATGTGGTGACCTGCTAAGGTTTCAGGTCGAAGTGGAACATAGCAGTCCCCTAGTGGGTATAGTGTCTTAGCCAAGCCCACTTCCCAAGAGAGCGAATGCTATATCCCATCAACGCCTCCCCTCTTGCCCTTTCGGTAAGATTACCCCAAACTAGAGTTTCTAATTATTCAGCCAAGACCAGAGCCATTTAGTCTTGTGGTAGCCCTGTTTTCCTGGGTGGTCGCTCCATGTTCCGATTAATCATACATGATCTTGTATTAATGAAAGGTATAACGGAAGTAAAGCAAGATTAAACATTGTGTGTAGTTAAACCATCATACCAAGTAAGCACTAAGCATGAGCTACCCAACATAAAGTAAACCGGTTGGTCAAGGCAAAGGTAATTCAATCTAGGCGAACCTTAATTGGCACCCACCAATTTAATCTTAACATGTGCATAGCAATAATGTTGAGTACGAGAAAGTAAAGGTGTATAGGATGAAAAGTAGTGATCAAGGACACGACTTGCCTTCTTGGCCTTGCTCCTGCTGTTCGTACTCCTCGAAGGCTTGGTCTTCAACTCCCTCGAACGACGGGACGTCTACACGCGTCACACGAGCACATACAAGCAAACATGGCCAAAAAGTAAGAAAACAGTACACCAATCATAGTTAAACAGAGAAAACAAGCTTGAAAAGTTGATCTACGCTTTAAAACAAACACGTGGATATAAAGAACGCGAAAAACGGAGTTAAAAAGCAAAAGATATGATGAAAACAAGATCCAGAGGCTTTCCTGTGAGAAAAACAAATCTTTTAGGGCCAAACCGCGAAAACCGAGGGCTTATACGTAATTACGCGTATAAACCGAAGGTCTAATGTGCAAAAACTCAAACCCTGATGGCGGGTTGATTTTTGAAAAGTCCAAGGGTTAAACCGAAAAGTGCGAGGGCAGATCTGTGAATACTATTCAACGCGATCTGGACCGCGGGTTGATTTGCGAAAAAGGCGGGGGCTTAAGAGCAAAAACGGCGCGGCACGGCGCGGTTGACCGGTACGCGGCCGGATTGACTCACCGCGAGCCGTCGGATATGAATCCGACGGTCGCGGTCGTCGATGACTCGCTGCGGCGGCGGGAAAAGAAACGGCCGGCGGCGGCGAGCGGCGGCGGGTCGCCGGAGTTGGCCGATAAGGCGCTCCGGGGCACGGTTTGGTGCGCGGATTGCACCATAAGAAAGAGGAGGTTACGGCAAACTCGTTTTGGGGGTCCTCGGCAACCGGAGCTCACCGGAGGCGGCGCTAGATGGCGGGGAAGAGGCGGCGGCGCTGGAGCTCGTGGTGGCTAGGGTTCGGGCGCTGCGGGTGCGGGTGGAGGAGACCGGGAGGGGCGGCGGCTTATATAGGGGTAGAGGGCTTGGAGATAGAGCGGCCCCGAGTTTGAATCGCGCGAGGAAACCGGAGCGGGGGCCGACGGGATTCCGGAGATGGCGGCGCGGCGGTTGCGGGAGAGTCCCGGTCGGAGGTGGGAGACGACGGGCAGGACCCACCTGTCGGCGGCCGCGGCGGTAGGCAGGCCGGAGCGGCTACGCGGGCCGGCGCACGGTCACGGGCCGGGGGAAGGAGGTGAAGCGGCGGGCCGCGGAGGTGGGGAGCTGGGCTGGCAAGGAGAAAAAGAGGAGGGGGCCGGCAGAGCTGCTGCGGCTGGGCCGCGCGGGAAGGTGGAGCGGGCCGAAGGAGCTGCGGTGCAGCTGGGCCGCAAGAGAAAGGAGGCGCGGGTGGTGCTGGGCCGCAAGAAGAAAAAGAAAGGGGAGGAAAGGAGGATGCGGCCCAGGAGAGTAAAAAAGAAAAATAAAAGAGAGGGAGAAAGGTAAAAGGTTTTGGGAAATCAAATTTAAATTTGGAAATTCAAATTTTGATTCAAACTCAAGCAATCAAAATAAATACACCAGCATGAATGCACAAATAATCCCTATAATGAATTTAATTAAATTAAAGAAAATGAAATTAAATGCCTATAATTTAAATGACACCCTAACTTGAGCAAATTTTAATGAATTTGAATTCTTCAAAAATTTGGGTGTTACAATAAATCCACAAGCGCACGGATACAATTGTAGCTTTCACCTCAGAGTACTCCAAGAGTATCGAATCCAACGAAACGTTTGTGCACTAACTCTAAACTAATCGGTCCAAAGACACACCACGATATGTGGCGAGGGTAGAGAGGATTCCTTAGGTAGCACTTGAGGTAATTTAAAGATCGATCTTTTGATTAAGGATACTTGATTCAGGCATCGGCTAACCCCTGGTCTGCCACGTGACTCCAGCTAGCAGCTCTATGCTATATCAAAATGCGGAGGATTACAAAGGACTAATAGGGCTATCACCACCTACGGCCTACCTCGAGCAATCCGTGGGATATAAGGCAAACGAAGGATAACCCTTAGCCTAGACACCATGTCTACGCAATTGATTACTACTGCAGTCTCACTAGGTCTGAGCTCCCATAGCAGACATACAACACTCTGTATAAATACCGAGCTACGAACCCGCAAGTAAAGAGATCTTATCTCCCTTAGATATAAGTACTACTAGTGTATGTTGTATCAAGGTCTCAAGGCATACATAGGAGCATACAAGCCTATACTATGATAGCAAGAGTATATGACTAGCATACAAGCATATAAGCCGAGCATATATAAGAATAGCAAGGATAATATACTACGCATGCATATAAGAATAAAGTATAACACTATAAGAAGGAACCACAAATGGTAACTTACTATACTCCGAAGGAAACCAGCACCCGTAGATGTACAAGCCAGGAAGAGAGTGCCGACACCCCGGCACTGCTCCCAAACTACCCCTCACTCTCTCTATTCTAAGCACTAGCTAGGTAGTGCTCCGCCTTTGCAATGAGGCTCTAACTCTACTCCTCAGTAGTGTTTCTCAAAGTCGGTTGTGTCATCAAATGAGACCCCCTCTACTATTTGTAAAGTGGAGGTGCCTTGGGAGAGTGGAGATTCTCCAAGCATTTCAATGGAATCTCAAGGGAATATTCTTCTCCAACTCATCTCCTTGTGTCACCTAGCACAATCCGAGGCTTTGAGGCAGTAACTCCCGGGATAACAGCCATAACCGCCTTTAGGAAGTCACTAGGAGTCGACATGTGGAAGCTGAGCTCGAGGGCTGCCAGGGCTAGTTCGGTAGAACCATGGGTTCGGCCGAACCTTGGGCACCGCCTCTCGTGTTGTCTTTCATGTGGGACGCTGCCTGGTGGGCCCTCAGGTCGGTGTAGGGTGCACGCGCCAAATTAAGGTGGTTTACTCCTTGATGTGGACCCATGGATCCGTGTGCTCTTCCCTGATTGAACGGAGTTGTGTTTCTTTGCCTCTTGGGTGTGTTTTCTCCTTCTTTCTAAGGATAAGTTACCTGCATACAAATATTCACCAAAACATGTGGAAATGGCTAGTAAGAAACCCCTACCACTAGGTTGATGTTCATCTTTTCGATATTTATGGAGGAGTTGATGGCCTAGAATTGGTACTTAAGAGCTATCGACAACACCCCCACACTTAGCCTTTGCTCGTCCTCGAGTGAAGGGCAAGGTCTAAGGTGGTAATAGAACTTCTTATGGTAAGCATCAAACATGTAAGAAATTCAAAGCCATACCTATACCTGTGAACTTTTGAAGTGTCTATCATGTTACCTTGGGTGGTTGATGACTGGAATAGTCTTGACTCAGATCCCCTCCACTCTGTCTCTCATAGTAACTTGGGTTTTTGGCAATGTTATTCAAAAGATAACCTTACTTAGCTCCTCCAATGATTCTCTCGGATCGCTCAATGTGTATGGTCCTCACCAAGGCATCAACTTGCCTTTCTTCACCCTACTTCTAATAAGGCTTATGTGGAGCTCAAGGTAGGGATAAAGATGAGGCATACCTACATCACATATGTTGCAAAACCAAAGACCGGATCCAAGTAGAATACAAGTCATATAATCTGATCAAGATGTGCAAGTGTGTGGATGGAATATGGTGGAAAGGTGTATGGACTCCTTTTCTATGATTCCATCTCTCTCCTTTTTCTCTTTCTTTTGGACATGGGCTATATTTTTCTCTTTCTCTTTTTTTTCTATTTCTTCTTCCTTTTTTATCATGCTTTGAGCATAACTCTTTTTTTCTTTTTTCTTTTTTTTTTGCATAGCCGATGTCTCTTTTGCAAGGATACTTTTGGAGAGAGAGGTCACAACACATGTGGAGTTTTATTTGGCTGGATGGATGGATGAGATGTTACTAGCTTCCAGTGTAGAAGTCTAGTATGTGGAAGCAGGGTGTACGTGATCTTGATCATGAAAGTATGAAAAATATTCCACAAGGGTCACAATAATTTGGTAAAGCTCAACATGATAGCAAGCAACATATGTGTGTAGGTTTTCAAATAAGATCAACATATGGCTTCAGTAGGATGGAGGCATATCATTGAGGAGCTAGCTAGGTCATTGTTTTTCAAGATAAATTTCCCAAGTACTTTAGACAAAACAGAGCAAGGTTCATTTTATCATGCCATATCTCAAACATCAAAAACCTAGGTAGCATGTTTTCCTAAAGATATGGGTTCACAAGCAAATAGGTGCAAGAAAGGAATATAGAACATGGATGCCAACCATAAGGATCATGTTTTCACCCAAGGTTCATTTTAATTTTGAGTTTAATTCTTAATGATCAGAGATGAGATTCATTTAAACTCATGAACTAGGGAGTAGAGAGGTAGAGCGCACATACCATGGCTCTTGAAGAAGATGGTGATCAAGGTGGACCAGTGGTGATTCGGCCAAACCACGAGGGTGGCCGACTCACTCTAGTGCCCTCACCTTATCCCTTATCATGTTGTGCGACACCTTTGTGGGATATCTCGAGTCTGTATGTCAATGATGAGCTTGAGAGATCTCCCCCACACATGTGCTTGTACCAGGTGCTTTATTCAAACAAAAATATGGAAACAAAAAGGGGACTCTGCTCGTTCGAAAACAAGGGAGTCTTACTTTATTTGAACTCAAATATTTTTGGGATTTTTATTTTATTTTCACCAGGAGACCTACTCAAACAAGGTTGAATTAAAATTGCATCATCATAAGCAAAAGAGGGTATACTTATGGTGGACCCTTAAAGGGTGATATGTAGCTCCATTGTATGTTGTGCAACATGAATCTGATGCCTTGGTTTATCTTTCCATTTGAATCAAGCTTAACAACTTACCCATTTGGATTTGAAGATTTTCCTGCAAGGGTTAGTCCGCATATACAACCAAGATCTATGAAAGTGTCAACTCTAAGGTTCATCAATCAAACTCGACACCATGTCTAGTTTGATTGAAGAAGACATTTTAACCTTAAGCACCATGCTTAATATAAAGGCCTATGGATGTGTGCTACAGCATAAATTGAAACCAAAGCAGACGAGCACAGATAAAGGAATCACAAGAGCATGATCAAGCTATTTTTAAGAGGAGATAAACACGATAATAAGATTGCTGAACCTCAGGCTACCTTCCGGAAAGGCATTGTTTAAAGTCAAAAGCAGGACATACTTGAAGGTACTTACCATGGCATTTTAAGTGATGAAGAATTCTGAATTGACGCCATGGTAACTCCTCCTTTTATTTTTATTTTATTTTGTCTTTTTTTTAGTGGGGCAAGATGCAAGAACCAACACCATCTCCAAACCAAGATAAGATTTGGCTTGAAAGAAACTTACTCGAGATACTCACATACCTCCCCCACACATGGAGTTTGGATTGCTAAGCAACAAAACTCAAGTGTGTGGAGTTCAAGCTTCCTTTCGAAATTGTTCCTTCACCAAACTTAACCAAGGTGTTGTAGTCAATGTAGCTTCCATCACCTATCCATCATTCTTTTTGATATCCACCTGAAATGGTTAGCGACTAAAAATACCTGAAGGAAAACTTTATCCTAGAAACATGCTCTTGCTTTTTATTCTAAGGGAAAAATAAATGATCATCCGGGCTATCTCTCGGAAGTGCTTTGTTTATGGTCACAAGCTCGACCATGGGAACATCCTCTTGCAGCTATCATTGGTGATCTTGTTTCCCTCCCACCACCAATTGGTGATGTGCCATTGAAGCTTTAGGTGCAAGGTTAGTGCCAAAGTGCATTCACGAAACTTGCAATGTTTGTGATAAACATATGCATCTACAACCAACCTTCTAAACTTTTTGCAAGAGAGGACCTTAAGGTGGTTGTAGTCCTCGTGCATGCTCGGGGAACAAAGCGTGGCTAACTTTGGAGAGGCATTGAATGAGCATGGTTCTTGTGATATTTCAAGAATGAAACTCGCATGCTCGTCTATGGAATCCTTTCTTTCGGACTTCAGATTTGACGCCTCACAAAATTCCATGGCCCATGGCTTCTCCATCTCAAGAGATTCTTCATGATAGATCATAGTTGGATCTCGATCGTGGTCGAGAACAACATGATACAGGCCAGTGGGAAGAGGATCAAACTCAATCAAGGGTGATAGTGATCGTTCGTCTTCACACGGGTGAAGGGTCTCTTTCAAGTCATACTCTTCGGGAGCGGCAGATTGTGCAACCTCAAAGAGAACAGGATCGGGTGATACAAACGGAGATACATGAATCATCTTCTCAAGTGGGTTTTGCTTGGGGAGAGGCTTTGTCATAGGATTTTCTAAATAAGAGGTAGCGGTGGTAGAAGCGGTATCCCTAATCTTTTCATCTAGGATCCCTTGAGATGCATCAAGAAGTTTTTCTAGCAGGTAGCCTAGGAGAAGATAAGAATCGAGGATATCAAAGATGTCGAAGTCTAGGTTGGCCTCGATTTTGTCTATTGTGAGCATCACAACACTTGAGACCCCCCGACATTCAAGTATGTGTCCAAAGAGAGAACTTTTGAGGAGCTTGTCAGATGGTCTTAGCGAAAAATTGCCAAAATGAGTGTACGCTAAGTGCCATGGCATGAAATTGACCTCCATGATGGGGTTAAGATCGTAGAAGGTGAACTAATCCAAATTGCTTTGGAAAAGTGCTTCACTCCGTTCAACCATTCCTCCTTCATGAGCTCCTCGAGAAATGCTTCGTTAGGAAGATTGCGAGGAGAAGGAGGTTCCATAGGCATAAGGGAAGGTTTTCTCAAGGGATTTCTAGATTGATCAGTATGGATAGAAGAAGGTTCCTGCCCTAATTGGGCATCTAAGAAATTTGAGGTGTTTCTATAGTTTCTAGATGGATCATCCTCGAATTGAAAAGGAAACTTCAGAGGTTGAATTTCTTCTCCTTCTGGTGTTCCTGGTTCCGGTGAGGACTCAACAAAAAAATCCATGGATGTGGAAGCTGAAGGCTCGGATTTGGTTGTTGAGAGACTCTCATGGCTCGACTCGGATTCCTCTCGGCCGGGTTTGTTATGATCAATAGGGAAAGAAGAGCTTTCTAAGAGGCAGTCTAAGATTTCCCTTCCTTCCATTGTAGTTTTGTGTGAAAATGAGCTTCCGGTGGTGATGTCAAGGTCCAGGGTAGATTTCATGTCTAAACCCGAGCAGAAAATGTATAATGATACATTATCGGGTATAGACAAGTGTGGGTTAGATGCCAAAAGGTGTAAGAACCTAGCCCATGCTACACCTATGGACTCCTTCTCCAATTTCTCGAAGTCGAGGAAGTCACGCAGTAGGGAGGCTATGCATTTAGAGTGGGAGAACGAGTGACAAAAGTCTACTCGAAGTTCTTCCCAATCGTTCATGCTCCCTATGGTGCGAGTGTACCATTGTTCCGCCCTCTCTGTAAGAGAGAAAGGAAACAACTTCCACCTAAAGGTTTCCTATGTCATGCTTGGAATAACCACACATGAACACAGTTCCTCAAACCGTAGCAAATGATCATGCAGGTCTTCATTAATTGATCTGGAGAAGGGTCGATTCCAACCCTTGCTATAATGCAGCGGTGGAGTTCGTGGCCAGATGAAGGATATATTTTTTCGGAAGAAAAAAGTGGCTCAGAGAACTCGCACCTAGCATATGAACGATTTTGAATAGAGATGCTTTGTAGGGAATACTTCTCCATGGGTAGTGGGGTAAAGGTAGAAGAAAGTAAAGTTAAAAAGATATGAGGATGACTAGGTAAGAAGAAAGATACAACAACCGTACCCCGACGACGGCGCCAGAAAGCTTGTTGGAATAATTTGCGATGTGGAATAAATCTACAAGCGCACGGATACCGTTGTAGCTTAAACCTTAGAGTATTCCAAGGGTATCGAATCCAAGGGAACATGTGTGCACTAACTCTATACTAATCGGTCCAAGGACACACCACGATATGTGGCGAGCATACAGAGGATTCCTAAGGTAGCGCTTGAGGTAAGTTAAAGGTCAATCTCTCGATTAAGGATACTTGCTTCAGGCACCGGCTTACCCTTAGTCTGTCAGGCGACTCCAGCTAGCAACTCTACGCTATATCCGAATGTGGAGGATTACAAAGGACCAATAGGGCTATCACCACCTACGGCGTACCTCAAGCAATCCGTGGGATATAAGGCAAATGAAGGATAACCCTTAGCCTAGGCACCTCACGTCTACGCTACTGATTGCTATTGCAGTCTAACTACATTTGAGCTCCTATAGCAGACATACAACACTCTGCATAAATACAGAGTAACGAACCCGCAGGTAAAGAGATATGATCTTACTTAGATATAAGTACTACTAGGGTATATTGTATCAAGGTCTCAACGCATACATAAGGGTGTACAAGCCTATACTACGATACCAAGGGTATATGACTAGCATACGAGCATATAAGCCAAGCATATATAAGCAAACAAGGATAATATACCACTCATGCATATAAGAACCAATTATAACACTATAAGAAGGAACCATGAATACTAACTTACTATACTCCGAAGGAAGCCAACATCCATAGAGGTACAAGCCAGGAGGAGAGTGGCGACACCCCAGCACTCCTCCCAAACTACCTCTCACTCTCTCCCTATTCTAAGCACTAGCTCAGCAATGCTCCACCTTTGCAATGAGGCTGTAACTCTACTCATGAGTAGTTTTTCTCCAAGTGGTGGTGCGTCCTCAAATGTGCCCCCCCTCTACTATTTATAGAGTGGAGGTGCCTTGGGAGAATAGAGATCCTCCAAGCATCTTAAGGGAATCTCAAGGGAATATTCTCCTCCAACTCTTCTCCTTGTGCCACCTAGCAGGATCCGAGGCTTTAAGGTGGTAACTCCCAGGATAACAGCCATAACCGCCTTTAGAAAGTCACCAGGAGTCAACACGTCGAAGCTGAGCTCGAGGGGTGCCAGGGCCAGTTCTGCTGAACCATGGGTTCGGCCGAACCCTACGCACCGCCTTTCGTCTAGGACGCTACCTGTTGGGCCCTCAAGTCGGTGTAGGGTGCATGCACCAAATTAAGGCGGTTTACCCCCTGATGTGGGCCCATAGATCCTGGTGCTCTTCCCTGATTGGCTGGAGTTGTGTTTCTTTGCCTCTTGGGTGTGTTTCCTCCTACTTTCTAAGGATTAGTTACCTGCATACAAATATTTACAAACACTTGTCGAAATGGTTAGTAATAAACCCCTACCACTAGGTTGATGTTCATCTTTCCGGTATTAACGCAGGAGTTGACGGCCTAGAATTGGTACTTAAGAGCCGTCAACTACCTTACCCTCTGAAGTTTAGCGGTTGACGAAGTAGGTACTCAGTTTGTCTCATGGCTTTCTTCAAACTCCTAATCTCCTCAGACTGCATTTTCATTGCTGCATTTGAAGCTTGTGCCTTCATCTTCAAGTTGCTCCTCATGTGCTCCTGTTCAACAACTTGTTGTCTTAGTTCTGCAGCTTATTGTAGCCCTCCCAAAGAAACTTCAGATCTTGAGCTTGTAGCGGAGGCTGGGTACACGGCCACATAATCAAGGAAGGGACTTGACTACAAATCTTGAGGACCAAAATTTGGTACTACAACCCCAAGTAATGTTTTCAATATTTCAGCCTACAAATGAAAGCAGCAGAAGTCAAACTTCAATCTTAAACAAATCAACTGAATAAAGTAGAGAATACAGGAATGGGATAATCACTTGTTTAGTTACATACCACGACATGTGATTGAATTTCAGCAATGAAGGAACATGGATCTAGGCTCTGCACAATAGTGTTTGGTCGGTTGTCTTAGATATAAGGAACAGAATGTACCATGACCATGCAAATGCAGATGCAGGCCTTGCAGAGAGATCAAAAGCGGCCAAGGTAAGAGAAGGAGCTCAAAACCAAAACAAATCATGTGGGTGCAAGTGCGGTCACAGTACGGTAGAGACCGGGACTGTGGAGCATTGCATGCCAAGGGAAGTTTGGACCTGACACGCGCCTGGGAATTGATGGGGACGGCCGACACAGGAAGCGACCCTTGTGGGGCGCGGATGTCGTGAGATTAGGTTCGCCATGCATGGTTAAGAAACTCGAATCGATTCGTCTGCCTCTCACAGTTTGAGATTGCTTGATCGCTATGTCACCCTGAGTAAGAAAGGAATCAGATGATGACAGGGTTTGTGATCATATATATATATACCTTTGGTTGGTTCTATGTTTGCTTAGAATCAGTTGCTAACGTAGACTGGATAATGAACTTAGAACCTGAGCTAAAACTTTGAAAGTAGGGATACGCCTAGCGCTTTTGGCAAACAAACCCCTCAGCCAAAAAGCCTTGCATGTCTAGAAGTAGTGGAGTAGTATACTCCCTGTCGGTTAAGTCTTGTTGAGCTTAGTAGCTCAGCCTTGTTGTGGCTCTTCTTTTTCAGGTGAAGTTGCTGCTTCTGAGCCTCCCTCTGCTGGCACTTGGCCGCCCCAACTCCCTCTGGGTTGGACGGTTGAGTGGGATCCCTCCTCGGACGGCGAGGAGAGGGATCACTGATGTCCCGGTTGGCCTCACCAGGGATGTCCGACCCCGACGAGTTAGCTTCCGCTAGTTGTTTTACCTTCTGTTGTTTTTCTTCTAAACCTTGTAAACTCTGATGTTGTTTTATGGCCAAACTAAATGGTTAATTTGTTAACTCGATGGACTTGTTGTATTCTCTGGAACCGCTCACCTTCGTGTGGGTTTGCTATTCGGTCCTGTTCAAGTGGTTAAATCGGATGAAATCCGACGGCACTTCGTGTTTACTTGCGTTAGGCATGACTGTCGCGTATCATGCGGCTTAATCATGTTCGACTAAGCAAATCCGAAGTGGATCCGCCACAAGTATCCTCGTACCCAATCGGCGAAATCCTCCATAATAGGGATGTCAACAGCCGAGTTGTCAAGTGGTCCATAGAGCACAGCGAGTTTGACCTTGATTTCTACCCACGTCATGCAATCAAGTCGCAGATCCTGGCTGACTTCGTGGCTGAGTGGACAGAGATTCAGAAGCCGCCCTCCCTAGAGAGGCTGGAACATTGGACTATGTACTTTGACGGCGCCCTCAACCTCGATGGAGCCAGCGCGGGGGTCCTCTTCATATCCCCAAAAGGCGAGTAGCTCAAATACATCCTCAGGATCCACTACAAGGCCACCAACAAAGGCACCGAGTACGAAGCTCTCATCCATGGCTTCCGTATTGCCGTTTCCCTCGGGATCAAATGCATCATTGCATATGGCGACTCCAAGGTCATCATCGAGCAGGTCAACAAGAACTGGGACTGCACCAAGGAGACCATGGACGCTTACTACGCAAAAATCCACAAACTTGAGGTCCACTTCGATGCTCTCGAGTTCCACCATGTCCCCAGGGAACACAACATTGCTGCCAACATCCTGTCCAAGCTCGACTCCAAGCGTGCACAAGTCCCGGTCGGCGTGTTCGTACAAGATCTTTGGAAACCTTCCATCAAGATTCTGGACCCGGATCAGGTCAATGACAGTGCTGAGGCAATGGCTGACCCAACTCCCACTGACGTCATGATGATTGAGGCAGAAGAAGACTGGCATGCTTCGTTCATAGCCTTGATCACTAACCAGATGGCACCAGATGACCATTCGTAGCCCCCAAGGATTTGAAGATACTTGGAGCACAAGTCAAGGAGGTTGGGCGATTCAAATTAGCCCAGATATTGCGGGATACATATTGTAATCCGACTCAAATTGCTTTCCATGTAACAACCAAGTAGATTAGATTCAAACTGACTTGTAACCCTAGGTTGTCAGCCTATATAAGGGGGCCAAGGACGCCTCCTGAGGGCATCTCAATTCTCAAGCAATACAAACCACCAGAATACAAGACGTAGGGTATTACTCCTCGGAGGCCCGAACCTGTCTAAACCCTCGTGTTCTCGCGATCACGTTCGAGGTCTTGGTTTCGCAATCCTCCCTGCCTACAAATCAACCACTTGGGAAACCCCCTAGTGGACTGCCGGACAACTAAATCCGACAGTTATGATGATTATAGATACCCGGGTACCCTCATGGAGGGCCCAACTGACCACTAATGGGCCAGCTCAACTTGATAAAAAAGGCAAAATCTAGGGCTCCCTACAAACAGTTGTAATCCGACTAGATCTCATCTATTGAAACCGACTAAGGGTCCAGCCGTGAAACCCTACCCCTCAGAGTATATAAAGGGAGGTAGGGGTACCCCTAGGAGGACAACCAATCCCTCAACACAACAAAAAACGCCCGAGCGTAGGGCACAATACAATCCCAAGAATGGACGTAGGGTATTACGCTACACTAGCGGCCCGAACCTATATAAATCTTTGTGTCTTATGCCATGCATTACCATCAAGTTCATGGTCTTGCAATCCTCTCTGCCACAAATCAACCATCTGGGTACCTCCTAGGTGGATAGCCGGTCACTAAATCTGATAGTTGGCACGCCAAGTAGGGGTGATCGCGAGATCCTTCAGTGAGTTTGATGGCAAGAATCATCAAAGAAATCGGAAGAAGGGAGCAGCGCCGCCTGCCGGGCGCTATGGTGCACTTGGTGTTGTCTGCCAAGCGACGACCACCTCCAGGGATGCGCGGCGTGCTACCAGCCACCACATGCACGCGGTGACATAGACATGACGTGAGTCGCCGAGATGGAGCGCCGAGCTGTGGGACTGGGTTTACGTGACGACCATCATCAAGAGGACCTCAAATCCATCTAATCTACGATGTGCAATATTAGCACCTGTCTTCGGGCCAACAAGAAGCAAGACCAATCAAACGCGTTCATGCGCATCTACATGCAAAGCAAGTTGGTGGACAATTATGAAGACGTACATGCATGTACGCTTGGACTATTACATGAAGGATGTACACGAAAGGATATTCCTTGTCGCCGATCTACATGGTGATGACTCCATGGTGGTTTGCGGCTGTTCGTGAGCACGCACGCTCTTCATCTTCATGAGCACTTTGACAACTTCGTCAAGCGTGTCATGCCCGTCTAGATCTGACTGGCAGGCTTCATCAACAACTGTCCACCAACCACGACAATCAAGATGATGCTCGAGGGCCTCTAAGCTCGAACGCAAGGACAAGACATCGACACTCCAACTCGGCCGCGAATCAAGCTAAGTCTTATTTTTAATTAAGTATTTACGGCTTTCGTATATTTCAATATGCCTTAGCTTCTCTGTGTCTCTGTAACTTTCACCGACCACCTCGGGCACACCCTGACAGCTTATATCACTCGGTCCGTCCACTACACGAGCGGTCTGGGCTACACCACACGGGTGCCCAGCTCATGCTGGTACTTTTCTGCACAGTTCCGACTGCTTTACAGCTTGTACGGCCCTCTTAACGGTTGCTAAAATACTCGGGTAGCACACGCCTTAATCCGTGAAGCCTGACCCTCATGTTTCACTTCCTACTAAGCACGCTCAAGTCCACTCGGCAACACCCCAGCAGGGTCAGGTGCTTAAACGTAACGGGCTAACTATTCAAGGAAATTACCTGGCCTACAAGAGCAGGATGCGCAAGAGTTTACTTCTACAACAAATCAAACTTCCGAGTTATTCAATCATTAAATATTCTGCATTATGCTACATAATATTTTCATTGTCTTGTTGCAGCTCAGAAACTACTCGACGTGCCTCCCAACGCCTAGCCGACCTCTCTAGCTCGAGGCGGGAGGCGACTCAGAGTGCTTCCATGGCTCGGCCGGCTCCCAAGCTCGAGGGCTGGGTGTTGGTGTTTTATACCCAGCAACCTACCAAGGGGGTACCGGAGATAGTAGATGGGTTGGTGGGGAATTGCCGGACCTGGAACTCGAAGGTAAAAGTGAGGACACAAGATACAGATTTATACATGTTCGGGCCACCATAGTAGCGTAATACCCTACGTCCTGTTTGGGGTGTTATATATTGCGCCCTGCGCTTGGGTGTTGTTTGGTGTTGAACCTCTTGGTGGTTCTGAGGGTTCTCTGTTATCTCTAAGCTCCCGATCTAGGTACCCCTATCCTCCTTTATATACTCTAAGGGGCGGGATTACTAGTCTGTTACAAGGAGGAGTCCTAGTAGGATCACATGGTATCAGCCCTAGTAAGATTACAGAGGAATCCTAGTAGGAGTCCGCCTTCTACCTTCCTTGCGGGTACTAGGGATCTACCCCCGACAAGCCCCCAAGCGCTTCATAGTCAAATGCAGCAGTCTTCGAGTACTTTTAAGATCCTCGCCAACTAGTTCTGGTGCTCTTCGAGTACTTTGTCTGGCTGAATCTTCAAAGTTACTCAAAGCTCCCATGAGGCTATGGTGTGCTCAAGCCTTTATCATCTTGATATTGTTATCTTCATATATGGAGAGCGGAGAAAGTTGCACTCCATACGGAGTAGCCCTCGAGCCTTAGGATGAATCGAAGAATCAGGCTGAGGGTCAATAAAATCTTAAACCTTCTTCTTTTGTCTTGAAAAAATTAACTGTTGGTGTAGCTTATCAGCCCCCGAGCCTTAGATTGATTGAATAATCAATTCAAGGATCTTGAATCTTCATGTAAGTCATCATCCGAGTAGTTTTGCGGCATCCAGCCCTCAAGCTTTTGTGCCAGGTGAGCCGTGTAAACCACGTCGAGTAGTTATTAGCACTTAGCCCCCAAGCTTGGAAGCAAGCTGAGCCATTGGAGATATTTTGAGTAGTAATTGGCGCTTAGCCCTCGAGTTTGCGAACTAGCAGAGCGACTGGAAGTATTTCTAAGTAGTAATTGGCGCTTAGCCCCCTAATTTGGGAACTAGCTATGCTGTTGGAGGTACGCTGAGCGTCCTAGAGCATCATTGTCGAAGCTTGACCTGCGACAAAGAACAATGCATGATTGCGCGCAAGAGTTTGCTGCCCTCCGGCGAGTAGAGCGTGTGTTGCGTGCAAGAGTTTGCTACCCTCCAGCGAGTAGAGCGCGTGTTGCGCACAAGAGTTTGCTTCCCTCTGGCGGGTAGAGCATGTGTTGCGTGCAAGAGTTTGCTGCCCTTCGACGAGTATAGCGCGTGTTGCGTGCAAGAGTTTGCTGCCCTCCGGCGAGTATAGCGCGTGTGCGTGCAAGAGTTTGATGCCTCCCAGCGAGTATAGCGCGTACTGCGCGCAAGAGTTTGCTGCCCTCCGGCGTATTTAGTGCATCAAATATGTGGCTATTGCCTCCAAAGTTCAATGTACCAAACCCGTGATGGTGCCTCCAAAACTCAGTGCACTAAACTCGTGGCCATAGCCTCCGTAATTTGATGTACCAAGCATGTGGCTATCAGCCAACATGTCGCAGGGATAGTTGGCAAAGTGTAGCTCCAAAGGATGGCAAAGTGTAGCTCCAAAGGATAATTCCCGTTGAGAGGCATACACAAATTAGTAGTCGGCGCGTTGCCCTGCATGTGGAAAATAAGCTCAAAATTTATATAAAGTTAAAAAAACTGACTTAGCTTGATTCGTGGATGATTATCGACGAAGCCATGTCAACTACTGACAAAGCTAACTAGTCGATGTCGATTCCAACTAGTTATTGATTATGTGGAACCCGCCCTCGACTAGTTTCTAGTCGAGACGAGTAGTTGAGTTTTTCGTCGATGAAGTCGTGACGGTTTATTTACGAAGCTGACTAGTCAAAGTCGGTTCCGACTAGTTGTCGGTCACGTGGAATCTGCCCTCGACTAGTTTTTCTAGTCGAGATGAGTAGTCGAAGTAGTACGTCCTTAACTAGTTTTCTAGTCGAGATAATTGGTCGGCTTAGTCGATTGGTGTGAAATCTGTCCTGACTAGTTTTCTAGTCAAGACGAGTAGTCCAAGTAGTCGTAGGCGGATCGTTGTTCGTCATGGCGAGGTCGACATCGCTGGCTATTGGTTGTTGCCGAAGCTAACTAAACAAGAGACTTGTCTCCGACTAGTTGTGGGTAGCGTCCGTCCTCGAGTAGTTTTGAGCCAAACCGAATTGTTTTGGACAGGTGTGTCTCTACCTTGATCCCGCATGCGAGAGTAGCAATTAATTCCTTCCTCCAATTCACGTAGAGGGAACTGCTACTGTTGCTTTTCCTGGTCCACGTGAAGTGTAAGAGAAGGATTTTCTCTTTTTATTGTTTTTCTTGATTTGCGGGTCGGCAATTTTCTTGCCCACCTCCAAAACAGTGCAGAGACAGCAGCAAATTTTCTTCTGATGGTGCGCAACATTTGGTTTTCGACGAAGCCGAGTACAACTCGGTGATGGAGAGCACAATTCCGACTGGGCCCCTCCTTGTACTCGGGACACGGGACGCATACTACCTTGATCAATTCCGCGGAGCACGTCATCGAGGTGCGATACTCAGCCTTGTTCGACTCCGCTTGGGATTCGATGCACGAATACGACGAGCTGCCGATTTAGTCAACAAAATAAGCAACCACACCGCAACGGTTGTTTGATGAAGCCAACTAGTTGGAGTTGATTCCAACTAGTTATTGATCACGTGGAGCCCACCCTCGACTAATTTTCTAGTCAAGATCAGTAGTCGAAGAAGTTGTCGGTGACTCGACATTGCCAATTGTTGGTGTTGCTGCAAAGCACTTGAAGTCTTCTTTTACTCCTTTGTGTGCGCATCGCAAAGGTCAATGTGAATTTCCTTTTAGCAGCACAAAGATAGAGGCAGTGTTCTTGATGTTGCTTTATTTCTCAAAGTTATCTGGCACACGGCTGTAGCCTTGACCAGAGGCAATTGGCAGGAAATAGACTTGATTTCCCCCTTTTTTTTTACGCGTGGGAGTTGCCACCTCCTCCACCAATTCGAATCATTATGGGCTTAGTAGAAATTGACTTATAATTTTTGCTTCTAAGCTGCCGCTTGATGATTCCGGTTCAATTCTGATTTGAACTTATCCCTAGGATGAAACGCGGACTCTGCTTTTGAACAAAATGCCTCAATCCTTGTCGGTTTCCACCAATGGCAACGCAGAATTTTCTTGATGTTTTCGCGCCCACGTAGGACACAGTCGACAACCTGGTTGTTGTCAACTCAGTGATTTGCTTCGAATTGGAACTCGGCAAGTTGTTTCTCGTCGAGTAGATTGATTTTGAAGATGATGTCCTTCAAACTTGCCTGATGATCTCGATGATCACCCCTACCTGGCGCGCCATCCTTGGAGAAACAAAATTACAAGGATCCCAAGGTCGGAGAATTCGGCTGCGTAATCCATATGTAGCGCTTAGGCCACAGAATCCAACCATGGATGGCTTCACCTAGATTCTTTTCCCTGTCACCTTCAGGGATCCCCAATTCCAGGTCATCCCAATCGTCGACCACTCGGTCCACCCCAACTTTGGTGTAATCACGAGTTGGAATCTCCACACCATGAAGTGTTTGGCCTTATGTCAGTTGCTCAGCCACACCATAAGCCACCACGATGAGCTTGTTTTTCACATGAGTAACAAGCTCACAAGGGGCTCTCCCAGTGATGTCGTTCACGGGGTGGTGTTGGTTGTCCTCAAGTATCTCAGAGGACCCTCCAGCTGGAGCTTCCGTGGAAGTGACACTTCTTCAAAGCTGAATCAGGCTTACGTCGACATGTGGCCCTGATGCTGTAGCAGCTGCTTGTTCACTGGCTTGTTTTCTCAGAACTAGCACCACACGCCGGTCGATTATTTCCTCCATTCTTTCCTCTGATGCTGCTACTTGTTCTTGCAACTCTCGCAGCTGTCGTGCGTGGTTGGCCTTACTTCATTGGCGACTTCTATATGATTCAATGTGCTCACGAAAGGAAAACTTCCACGAAATGACTCCTTTGCCTCAGCATTGTCCAGGGTGTACGGGATTTCCAAGTGCCATAGTCAGCTCGTCCCTGTCTTGATCAGGCACGAAGGATCCATCGGTTATTTTCTTTACTAAGTCATCAAGTCTCGTAGTCGCTTCTCTTAATTCATTGCTGAACACAATTGATCCATCGTCGGGATTGAGCCTGCCACCATGAGCATAAAACCAATTCTTTGCTCGCTAAGGCCATTCGAGAGTCTGCAGTACTGTTCCCCTGGTAATTAGGTCATCTTCCATCCTTTGTCGTTTCATGATCCCTGACTTGTAACCTCCTGTCCCAAGACAATGAAGTATTGCTTCTTCTGAGCATTGTTGGTGTTGGTCTGAGATTGCAACTGGCTCTTTTCCGACTGCTTGAACTGTACAAAGGAATCCCAGTGATCCCTTAACTTCGGCTGCTTATTTAAATCAGGTGTAAGCCCCTTCTTTATGTACTCTTTGTTCAAGTTTTTCTTGTACGTCTGAAAAAACAATTGCAGCCTTCTTGAAGCCCCATTATTTCACTTTGTCTTCCTCTACATCTTCGAACATCAAGTTATCTTTTAACTGTTCCCATAACATATTCTTTTCTAGGTTAGGTACGAAGCTTATGGGGGCTGGGACTGTGCTTGTTTAAGTGACAACGTTAGGTTTTTTTTCAATTTTGAAAGCTGATTGGGATGTTATCTCTAACAAGAAACCCAATCTGATTCACCAATTTTGTCTTAGCATTGGCAAGAGCAATCGGTTCACCATCTTCAGCAATTTCTGTGATGATGATACGGCCCTATAACTTCTTGTTCTTGCCTTGTTTCTTTTGAGGCCTGTTGCTCGATCCAAATGGCTGAAAAATAACAATTTGTTGTGTGATGATGTTTCTTTTGATAAGAAGAGAATTCAAATAATCTTTACGTACAATAATTTCTATACCTCGCCTTGTTGCCCATCATTGCCTCCCTCAGCAATTTGTTGCTCCTCATTGCCTCCCTTTGCAATTGGTTGCTCCTCGTTGCCATCACCAGCCATGTTGACATAGATGTCAGCCTAGCTGTGATCAATCTCATCATTTGGTTGATCGTTTGTGCCGCCTTTAGCAATCAACTAAAATATGAGCTCCTCTGCCATTCGGGCGTCCTGCTCGTCCTTTGATCATGCCATTGTAACTAGTATAATATAAAAGGATTTATTCTAAGAAATAGTAGGCAACAGCCAAAAAAAAAAGAATGACTACAAAAAGACTTAAACACTTATACAATTTGTAATAATTATAAATGAATAAAAAAAGGATGATACCCTTATACAACTTGTTACAAAAAAAGAATGACTATTATAATTTCTAAAAAAATCAAAGTAATTTTCACTTATTTCTAGACATTTCTAACAATTAACAGAATTTTGTAACATGTAATGTCGTACAATTTACAAATAGTAAGCTTTTCTAACTATTTTTCTATAATTTCAGCTAATTCAAGAATTTTTCTATATTCTCTAGATAATTCAACAATTTTTCAAAAATTTCTAGATTCATATACTACAGAAATAAAAAAAGAATTCACAATAAAAATAGAATGAAACACTCCTACAATAATTACAGTCAATTGCTAGGAAATGACAACATCATAACAGGATTTTCATTTATTTTTATTAATATTTAAGAATTAACAGGATTTTCTATAATTTCTAGCTACTTCAAGAATTTTTCTATATTTTCTAGCTCATTAAACAATTCTCTAATACTGCATAAATAAAAAAAATACATAGCATGATTTCCAGCAATTATACAAATTTCCTACAAATTTTATATAATTTCCTACAATTTCTAGATAATTTCCTAAATTTTCTAGATAATTTCTACAAATTTCCTACAATTTCTAATGCTGCAGAAATAAAATTAATAATGATGTCACGGCCGGCCGCGGGCTTACATTAGCAGGAAGCGAGCCCGTGGCCGGCCGCAAGTGAGCGCTCGAGCGCGTGAAGGCCGCGGGGAGGCGCGTGGAGGTCAGGGGGCCGCGAGCGGTGGCGGCGCGGTCAGGATGACTCGGACGAAGGTGGAGACTTACGGGGCGGCACGGTCGGAGGTGGTGACGTACGGGACGGCGCGATCGGGCCGAGGCGGCGACGTACGGGGCAATACGGTCGGGGCGGCGCGGTCGGGGTTGCGCGGACGGAGGCGGCAATGTACGGGGCGGCGCGTACGGGGCCTGCGATCGCCGGTAGGGGCAGCGCAGTCGCTGACGACGGAGGTGAGGTGACGATGGGGCCAGGGGCGGTGTTGACGGGGATGGCGCGGTGATGAGGGGGCGATGAGGCGGGACGGCGACGGCAACGGAGGCCCGACGGCGGCAGACGAGGCGACGAGCTACTGGGCGGCGGCAGCGGATCGGGTGGGGAGTAGGCATGAAATGGCTAAGTGTTTGGGGAGAAGAAGGGGCGTCGACTTTAAACACCCCCTACACCAGTACCGGGCAAGAAAAACACCCGGTACTAAAGACCCTTTTAGTACCGGGTGCTGGGCACAACCGGTACTAAAGGAGGGGCCTTTAGTACCAGGTGTTGCCGCCACCCGGTACTAAAGGGCCTCCACGCGCGCGAAAATGAAAACGAGCCCCTTTAGTACGGGGTGTTCGTACCACCCGGTACTAAAGGGGTTGCAATGTCCTCCTTCTATTTCCCGCCCATCTTTTTATTTTTCTTTCTTTTACAATTGCTATTGTATTAATTTATTGCGTAGTAAACCAAATAACATTCATCAAAATTGGAAAAACAATTTGTTAGCTTCATGTTTATTACATATACACTATAAAAATGTCAAATGCTGTCAAATATCAAACATGGTAAAGTTATTAATTTTAACTTAGTAATAGGTTATAATGGTCATAATACTTATGTTAATTTTAAATTTTGAAAAAATAGATTTTTTGACCATGCAAAAATTTGAAAGAATAATGCATGTAATGTTATTAACATGTTTACCATAACTTAATCATGTACTTGTTTAATTGTACGTAAATTTATTGTTTAATATTTGATGGTGCTACAAAAAATCAAAATATTTAATATTTTAACCATGCAAAAATTATTTCTTGTTCAATAGGGTGAGATTTTTGCAAATAGTATTGTTCAACCAACTTATTCGAAGACAAATCAGTAATTTTATTTGTTTTCTTTCTATGGTACTAATATTTTCTGCCATAAGCCTTGCAGGATAATATTCTATCGGTTCGTTGAGACTTATTCGAATTGGAGGTACTACTGAATTAAAGAGACTGCTAACTCCAATCAACTTATTCAAAGATGAATGCATTTTCTGCCATTCGTTTAGAATGGATGAGGAGGTAATATGGTTTACATTATTTAACATCTATTGCATCACACTAGAATTATTTTCCTCCTATTTCAAATTCATGGTCCGATGGTATATTATCTAAAGGGAAGACTTGTGTCTATTGAAGAGGGCAACTTATCAAAAGCCATCTACGTCCATAAGAAATGCCTGATGTGGTGGGGTTATGTCTTCTATGTAGACTGTAGTGTTCAATCAACATTTTCTTTATTGTAGGGATTTGCTTATATCATTCAAAAAATCAAGATGATCGGGATGTGATTTTGTTGAACAAGTTGCTATCAGGTATCTATTCAGATATGTTGGACGTATACATGGACATCTATAAGGCTGCAACTTAAGTTTTGAAATGCTTTCTTTTACATGGTACGAAAAACGTAATGTCTTGTGCCCTTGGAAAGTGTTGGAGGAGTTGGTGAGTGGTGTCGAGTGTGAGTTGCTAAGTATGAGTTGCTAATACTAGCTACTACTGTTTCTTTCACACTCTAGCGCTGACTACCAACTCGGAGAGTAACATTGTTCTCATATCAGCATTTATGTGCCATTTCTTGTTCACAAAGAAGCTCCTCTCAAGGTACCATGAACCTTTGTACTAAACAAGAATGCGTGCAAACAATCTTTCACTAGTACAAAAATTTCTGGAATTCGTGTTCTTAATTACTTTCTCACGTAAATGCAAACGAGCTTGGCTACCTCTATGAGGTCGACTTCGTGAGTTTCTGCGCTCAGGTGGAGGACGCTGAGGTGTTCATGGTAAGCACACCGCACTCTAGTACTTCATGAACTCCATCATTACTTTGGTGTTTCAACTATTTGGTTTGTACGGTGGTGTATCCTAATCCTTGATGTTCTCTTCAGTGCAACAACAGCCACGCTGCGTGCACGAAGTGCTGTGTCCGCATCAACTGAAAGTGATGGTGCTGCGACGAGCCCATCGGCAATATCCGGTGCCACTCGACGGAGAACATGCTCGCCGACATGAACACGGTCTGCAAGTTCAGCAAGTACGGCTATGGCGAGATCATCAAGTACATCAAGTACCCGAGGCGAGATCATCAAGTACATCAAGTACATGAGGCGAGATCATCAAGTACATCACTAAATCAAGTACCCGAGGTGAGATCATCAAGTACATCAAGTACCCGAGGCAAGATCATCAAGTACATCAAGTACATTTTCTAGTCAGCATTCAGGCGAGGAAGGAATTTCTAAGAATCATGAAAGGGATGATCAACGAACACATAAGCGTAACACCTCAAATTTTCTCCTATATCCCATCATTCTAGTTGTCATCCAGATAAAGAAGTAATTTCCAATGTTAACAAAAGGGAAGAAATGTATAAAGTATAAACAAGATCTAACCATTCATAATTAAGGGTAATATGGTAATTACATTAATTCATTTGTTGATAGTCAAAAACACAACATAATGGTTCAATTACATTATGCATCATCATCTAATGGAACGTTAATAACTCTCCTCTTGACGAACGTCCCTTGGTTGTGATCGAGGTGTAAGTATGGAGCATCCCCTTTAGCTCATAGAATGCTTGGGTCAACCTCGACTGAAATGGAGGAAGATCATCGAACTGATCATAATCTTCTAAAATGTTAGTCTTGTCCACAACTCCAATGATTTTCTTTTTCCTGGAAGAACTATGTGGTTCTTTGGCTGCTCATCTGACTTATTAGCACCCTTCCTTATTGGTTTGCTTGACATGTTCTTCACGTAGAAAACTTGAGTCACGTCATTGGTTAGGACGAATGGTTCGTCTCTGTATCCAATCTTGTTGAGGTCCACAATTGTCATCCCATAGTTGTCTATCGTTACGCCTCCTCCAGTAAGTTTCACCCATTGGCACCGAAATAGAGGGATTTTCAAAGGTCCATAGTCGAGTTCCCATATCTCCTCAATGACACCATAGTATCTGTCTTTTTTTCCATTGTTGTCTATTGTATCGATACGGACACTGCTATTTTGGTTTGTGCTCTTTTGCTCTTGGGCTCTGGTGTAAAATGTGTACCCATTTATCTTGTATTCTTGGAATGTCGATACTAAGATAGATGGACCCCTAGCCAACCATGCTAGTTGTTCTTCAATCGTGTCATCACCCATCAGTCATCGCTGCAACCAAGAGGCGAAAGTGTCAATGTGATGATGTGTAATCCAGGCCTCAGTCTTCCCTTGGTTTGAGGACCGTACATTAGCCCTGTGCTCCTCCATATATGGAGCGACCAGGGATGATTGTTGCAGTACCATAAAGTGTGCTTTACAAAATGTATCCTCATCGATGTCCATCCGAGCTTTCCTCCCTAGTGTGCCCTTTCCCTTCAGTCTTCCGTCATAGCGTGATACAGGGACTCCAATCGAACTCAGGTCGTCCATAAAGTCAACACAAAACTCAATGACCTCCTCTGTTCCATATATCCCTTTGCGATGCTTCATTCCGGATAGGCACGGTTACGAACATACTTCTTCAGAATTGCCATAAACCTCTCGAAAGGGAACATATTGTGTAGAAATATAGGACCAAGGATAAAAATCTCTTCAACAAGGTGGACTAAAAGGTGGGTCATGATATTAAATAAGGAAGGTGGAAAGACCATCTCAAAGCTAACAAGGCATTGCACCACATTATTCTACAGCTTTAGTAGATTGTTTGGATGGATTGCCTTTTGAGAAATCATGTTGAGGAATGCACATAGCTTCATGATTGCCATTCTCACATTCTCTGGTAGAATACCCCTCAATGCAAAAGGTAGCAATTGCGTCATCAGGACATGGCAGTCATGGACCTTAAGATTTATGAATTTCTTCTGTTTAAAATTTAATAATGAATTTATATTCGAGGAGTAGCCCGATAGGACCTTGATACTATTCAAGCACCCAAACATGCTTTCCTTCTCTTCCTTGCTAAGAGTGTAGCTGGCAGGATGCAAGTAATGCCCATTATCTCTCTTTTCCGGATGTAGGGTATCTTGTTGTTTCATACGTTTCAGGTCCCGATGTGCTTCAATTGTATCTAGGAAGCCATATGTACCTAGGAAGCCAAGCACGTTCACGCAAAGATTTTTCATCAGGTGCATCACATCAATTGCATTACGCACTTGAAAGACTTCCCAATAAGGTAGCTCCCAAAATATAGACTTCTTCTTCCACATGGGTGCATGTCCGTCCTCATCGTTCAGAACAGGTTGGCTACCAGAGCCCTTGCCAAAGACTACCCTCACATCCTTTATTGTAGAAATACACGTTTACCATTACGGTGAATAGGCTTAGTATATTTTTCTTCCTCCCCTTCAAAATGCTTCCCTTTCTTTCTCAACGGGTGCTTAGCAGGAAGAAATCAACGATGGCTCGTATACATGACCTTCTTACATGTTTCAAATACATGCTGCAAGTATCATCTAGACAGTGCGTGCAGGCTCGACATCCCTTGTTAGACTATCCAGACAGATTACCAAGCGCCGGCCAATCATTGATGGTTACGAACAACAATGCTCATAGATTAAAAGTCTCTTTTTTGTCCTCATCCCATACATGTACACCTTCTTCCTTCCATAACAGTAGAAGTTCATCAACCAATGGTCTTAGGTAAACATCAATGTTGTTGCTAGGTTGTTTTGGGCCTTGGATAATTATCGGTATCATAATGAAGTTCCGCTTCATGCACATCCATGGCCGAAGGTTGAACATACATAAGGTCACAG
The DNA here is from genome assembly GCF_000263155.2 of Setaria italica. Lineage (NCBI taxonomy): Eukaryota > Viridiplantae > Streptophyta > Magnoliopsida > Poales > Poaceae > Setaria > Setaria italica. The sequence continues at coordinate 19,169,117 of NC_028450.1, read as the reverse complement.
GTCAAGTGCTATGACCACTACTAAACTCTCCGAATGGATTGAATCCATCTGTACTTAAACCAAACCGTATGTTCCTTACATCCTTTTCAAACTTGGGAAATTCTCTATCAACTGATCTCCACTAGGACCCATCAGCAAGGTGTATGATCATTTCATCTTGCCTACGTTCTTCTTTGTGCCAACGCATCAACTTTGCATGTGCCTTATTTCTGAACAAATGCTTCAACCGTGGTACTATAGGAAAATACCACGTTACCTTCGCAGGAACTTTCTTCTTGATGGCCTGCCCCTCAACATCACTGGAGTCATCTCACCTAATCTTATAATGCAGTGCTTTGCACACAGGACAAGCCTCCAATTTCTCATATTCCTCACTGCGATAGAGGATACAGTCATTAGGACATGCATGTATCTTTTGTAACTCTAAACCCATAGAGCAAACAACCTTTTTTGCTTCATACATTGAGGGCGGCAATTCATTCCTCTCAGGAAGCATATGCTTTATGATTTTCATTAACTCATCAAAACCCTTGTTAGAATTCCATTTTTTGCCTTCCATTGCAGCATTTCCAGTGTGGTACCCAACTTTTTATGCCCATATTTGCAATCTGGGTACAACAATTTCTTATGATCATCTAACATACGCTCAAACAGTTTTGACTCCTTCACATTCTTGTAGTCTTCCTTTGCATCGTGCAACACCTGACGTAGATCATCGATGGGACCTTCTGCCCCACCCATCTCTTCTTCAGCATCGCCCATTGGAGCATGTGCAAAGGCACTTCCTTGAATCCTATCAAGAATGTTGTCATCTTCTTCTTCTTCATCATCATCCATCATAACTCCTCTTTCTTCGTGCTTGGTCCAAACAAAATAGTTAGGCATGAATCCAGAACTGTATATGTGGGCATGAATAGTCTTTCTGGATGAGTAATCTTTCTCATTTTTGCAATTTCTGCATGGACAACAAATGAAACTGAACGGCGGTTTGTTGGATTCTACCTGATCGAGAAAACCACACAAGCTATTAATGTACTCCATGGAACGTTTGTCTGCATTGTACATCCATTACCAATCCATCTACAAAATATTACCGAACCAAAGATATTCTGATCATCCATACAATTATAAATGAAACATAAAAAATATGAAACAAATAGCATTAAACTGAAATGTTGCTAAAAGTTTAGATAGAAATAACATGATTTTATATAAATTCTAGCTACTTCAAGAATTTTTTTTTCTAAGTTAACATGATTTTCTACAATTTCCTATACAAAATTGTGCATATATTTAAAATAAATAAATATGAGCTCTAAATAACACATTCATATAAATGAATTAGCTATAGAATATAGAAAAATTCCTGAATTAGCGAGAAATGAACATTATTTCCTACAATTTGATAACATAATTGCTAAATTAACATGATGTAATTTTCACTTATCTTTATACATTTCTAAGAATTAACATGATTTTATATAAATTTTAGCTACTTCAAGAATTTTTTTCTAAGTTAACAAGATTTCCTACAATTTCCTATACAAAATGGTGAATATATTTAAAATAACGAATATGAGCTCTAAATAATACATTCATATAAATGAAAATTTTCTCCATTGTACCTTATTCTAAAAATCACAAATTACTCTAGCTCTAAAGTATAAAACTTAGTATACTAACCATGTATCAAGGAAGGATGAAGTTTCTAACCTTTAGAACACTTAAATGAATGAAATCATCAAGAAATGGTCACAAAATCGGCAAGCACCTCCCCCTATTTTGCCATGGATATGGTGAAGCTCGAGCTGGAGGAGATGGTTCAGGCTGGAGGAAGAAGGAAGGGTATTTATAGGAGGGAAATTAGTACCAGTTGGGGGCTCCAACCGGTACTAAGGGGGGGAAATTAGTACCGGTTGGTGCCCCAACCCGGTACTAAAGGGGGTGTGCCACATTAGTACCGTGTTGGGGCAGCAACCGATATAGTATCAGGTTGGGGCACCACCCGGTACTAAAGGGAGGGTGGCGCATTAGTACCAGTTGGGGCACCAACCAGTACTAATGTGCACCCTTTAGTACCAGTTGTTGCCCTCAACCGGTACTAAAGGGGGTCACGGACACCGCCTCAGGGACTATCCGTTAGGCCCTGTACTAATGCTAATATTAGTACCAGGCCAAAAAGTGACTCGGTACTAAGTCTCGGGATGAGAGGTCATTTTTATAGTGAAAAAAATAAGAGTGTTCACATTACGACCGTCACTTCAGCATGTTCGCTTGAGCTGGCTGTTGCTGCAGCTTATCAGCCAGTCATTCAACTGCTACAGTTGCTGCAGCCAGCCATTCAGCTGCTACAGTGGCTGCATCAACCAGGGACCAGCTGCTGCATGAGCTGCAGCCATGCAACAACAGCTGCAGCCAGCCGTGCACTTTAAACAAGCGATCACTAGTGTGCCATTTTCATTTCACATTCAACCATTTGGAACCATAAATTGAAATGGACTTCATTTACCATAGCTTATGCAAACATGCACCAAATAAATGATATGCATACAATTAGAACATTTTAGTGCTACAATAGTTGATCGATGCTTTCTCAAGTCACAACAACAACAAATTAGAAAGAAATTGATAGGTTACATTCATAACAACAAATTAGCAAATTGAGAAAATGTCTCCATCATGTCAACCCATAAAGTCCTGCTGCAACCCAATCACAAACTTTACTAATATCATCGTTGGCAGTAGCGGCTAACCAATCTGATGCAGGGTTATTTTCATCACCAGTCCTAATAAGGTAGGTGCCATGACCAAACATGTCAGTACCAACCATTCCACGTTCATTGTTGTCCAATGCAAAATTGTGTAGTGCAAAGCATGCAACAATAATCTTTGATTGCTTCTCCATTGTATATAACGGTATACCTCTTAGAATTTGCCACTTATTCTTTAGCACTCCAAAAGCCCATTCCACAACATTCTGAAGGCACGAATGATGGTAGTTAAAAATTTCATTCAAATTCTCAGGACCTTTGGCATTAAACTACGATAAATGGTACCTGGCCTTGCGATATGGCGCCATATAACCCTCATGCAGTGGGTAACCAGAATCCACCAAATAGTACTTTCCTACATATCAACATTGTTATACAAAGAGCAATTTAGAATGGCAGCCCCATATGTTAGTTACTATAAACCTTACAAACAAAATAAGCTCACCTTGGGGTGGGTGAGGGAAATGCTCAGCTTGGTTTAAAGCCTCCTTCAAAACAGCAGTGTCATTCACAACACCCTTCTTCCCGGTAGCGACAAATGTGAACCTCATGCCCATGTCACAAACGGCCAAGACATTCTGACTAGTGAACCCCTTTCTATTGATAAAATCATCATGTGCGTGCTCAGGGACTGACATCGGAATGTGGGTTCCATCTATAGCTTCTATGCACCCATCAAAATATGGTGAGAATTGATGCAGCCTAGGATGCACACACCTGAACAATGGATCCGTTGGCCTAATAATAGTACGTGCAAAAGAGACCACGGCATCTAACACTTCTGTTGGAGGTATGCCCTAGAGGCATGATGATATTCCATTTGTATCCATGATTTGTATATTGTGTTCATTGAATATCCATTAAAGGCTACTTGAATTGATTTGCAATTATGTGAATTGTATGTGAAACTCTTTACTTGTATGGTTATTCTAAAGTTGTCCCTAGTCGGAGTTCATGTGAGGACACACATGAATATTAGACTAGCACATGTATTAGTTGATGACTATGTTTCACAAGTCATGGACATGGAGATGTTGAACTAATAATGTGGACACATGTGGAGACATGTGTTAGGACTGACTCAACACGAGAAGTAGTTCTCTCTTTAAACAACATATACGCTTTGTCCTTAGACCTAAGATTGTCGCATGTATTCTAGATGTGGATTGACCTACTTAGGGGCTATCAAACGCTACACCGTAACAGGGTAGTTATAAAGGTAGCTTTCGGGTTTGTCAAGAAGCATGCTATGAGACATGGTCAATCAAGATGAGATTTGCCCCTCTCTGATTGACAGTGATATCTCTGGGCCCCTCGAGTGATCGGATCCGAAAATGCATGGCCATGCTACGTACGGTTAAGAGTTAACCTACAAAGGGATTCCGAATCACAGGATCGAGAAAGAGCGGTCGGCTTGAAGCTAGACCAAATATCGTGAGGCAAAGGGAATAGCATGTATATTATGTTGTGATGGTTCGTCTGATATGATCTTCGTGTGCGTATAGGAGTTGGCACGTCTTGCTAGAGGCCGCTACCGACTATTGGGCCGAGTAGGAGTACTCGGGCCATGTCTATACGTATCCGAACCAATAGGGTCGCACACTTAAGGGGCTGGAAGCCCAATTCGGATCTGATCCGAGTTGGATTAGGTTTAGGAGTACTAATGGGCCTCGGATCCAGAGGCCCGTCAGGAACCCCTATAAATAGAGGGGTGGGGGCGCCCTAGGGTTTACACCTTTTGGCGAAACACTTCTGCCGCGCCTCCCACGCCCTCGCCTGTTGCAACTCACGGATCTAGCAATCCGGCTTGCGACGCTTCCTCTCTGCACGTGTGGATACCTTGGAGGTGTTGCGCCTGTAGCACTTGGACGAGCCACCGACGAGCCGCCGACGAGCCACGACGAGCCGACGACGAGCCGCGGCACCGGAGGCGATCTTGCTGTGCACGTGGACGAGCTGCTGAGGAGCTGCTGGACGTGATCGATTACGTACGACTACGTTGATCGACTACGTACGACTACGTGATCGTCTTCACTGCACCGACGCATATCTACATCTTCCGCACCAGTAGTGCGTCGAGTGGTAATCCCGTGATCCTTATACGGCAGTTCTTCCTGGTTATACGCGGTAGAAAATTTTGATTTGCGCTAGCGTAGCCTACCTCATATCCTTACAGTGGTATCAAGAGCCGTAGCTGCTTAGTTTTGGATTCGGGATGTGTGCATATGGAGATATGCGAGTTCTCTGTTTGATCTATGTCCTGATTTTGTGCCCTTGCTGCAATGGTAGTGTAACGACATACTCCTACCGGTCGGTTTCCGCCATCGGAGTTAAGTGATACACGTAAACCCAGTTGCAGTGAGGGAAGATCAATATGATTGGTCAAATCGAGATCCAGGGTCATACGCCAGGCGCATTAGATGTGCAATAGTCGATGTGATCTACTGCCGGGGTCGGGATTTTGCCGTATGCGCATGCTTCGGTAAATCAGCCGTAACTTTTCGGTACGATCTCGGATCGGGGCGATTTCTATATGAAAATTGATCTACAGAAAAAGTTACACATGAAATTCAACCGCTTTGCCGTTTTCGGCGAAATTAGATTTCCCAAATTCGGCTTGGAAGATGGAGTTTCGGGCCTCCGAAGTTTGGAACGTTAGGACGCCTAACTCTCTTTTGCAGGATGTATGTACCTTGTGATCAGTATGGCCCCTTGTGTATGTGATGCATGTGTGTAACTCATTCGTGACCTGCGTGTCGCGCGTACGGCAACACGGCAGGAGCCATATGTGTTGTCACTTTATTGTATTTAATGGTCTGCGTGCCAATCTGTGATGATCCAAGCAACTATGTAATCTTCATTACTAGATTCTTTACTAGCTATTAGGTGTAATAGCATACTCTAGTTCTTGGAGGACTCATCACCAGGAGGATGGCGCACATGGAACATGGAGATGCAGATCACCATGGTGAACAGGTTCTATGGAGATGGAGATCACCATATGAAAACAGGCCATACTGTGTCACAACTATGTGAATGCTATTCTGTTTATGTTTTACTTTCTGCATGCTGTGATGTTAGAAGTAGAACGATCCCTCACAAAGTTTAAGTTAGTATGCCCTCCCAACTAAAACTTGCACCGTCCCATGTCTTGTACAATTAGTGGTGGGTCTATGAAATTAGAGTGCCACTAGTTTTCCTTGACTAGATGGGTTTGTGTCGGACACTTACACGCATAAGGGTTGGTTTACTTAACAAGGTTATCTTAACGGTTAAGGACCTTGGGGCATAAAGGTTGGGCGCCGAGACATAGAGATGTCACCCAACAACAGGAGTCATATGTGATATGATTAGCAAAAGTTGCTTACCGATCTACCTCGTTTGCTAGCGGTGATGCTAAAGCTCACTAGTAGACTTGTTAGTTGTGGATCCTGAATCACTAAGTTTCAATAGAGGGATATTGATTTTAGTGGGAGTAGATTCTGTTAAAATAGTTTAATGTAATTTGCTCTATCATGGATACGTTTGTCTTAGTGTATTTTGCATTACTTTTGTTGTAGATTAAATGGCACCTAGCAACACCACCACATTGTTTGCTTTGCGTTCGGTCCTTGAGAAGGACAAGTTGAATGGAACAAACTACTCGGATTGGATCCGCAACCTGAGAATTGTTCTCAGGGCTGAGAAAAAGGAAGATGTTCTAGACAACCCACTACCAGAAGAACCTGCTGAGGATGCACCCGCTGCTGCTAAGAATGCTTACAAGAAGGCATGTGATGCTAACCTTGAAGTAAGCTGCCTTATGCTTGCTTGCATGGAACCCGAGCTGCAGATGCAGTTCGAAACAAACCATGAGGCGCACGATATGATCGTGGCGCTTAGAGACATGTTCCAAACACAGGCCAGGACTGAAAGGTTCAATGTGTCTAAGGCCTTTGTTGAGAGCAAGCTAGCAGAAGGCGCAACAGTAGGACCACACGTAATCAAGATGGTTGGTTACACTCAACGGTTGGAGAAGCTAGGCTTCCCACTGGGCCAAGAGTTGGCCACTGATTTCATTCTTTCATCTCTTCCGGCTAGCTATGGGAACTTCATCTCGAACTACCATATGCATGGGACGGAGAAGGGTTTGAATGAACTGTGTGGCATGCTTAAAACAGCAAAGGCTGACATAAAGAAAAGCGCTAGTACCAGCCATGTGATGGCGATACAGAACAAGCCCAGCTTTAAGAAGAAGGGCAATTCTTGGAAGAAGAAGGGCAAGGCTGGAACGTCCAAGCCAAACCCACCGCCCAAGGTCAAAGCTGGACCTGGACCTGCTCCAGACAAAGAGTGCTTTTACTGTCATGAACTTGGTCATTGGAAGAGAAACTGCAAGCAGTACCTAGCTTCCTTGAAGAACGGCGGAAGTAAGAGTACTTCTACCTCAGGTACGCTTGTTGTTTATGTTATAGACAACATATTTCTCGCTGATACAGTTATTAATTCTTGGGTATTTGATACCGGATCGGTTGCTCATATTTGCAATTCGATGCAGGGAATGATAAGAAGTAGAAGCGTGGAAAGAGGAGAAGTTGATTTCCGCGTGGGCAATAATGCAAGAGTTGCTGCTTTGACCGTCGGGACGATGCAACTCCACCTCCTGTCAGGATTTATTATGGAGTTGAATAATTGTTATTTTGTTCCTAGTTTAAGTCGAAACATTTTATCTCCTTCATGTTTGATGAAGGATGGTTATTCATTTGCGAGTGAAAACAATGGTTGTGTGATCTCTAAGAATAATATGTTTATGGCTTTTGCACCCATTGTGAATGGATTGTTTGTTTTAAATCTTGATGGTTCACCTGTCTGTAATGTAAGTGCTAAAAGGCCTCGGCCTAATGATTTGAGTCCTACCTACTTGTGGCATTGTCGTTTGGGTCATATAAGTGATAAGCGCATGAAGAAGCTCCATTCTGATGGACTTCTAACTTCGTTTGATTTTGAATCATACGAGACATGTGAGGCTTGCTTGCTAGGCAAGATGACCAAGACACCTTTCACAGGATTTCCTGAGAGAGCAGTAGACTTGTTGGAACTCGTACATAGTGATGTATGCGGACCAATGAGCACGACGGCTAGAGGAGGATTCCAATACTTCATAACTTTCACTGATGATTTTAGTAGATATGGCTATGTCTACTTGATGAGCCACAAGTCTGAGACCTTTGAAAAGTTCAAGGAATTTCAGAATGAAGTTGAAAATCAGCGTGGCAAGAAAATTAAGGCCTTACGATCTGATCGTGGAGGCGAGTATTTGAGCCACGAGTTTAGCAATCATCTAAAGAGTTGCGGAATTGTTCCACAACTTACGCCGCCTGGAACACCTCAGAGAAACGGTGTGTCCGAGCGACGTAATCGAACTTTGTTAGACATGGTTCGATCAATGATGAGCCAGTCGGACCTACCGTTGTCATTTTGGGGATACGCTCTAGAAACAGCAGCTTTCACACTTAATAGGGTACCATCTAAATCCGTAGATAAGACACCATATGAGATGTGGACTGGAAAGGTTCCTAGTTTGTCTTTTCTAAAGATTTGGGGATGTGAAGTGTTTGTCAAGCGACTTCAGTCAGACAAGATCACACCCAAATCGGATAAGTGCATTTTCGTGGGATATCCAAAGGAAACTTTGGGATATTATTTCTACAACCGATCAGAAGGCAAAGTGTTTGTCGCTCGGAACGGGGTTTTCCTAGAGAAAGAGTTTCTCAAAGGAGAAAAGAGTGGAAAGACAGTGCATCATGAAGAAGTTCAACATGAGCCAATCGGGCAAGAATCAATGAGTGATGCTAACGTAGCAGAACAAGTTGAGATACCCATGGCAAGAGAAGCACCGCCACAACCACGAAGGTCAGCAAGGCTCCGCGAAATGCGAGAAATATTATTGTTGGACAATGATGAGCCTGCGACATATGCAGAAGCAATGATGGACCCAGACTCCGAAAAATGGCAGAGTGCCATGCAATCCGAAATAGAGTCCATGGGAGACAATCAAGTTTGGAACTTGGTTGACCCGCCTGATGGTGTTAAAGCCATAGAGTGCAAGTGGATCTATAAGAAGAAAAAGGACATGGATGGAAATGTTCACATCTATAAAGCACGACTTGTCGCAAAAGGTTTTCGACAAGTTCAAGGAGTTGACTACGACGAGACCTTCTCGCCCGTAGTGATGCTTAAGTCCATTCGGATTATTCTAGCTATAGCTGCATATTTCGATTATGAGATATGGCAGATGGATGTCAAGACAGCTTTCCTGAATGGAAACCTAGCTGAGGACGTGTATATGATACAGCCCGAGGGTTTTGTCGATCCAAAAAATGCTGGAAAGGTATGCAAGCTTCAGAGATCCATTTATGGATTGAAGCAAGCATCTAGGAGTTGGAACATTCGTTTTGATGAAGTGGTCAAAGGGTTTGACTTCACCAAGAACGAAGAAGAGTCTTGTGTTTACAAGAAGGTTAGTGGGAGCTCTGTAGTATTTCTAATCTTATATGTGGATGACATATTACTGATTGGAAATAACATTCCTATGCTTGAGTCCGTAAAGACTTCACTGAAAAATAGTTTTTCGATGAAGGACTTAGGGGAAGCGGCATATATTCTGGGTATTAAGATCTATAGAGATAGATCGAGAAGGCTTATAGGTTTGAGCCAAGATACTTATATTGACAAAGTGTTGAAGCGGTTCAGCATGGAAGAGGCAAAGAAAGGGTTCTTGCCTATGTCACATGGCATACATCTCAGCAAGACTCAGTGTCCTTCGACTGCTGATGAGCGGGATCGCATGAGTAGAGTGCCATATGCCTCGGCTATTGGATCTATCATGTATGCAATGATAAGTACTCGCCCAGATGTTTCATATGCGCTAAGTATGACAAGTAGACACCAATCTGATCCAGGTGAGAGTCACTGGACAGCGGTGAAAAACATTCTTAAGTACTTGAGAAGGACTAAAGATATGTTCCTCGTCTATGGAGGTCAGGAGGAGCTCGTTGTAACAGGTTACACCGATGCTAGTTTCCAAACCGACAGAGACGATTCAAAGTCACAATCAGGATTTGTGTTCACGCTAAATGGTGGTGCTGTTAGTTGGAAGAGTTCCAAGCAGGAGACGGTGGCCGATTCTACGACAGAAGCCGAGTACATCGCGGCTTCGGAAGCCGCGAAGGAAGGTGTTTGGATAAGGAATTTCCTCATTGAGCTTGGTGTGTTCCCGAATGCGTCCAGCCCATTGAATCTCTACTGTGATAATAATGGGGCAATTGCGCAAGCAAAGGAGCCAAGGAACCACCAGAAGAACAAACACGTAATGCGGCGATTTCATCTCATTCGAGACTTCGTTAACCGGGGTGAGATCAAGATATGCAAAATACACACGGATCTGAACATTTCTGATCCGTTGACAAAACCACTCCCGCAGGCTAAGCATGATGCGCATGTAAGAGCTATGGGTATTAGGTACCTTCTAGATTGACTCTAGTGCAAGTGGGAGACTGTTGGAGGTATGCCCTAGAGGCAATCATAGAGATGATGATATTCCATTTGTATCCATGATTTGTATATTGTGTTCATTGAATATCCATTAAAGGCTACTTGAATTGATTTGCAATTATGTGAATTGTATGTGAAACTCTTTACTTGTATGGTTATTCTAAAGTTGTCCCTAGTCGGAGTTCATGTGAGGACACACATGAATATTAGACTAGCACATGTATTAGTTGATGACTATGTTTCACAAGTCATGGACATGGAGATGTTGAACTAATAATGTGGACACATGTGGAGACATGTGTTAGGACTGACTCAACACGAGAAGTAGTTCTCTCTTTAAACAACATATACGCTTTGTCCTTAGACCTGAGATTGTCGCATGTATTCTAGATGTGGATTGACCTACTTAGGGGCTATCAAACGCTACACCGTAACAGGGTAGTTATAAAGGTAGCTTTCGGGTTTGTCAAGAAGCATGCTATGAGACATGGTCAATCAAGATGGGATTTGCCCCTCTCTGATTGAGAGTGATATCTCTGGGCCCCTCGAGTGATCGGATCCGAAAATGCATGGCCATGCTACGTACGGTTAAGAGTTAACCTACAAAGGGATTCCGAATCACAGGATCGAGAAAGAGCGGTCGGCTTGAAGCTAGACCAAATATCATGAGGCAAAGGGAATAGCATGTATATTATGTTGTGATGGTTCATCTGATATGATCTTCGTGTGCGTATAGGAGTTGGCACGTCTTGCTAGAGGCCGCTACCGACTATTGGGCCGAGTAGGAGTACTCGGGCCATGTCTATACGTATCCGAACCCATAGGGTCGCACACTTAAGGGGCTGGAAGCCCAATTCGGATCTGATCCGAGTTGGATTAGGTTTAGGAGTACTAATGGGCCTCGGATCCAGAGGCCCGTCAGGAACCCCTATAAATAGAGGGGTGGGGGCGCCCTAGGGTTTACACCTTTTGGCGAAACACTTCTGCCGCGCCTCCCACGCCCTCGCCTGTTGCAACTCGCGGATCTAGCAATCCGGCTTGCGACGCTTCCTCTCTGCACGTGTGGATACCTTGGAGGTGTTGCGCCTGCAGCACTTGGACGAGCCACCGACGAGCCGCCGACGAGCCACGACGAGCCGACGACGAGCCACGGCACCGGAGGCGATCTTGCTGTGCACGTGGACGAGCTGTTGAGGAGCTGCTGGACGTGATCGATTACGTACGACTACGTTGATCGACTACGTACGACTACGTGATCGTCTTCACTGCACCGACGCATATCTACATCTTCCGCACCAGTAGTGCGTCGAGTGGTAATCCCGTGATCCTTATACGGCAGTTCTTCCTGGTTATACGCGGTAGAAAATTTTGATTTGCGCTAGCGTAGCCTACCTCGTATCCTGACAACTTCACCGAACTTCTGACTCACGGTGTCCAGTGACCTACAGAATCTATCTGACATTTGTCTCTAGCATTGTCTTGTGCCACATGCCCATAGGAACATCCCTAATGCCTCAACTGAATCACATTGGCGTGTGGATTTTAGCCCATGGTTGGACACTAAGATTGAATGCAACAACTGAAATGCAGATGGATGGAGACGGAAATTTTTGTAGCACTTCTTACTGTCAGTAGGGTTAATAGCAATCCATTGACGGCCAGTCAACTCCTGCAAGTGCAACGGACCATCTTGCACTCCACATCCACTTGAGGTAGACGATGCATACGCAGATAACACACCAATGGTTGCACCCATGTCCCACCAGGTAGACCACTCATCGTTCAACCTTGCTGGTGAGGTGCTGGTGTTGCTCGAATTTTCAGAGCTTGACATTCCTTTCATTTTCAGACCATAACAACTGGCAATGGTCCCAGCTCATTCAATCAGCAAAAGAATCTGATTCTTTGTTAGGCCTAGATATGCTAGTTTGAAGACGAAAATATGAAAAGCATGCCACCTTTTCTTTTCTTTCAAAAATCCCAGGTAATTAAATCTGAAAATATGATTTTATTGCGTACCTTTAGGATCCATTTGATCTTGACTTGTTGACAGCCACCTCATTCATCATGGATACCTTGAGGCTGCAAAATAAATCATGTTGTCAAACACATACCTAATTATTAAGCTATTCAAGTACATGTTGTTATTGTATACCTGAACTGGAAGGTTGTAAACAATAATTTGCAAAATGTTAAAAACAACACAGCAACAACAACGACACAAATATATATGGATTATTAGCATGAATAATCCAGGTCTAACATAAAATAATTCACATTACAGACATGATGCCACACCATGCCATGGTCACAGTACACAGACATACATTCCTAGGTAGATGCAAAAGACATTCTAATCATGGACCGGTACTACTTCCTCTTGACATTATCCCAAGTCCATCAGAGCCATGCAATTCGGTTCTTTGCAGCGGTAATGCTCCTATAAGATGCACATCGGGCTGGCGATCTAAACAGCTCAGTAGCTATGAAGTACAACTCGGACCCATTCGGTACACCATCTTGTTCTACAAGGTGCAGCATTTCCATAACCTCCTCTTCCTCATGGCTGATTAGATTTCTTTCATTCATAGTCCTTTGCATCATGCTCTCAGATATGCACTCGACATAGTACTCCATACTCTTAGTTCTCTTGGGTGGTGGGCTGTCAACAACATGCTCCTTTCCTGACCTTTGCAACACATGACCCACACTAGATCGTCCAACATTGTCCTCCAACCAGGCAACATTTTCATCTGTCGAAGTATCAGGGTTGCCTTCACTTCCAGAACTTGGTGTTCTATCTCCAATTCCACCAACACACAACATTGGACCGCCTTCTGTGTCCGTTGTCCAGAAAAGTGTGGTTAACTCATCATAGAATGGAAATGCCTTGCCACAGAAATGTTTGTTTGCCTCATTCTCCTATAAGTCATAAATAGGAAATATGTAAGCATGTGGGCAATCCGAGGTCAAAGCAGAAGGTAAACGATAGGAAGTCGTAATTAGTAGGATGAAAAGTAGTTACTTCATTTCGGGTTGTCCACCATTCATCATCGCAGTCGATGGTGCGGGTACTGTTGTTCCACCCGGTACCACTTTTGTCCTTCAATTTTCTCCAATCCTTGTACTGCCTCTTAAAGGCATTAAATTTATTCTGAAGCTGTTTGCAGGAATATTTCCTGCCCGTCTGTTGTTTGAAATTTGTATACAGGTTGTGCCAACCTAGCTTGGTTAGGCCCTTTTTATTGTAGTTGAGCTTATTCTTCTCATCAATGCAGAAGTCAAGAAATATTTTTGTAGTGTTATCATCCCAACTGGCACGGCCTTAATCCATCTGTGTGCAAGTTTGAATTATATGCCTTCCTAACTACAAGGTTTGTATGCCACACACGCAGTAGTAATGACAACATGCAAGGTAGGAATCAACATTTATCACAAAGTGCACAAATGAGATGGAACTGATGCTTGCCTCGTTGTGCTTGCGCCTTGCAGGAATTGTGCGCAGCTCGTAGCGACGGGCTTCAGGTGGAGACCATGATGATGTAGAGGAGTGTGTCAGTGCTGCCACCGTTGTTAGGTGCCCCAGTGTAAGTTTTCTTTTTTTCAGAATTGAACTCAACCAATTAGAGTCAATCATTCATGGCTCAGTTAATTAAAGAAAAATTATAATCCAACGCCATGTCTCAGTTCAAGTTTAACACAACACTTGGAACTGAATATACATTTGCTCTTTGCCATATGCCCAACTATAGTAACGATTCAAGCTTACTGAACTAAACGGCCTGAAAAGACCCTAGATAAACAACTATCTCATTCATTGTGATCAGAAGCTTCTACGAATTGTATCGTCTAATCATCATCATGTTTACCTACTAAGAAACCACTTGGTAGTTTATACATATTGTTCAGCCAGTTGATATTTCAACTTTCAAATTGCACTTGACTAATCCATACACACAGGACTATTTACCTAACAAAGCTAACTAGAGGAAGGAATATTCTGCACTCTACTAAACAGAGCTAATTATGTAGCAAAACTCATCCTAAACTCCAAAAAGCCCCAGACTTAACGAGTGCATTGCAGTTAGTTTCAGTAACAACTAAATTGTTTGCACAAAGGTAGAAACATAAGAAGATGCAACTGAAGTTCAGAAATCATGGCCAAAAAAGGACCAGTGTCTGATATGATAAGATGATAAGAAATAGATCTTACCTAGCATACAAACGCAGATCGAGAATGGAGAGGATTGGCGGAGCTAGGTGGGGCGGCGACGGCGGGGCGGAGTCCGACGGGGGTGGGGCTAGCCGGCGGCGGGGGAGGGACGGAGCTGGGTGGGGCGTCGACAGCGGGGCAGAGAGGAGGGGCGGAGCTGGGTGGGGCGGCGACGAGGGGCGGAGTCCGGCGGGGGCGGGGCAGGCCGGCGGCGGGGGAGGGGCAGGCCGGAGGCGGAGTGGGCGGCAGGGTCGGGAGGAGTGCGGGGCATCGGTGCTCTGCAACGGGAGACAGAGACACGAGTTAAACGAACGGATCGGCATAAGCGTAGCTGTTCGGCTGGCGGACTAGCTGTTGCTGTTTGGGCTGCAGCCGAACGGCTGGGCTGTACAGCAACAGCTGCAGCCGGCCCGAAAAGCTCAACCGAACAAGGCCCACTGATTGTTAGCATAGTGACGGTGGATATCAGGATATGCAGCCCCGATGCAAAAGACACCTCAGTGATGGTGATGGTTGGATTAGTGAAGTGTAAATAACACGAAGCAGTTTTTTATGTGGCCGGCACTTATATTGCTACTCACGTAGAGTAGTGTTTTACCGTAGTGGTGCAAAATAAACATATTATCTTTAGCAGACATGCGTACATTCCATGGTGTCCTTACCTACCCGGCCAGTGTCCGACCCCAGTCACCACGGACGAGCTAAAGGCAGCTAGCCTAGCACCAGCTCAGCTCCCTAAACAGAGCTGCGCCTGCGCTGCATCCCTCGACCACCGCCCTCCTCGTTCAAAACCACCATGGTAAAAAGAAAAGAAAAAATGGAACTCCAGCGAGGGCTGCGGCGGGCGAAAAAAAAATTGTTGGTGTCAGGTACGGCCGGATGTCCCCTGCAACAAGAAGGGTACAGTCGTGATGTTTTTTTCTGAACTCTTGTCTGACACGTCCGTGCACCTCTGAACAAGCTAGCCCTCAGCTTCGGCAGGGGGCTGTACTATACTACTAGTGGTAGTACTCGAGTATGGGAGCAGCGCCAACATTAGTAGGACTAGGAGCATGGGCTGTAAACATTGGTATGAGATGGCCCTGTAACCAGTAACCTGTAGCTGCTCGGATCTGCCAGCCGAGTGCCGACTGCCGCGAGCACTCCTGCGTGCTACAGCAGCTTATGCAGTAGAAGCAGGGGCAGAAACTTTCGAGCGGAAGAACCCAAGAACAGAGCGCAACGAGCGAGCCCGTGGACCATGATGGCACGGGTAGATTAACATCGGTGGAAGAGGAAGATTTGGGAGATGCTCGATGGATCGGTGCTTTGTGTTTGCTAGTTTAGATTTTTTTTTTATCACACCCTGCTGCTTAGCTGCCTCTGCGCGTTTGTTCTCCGCAGTGGGGGGCCACCCGGCCCAACATCCAAATCTGCGCTTTTGACCGGTTTGGAATAAAAAGACGCCGCATGCCACGTCGCCCTTTGATTAGGGTTTGAATGGATGTTACTATATGCTTATGACCAATGTCATATGCCACGACCCACTTTGATTAGGGTTTGAATGCCACATGTTATGAGCCCCACAACACAAGCCTGTAAGCCACAGCATAGCGCAATAGATTAGAGATGGGGAAATGATGGGATAAACGAGAGATCATTGCATTCAAATGGAGGTAATAAGAGATTAGAGGACTAGTCTCACTATAGTGTGTGGCAGTGCCAGTTATGGAATGCACCCTTTTCACCCTGGAGATTTAAAAAGCTACTGCTGCTAACCTGCAACAATGATGGAACACCAATATCTCAATTATCAAAGGCGCAGCTCCAGAGCAAGAGCCCAGGCTTTTTTACCTGATGGATGAATAGATAATTGCTCCCGACTCTGACCGCCCTTTCCTTGTTGCATAAAAGGCCATGGATGCTTTTCCCAGATGCATCAGTAGAACCAGTTGTTTAATAACCACCATCATCATCTCTCCAGCATTACTTATTTTACTGACCCAGCCTGATGCGCCAGAGGTACTAGTATAATGCATGGATCCATTCATCCATCCATCCGTGCATGCTCTCCGGTTTCCGAGCGCTCAAATCCACGAAATCTTTGATTACCAGCAGATCATGCGCGCCCTCAACTATTGAACAATCCAGATGGATGTGCGCAAATCACAGCTGAACCTCATAGAATATTCGGGGCTTGGAGTAGCAGTTCTCGCCTGACACTGTATTTTATTTGTTGGGGAATTGTTTCAAAAGTGCCAGTGTGCTGTTGGAAGCCAGGACGTGTTTTTTATGTATATAATTACCAAGGGGAAACAAATAAGGAGGGAAAAAAGACTTTATTAGTTATTCCATTTCTTTTGCAGTATTGAACAACTTAATTGACAAGACAAGTAAAGTAAAACATAAAAATACCTCTCACAGAGCAGGCAAGAGAGCTGCTCATTAACCGTTAGGGCATCATCTTAACAAAGACAACTCTAGGGGGAATAGATAACATCGCTAAACCCTAAAAGAGAGGGGACAGAAATAGACATGTACTTTGAGATATACGATGTAAAATGGGGAATTGTGATGGACGAAAAGCCAAAATTATCTACCAATTTTTGCGCCTACTATAATATGAAAATGTAATTGTACTCTATGCTTAGGGGATATTTGGTTCCCACCACAACTAGCCACGCCTATAATTTAGGAAGGTGTTTGGTTGATTACTTATTTTTTGCACACCACAACTCTCCACTGATTCTGTAGTTGTTTTTCTCGCCACAGCCGCTAAACCTTCAGCACCGATTTTTGCCGCCACAGATTATGGCACGCCACTGGTTGGCGTGGCTTTCTATAGCTACCAACCAAGCAGCCTCTTACTCCCTCCTAGCGCCCAGCTCTTTATTCTTTTTTTTTAGAATAAGGAAAAGTGTAAATCATTGCATTAATAAAAAGGATGGATCCTAACTGTTTGAAAAATACTTTTACATAAACGGAACATCGACAAATCTATGATGGTCATGCTATCAAATTAAACAAAACTAACTGGCTAGCTCTGACAAGTGATCTATTACTCCTATTGAACATCATGAACAAAGAACCTTCATTTATCGTCTCTTACTGGATAGAGGAAGCAGCTAACCATCAAAGACACGGTAATTTTTGTGTTCCCAAATTGAATTTGATAATGTGTGCAACTTGTAGCTTGAAATCTTGTTCATTCATTCGATAAGATAAACGTGTAAAATTACCATGGATAATGGTATATTCTAGATCATTCTCAGATGGATAAAACATAACGGCCATCATGAAAAAGGACGAGAATTAATGACAATAAGGAATTGCCAGCCCAGCCTAGAAAAATGGGTCGTCGTCGGTTTACACGTTGCACAGGGGAAAAAAAGTTCATTGGCCACCTAGCATCCTCTTGAGGCGAATATGAGTTAGAATCTTGATTTTTTTTCTTCTTAATACAACTCTAGTTAAAAGCTAACTTACCCCAAATCCAGTCTCGAAGGCCCAAAATTGGGACAATGAGAGCCGCCTCACGTTCCAAGCTTCGGACCATTATTTCCGCATTCGATTCTAGCCATTTTGTGGGTTGTGAGAAGAGCTAGAGGTGTGTGAATCTATATCTATACATATAATAAAATTCTCGGAGCCTCCTATTGCATCCTGATCTCACGTATTGTTGGGATCCAGTGGAACCCACACATTATCAAGTGGGATCCATTGTTCAAGTGAGACCCACATTGTTTAGTGGGACTGACAGTACTGTTGAGTGGGTCCCAGTCTCTTGTTAAAAAAATTATCGATGACGGCTTTTTTTATTATTTGTGGTTAAGAAATTAAAAAATGTTTTGAAATTTTCCCATGTACAAAAGAACTAAATTTGTATACTACATTCATCTGTGGTAGTCTTACTACTTTTTGGATTTTACTTTCAAATTATCAACTCGGATTCAATTATTCATCAATTGCTATTTTTATCTTTTTATTTCTATCAAAATCAAGAATCCGTGCGACATATCCCGTCAATCCATTAGTTATATCAACTAACATCCAAAAGTCAATGAATTACTAAAAAAATTATACAGTGCTCGAATGATCATTATGATAAAAAAATTTGTTTGAATTTAATATGAATGTGATCAGTTTTATTTTAGATTATGTTTTATTTTTTAATTTGGTTCGATGCATTAATGCGATCTTACTTTCAGCATCAGCCTAAGCACAAAACAAAGCAGAAGAGGAATTTTAGCTGTCACCTAATCCTAGTGGTGAATATATAGCCCGCCACGCGAGCTTCAAATTAACCCTATGCATCGTCGCGTAGCTGCTGCCGCCGCCTCCGTGCTACTCTCATGCATCCAACTGCATTATTGAATGATTTGCAAAAGATACTTGCACAGACCATTTGCAGCGAAGCGCGAACTGTAGATAACCACCTCCATTATTGTCAGCAAGTTGCTCTGCTCCCCCCTCTCTCTGCGCTGCTACGTACGTACGATTAAAAAAGTGGTCTACGTCTACAAGTACCCATATTAAACAAGTAGACGCTAGGTGATTAGCGCGGTTGTACTCTAGCGCGTGTCTTGAGCATCTGCCCCGACAGTGGTGGCGCTCGGCTCCACCGCCGACGTACGCGCACCCATCGTGCACGCGTACGCCGCCCGTCGTGGCACCGACGCCGTCGTCGACCGACCGGAGATGAGCAAGCAAAGCCTAATGAGGTACGGTGGCTTAATTAGCCACTACTTTCTCCGTTTTAAAGTATAGATCGTTAAGTTTAAGTTTTTAGATTCATAATTTTTTTTCTATATTTAATATATATCTAGGTGCATAATAATATTTATAAACGTAGAAAATCTAAAATAATCTACATGGAGAGAGCAGGGTAGCAGGATAAAATGAACAATCGCAACGAACCCTACTCCATACATGGGGTGGGGGGGGGGGGGGGGG
>NC_028450.1:18906152-19146499 GCF_000263155.2 Setaria italica | reverse complement strand
TCTCGCGATTTAGCCTAGGGGTTGTGCAATTAGTTTTGTAATTAGACTATGTTTAATACTCCTAATTAGTGTCCAAACATCCGATGTGACATGTGCTAAAATTTAGCACATGCCTCCCAAACACCCCCTAAGAACACCTAAAAACGGAACAGGGGAGCCCGGGGCGCTTTGATCTTTCAAATCCCTGCTGCACAGAATAGGCAGCACGCATACTTTCCGGCCCTGTACCACTGTGGGTACGTCTCTGTCATGGGCAGGGATTCTACGCCCGCGGCTTGTCTACACTTGCAGGGCCCATCCAGTACTTTCTCGTATTGACCGGGGAGGAAAAGAGCTCGCAAAGCAAACAAGAGCTCGGATCATTAGTCCAAGATGAGGAAAAAAGCGGCTCCTAAGTAGGACCCAAGGAGAGAGGAATACCGAGCAAGCTAAGCAGAGCTTTATCTGCCTGTCTCAAGGACTCCCAAAGCATCATATTCCCAACTACTACGCAACATGTGTACAAAATATAGTACGCCAAGTTGCAAAAAGCCACCGGGGAAAAAGGCACGCAATACACCTATTCCTGCACCAGCCGTCGTACCGCTACCACTTTGACAACTCCTCAGTCTCCTCTCCTACACTACACGCACAACACGGCTGACACAGCTCTCCTCTCCCTCTCCAGCAAGCAGTAGTGCAGTGCAGTACCGGCCGGCTGGGCTGACTGACACTGGTGAAGCAAAAAAGAAAACAGCAAGGACGAGACGCCATGCACACCCTCGCTGCCCCCAGCAGTCAGCACGACCGCTTTACTGACCGCATTACGCCCAATAATTACCTCCTCGGCGCCCCTACGACGCCGCCTAATAAAGTTCAAATGGTAATGATCCGTCAGGTAAACATGTGCCCGAGCAGAGAGAGATTCAGAGAGCGAGGGGAGGTGGAGGGATCATCAAATGATACGGGCCACGCCCCCATGTGTCTTACCCATGTAAGACAGCCTGTACGCCGCAGGCTTTCTCGCTCCTCCTCCCTCCAGCTCCAGTCCTCGCTCCCTAATGGAGCCTGTACGCCGCAGGCTTTTTCGATTCGCCTCCAGCTCTCCAGTCCTCCCTCCCTAATGGAGCCCGTCCTTGGTGCCCGTTTGAATTGATTTCACGCCTTTTCCGCCGAGCTTAGCTAGCTTGCCATGAGCAAATGATCGATACGGCGGTTTGCAAACTGCAATGCAGCCAAGACGCTACCCTCCGACACCATCCCTCCCCCTCAGTAGTAGGTTTCGAGGCGTGTGTGTACACCTGCAGATTGAAGGCCATGTTTTCGGTGTCACCGGAGGAGGCGTATGAGAATGATTGTCAAAGGCCCTGATGGCGACGGGCGGCATGGGGATGTGGGTAAGAAAGGAAGCCTACCATGGCATGTCTGCGCCTCCAACACCGGCTTTTCTCCTCCATCCGGCGCAATCATGGGCGGTGCAGCAGCCAGCGCCGGGCAGATGGACGCAGAGGAGGTGACGGCGAGGACGACGGCGATCACCATCATCAGCTCACATGATGGCTCCCTTGCCAAGAAGCCAGTAGTCCCTCCCTCCCAGTACGCGTCCTGCTCAGCCTACTCTGGTGAAAACAGTAAATGAATGGTATGGGTAGGATTCAGAGAAATAACAGGCGAGTGAAAGGCTTATCGTAGGGGCTGCCCTTATCACCTTGATCGCCGGCCGAATGGAAGCTGCAGGCCCGTATCCTAGCTCAAAAGTGTTGGACAAAGCTATGCATGGATTAGTCGAGCAGAAAGAACCTTGGAGAAGATGCAGTACCTTCTTCGCCAGCGTAGTAGTAAGGAGAGACCAGCCATGAATGAATTGATTGGTTCCAGGAAGAGCCATGCCTCCAATGATGCACAATGCCTCTAGGAGATAAGGCACGTTTGTTTGAACAGACCGAAAACAGGAATGCAAGTACTCAATAACGTTGGAAGATAGCAATTTCTTTGTCAAGTATTACAGGGAGTAACTGCTATGTCTATCCCAGTAAAAAGAAAGAAAGAAACTACCTTTTGTTCTTGCCAGGTTAATTCTGAGGAGAGCAATGCACTAAAAGCAATGCATCACAGATTGAAGAACAAGGTACACGAACAGAGGTAGCAGTCTATGTCAAATTAAAAGAAACACACAACAGAAATAATGAGGAAAAAAACAGATTCCACTGAACTGCTGCATATCAACATTATTTTCATAAGAACCAAAATGGTTATACACTCTTCCTCAGTTCGAAGCATCACCGATTATGAATATATTGACAGGAAACACTTCATTAATCTCTGCAACATCAATGGCCCCATAGAATCATATATGGCAAAAGAGACAGTCATTTGCTAACCAAACTTGATGATCAAAGGACAAGGCATATCTCCATCTCATGCCCAACTCCCCACCCCACCAAAATCTAGAGCGAGGAAGCAAGAATTAACAATATGGGCACAAGGAAGAAATTCTAGAAGCCAAGCAAAAGTAAGAGGAAACAATTAAAATGGAATGTTACACTGATGAGGGTTCCACATTCCCAGGTTCATTTGCGAAATCATCCGCCCCTTCAGCAAGTAACTCTGCATCCTTGTCTTCATCACTCGAGAAGTCCCTCCTCTCAAGCTTTGAATTTGCAGCAACAAAAACCAACCGGTGTGCCCGATTAGTGCTACTTGCCAAGCTCCCTGGGGAAGAGAGCCAGCGCACCATCGATGGTGTGCACCTGAATCCCCTGGAGGTTGCATGGAGGAAGATGAGCCGCACAGCTACCTTACCGAGTGACTTGAACTCGCTCAAGCACGTCTCCCAAACAAGTCTGCTGCTCTGCTTATTCGCGACCTTCATCTTCCCTGTGGACGGGTCAGGCTGCCTCACCTGCACAGCCTGCGCATACAACGGGTCCAATCCATCTGACCGCCATTTCATCAGCTCCATCAGAGCAAGGTGCGCCTCTTCCTGTGACACCATTCTGGTGATCAGCCTGTCGACATCCTTCTCCTGATCAGGAGCCAAGCATTTGAACGGAGGAAGGTAACGCCCACTGGCATCCTTGACAAGGTAGAGAGGATCCAAAATGAATGCTGCGGACCAGGCTGGGTGGTAGTTCTTTCTGAACCTTTTCTCAACAACATTCAGAGCAATGCCTTCATCAACGTTAAATTTCTCACACCAATCTCTAACCTTGCTGCGTAATTCCTCCCAGAGTGGTAGGCATTGCCCAACAAGAGGCCGGTCACCCTCCATCTCCTTCACCATGTCCATGATCAACTTCACAAGCGAATGCACAGCATCAACCTCTATCCAGAAGGCCTCATTGTGCACCATCTCCCCCATCTCCCTTGCAACTGAGTCGTCGATGCACACCAGCTTGTAGGAGTCCTCCTGCACAGCACGATGGAGAGGGTGTGCAGAGTTCAAAATGTCCTCCAGCATCTCAAAGGCCGCCCGGAAGTCACTGCCATTGCCGTTAAACGGCACATGTGCGACTCGAAGGAGCGAGGCATGCCCGAGCTCTTGGATTTGATACTTTTGCAGCAGGGACCGCACCGTCTGCTTGGCATTGAAGTAGGCGGCAAGCTTGGCAGACTTGGCTGCAGCAGAGCGGAAGAGCGGGAGCTCCCGCGCGAAGTCCCGCACCAAACGGGTGAAGCCATGGATTTGGCAAGACAGGTTCACCATCCAATGGTGCTTGTTCTCGAGATCACGCAGCGCCTTTGATTTGAAGCGGTCAGAAACGATGCCCGCGCAACGGTGGAGATCATTGGAGGAGCCAGAGGACGAGACGGACGCCACGGCGTCGAGCATCAGCTCCTCAGCATAGTCCGAGGGCGCCACCGCGGGTACCGGCACAGCGCGGTGGAACACGGACGTGCCATTGGGGAGGTTGACGGAAAGAGTGACCACCTGCTCTCGCCAGCCGTCGGCGGCGAACTGGAAGAAGAGTGCGTCGCGGACCCGCGCGGTGGCGTCGGCGCGGGCCTCGGCGAAGCGGGCGTCGAGCCGCGGGCCGGCGAGGTCGGCGCGCTGCAGGTCTGGCAGCCCGACGTGGCGGAGGAAGGCCCGGAGCTTGGGATGGCTTGCCGAGGAGAGCGACACGCCGGCCGAGGACTCGAGGAACCAGTCGGCGAGCAAGCCGAGCGCGGCGTCGGCCTGCGCCTTGGGCATCATTGCCGCCGGCGACGCCTTGGGTGACTTGAGGCGCTTTACGCTGTCCTCGAGCATGGCGAGTGCGCCGAGGTCCTCCTTGCCGCCGGAGAGCACGAGCGCCGACTGGTGCGGCGGCGGAGGCGCCGGCAGCGCGGGCAGCGCGGGGGAGTAGGCCGAGGATGGGTCGACGACGACGAGGTGCTGGCGGGGGTCCGCGGGCGTGTAGGCGGGAGGCATGGAGTGGCGCTTGCGGCTGCCGGAGTGGTGGTGGTGCTGGTGGTGCTGGTGGCGCGGTGAGGAGGGCGCAATGTAGGAGATGGGGATAGGGGAGGAGGCGGTGGAGTTGGACGGCAGCGCCAGCTGCTGGTGTTGCGCGGGCGTGGGCGTGGGCGACTGCTGCGAGCCCGAGGCGGCGGCGGGCCCCGGCGGTGGCGCGGCGAAGTTGGGACAGGTGCCGCGCTTGAGGTGCTCGGAGGCGGTCCTGGACGGGTTGGAGGCGGAGAAGACGGCGGAGCAGAGGGCGCAGCGGAGCTTGACGGCCTTGGGCGGCATGCCGGTGTCGGCGGGCGGGACGAGGACGGGCTCGAGGTGCGCCCAGTACCAGGCGCCCTTGCCCTTGACCGCCTTGGCCCGCACGGTGAGGAGGGCCTCGTAGCGCTTTTGCGCGGCGCGCGCGGCGGCCTCCTCGCCGCCCATTGCGGGCGCCGGCGCCGCCGACGCCGACGCGGCCGCCTGCTCCTCCTTGGCCGACGCCGTGGACATGGCGGCCGGACCGATCGCCTCCCCGCCCGGGGAAGAAGGGACGGCGCGGACGGGCGGACGAAGTAACCAACCAGCGATCGGCGCGCCGATCGCGCCGGGCGGCAGGGAAAAGGGAAAGGAAGGGAACCACCCCCTCCCTATCTTCCTTTCGGGTCACCAACCCGCCAATCGAATCCCGCGGCGGCGGCGGCGTGGAATTTCCCGCGGGCCGCAGCTAATGCGGGAGTCGTCGGCCGGCGGCGCGCGCAGCCGGCGATCGGCGCGGCGCATTGGGCGGCGGCGGCCGCGGTGGGCCGTCCATGGGCGCGCTGTGTCCGGGGGTGGGTGGGGTATTTCGTGGAGGTTTTTGGGGGTTTAGAAAGGAAGAAAGATTTGGGATGCGGGGGTGAGAAGGAGGAGAAAACAATGCAGGGCAATGCCAAGGCGGAGGTAGAAAGAAAGAGGAGAGAGACACAAAAAAAAGGGCTTGATAGGGACAAAAGGGGAGAGGCGAGGAGGAGGAAGAGATAGATGAATTGAGAAGAGTCTCCCTCTGCCCCTGTGTCCTCTCCTCCCAATACCAATACAATATTTTTCTTTTTTCCAGACGTTCTCTTCTTCTTATAGGCAGAGCCTCCCCTGCCCTTGGCGGTGGTGCCCTGTGTGTACACAACCACAGCACCTGCCTCTCCCCGAAAATAATGGGGGAAAGGAAATCTAATCAATCTGTTGTTGTGGCAGCTTGCGATTCTGCCCGGTGCTTGTTTTGTGGATACACTTCTACTTCCTTGGTCGCTGCAAGCTGGAATAGTAGCGTAGTGGATTGTGAGGGTGGGGAGAGGCCGGAGAGTAGAGGGGGGGGATTTGGGGGCTCACTGGTTGGTTTGGTTTACTGCTGCTGGTAGGCGGGGGGAAGACGAGGGAGGAGGTGATGGATGGATGATGACGGTGGGGGATGGAGATGGGAAGGAGGAAGTGGCGAGGGCAAGCTAGGAATTTAAAGGAGGGGAAGGGGAACCTCTCCCTTCATCCAATTTTTTTTTTCCTTCGTTTCTTTGGTCTTTGGGGAAGGGTTGACCGCCCCCAACGCCCACCACACCACCAGGGTCCAGGGCACCAGGCCGCCTCCGCAAGAGGAATGCCTCTGGGAGAACGCTGCCCTGTTGTTTATGGTACACAAGGCCTATATGTAAAATACTACATGAGAGCAAGGGCATTGTGTGCGTGCGTACAAAGTGTGCTGCCCTGTGCCTCGCTCTCTACCGGTAGTGTATAGGCTACTATGCAATGACCACCCTGCCTACGACGCGATACAATATACTAGTATACAGTGCCAATACAATTATTGTGGCGGAATAGTTTTCTAGTGGCCCTCGTCGCCGCGAGGTGAGATAGAGAGAGGGAGAGAGTCAGGTCCGGCCACTCCGCGCCCTGTTCATCTAGACCGAGACCTTTCTTGTCACCCGAGACCGTTTCTTCCCGGCGGCGGTGCGATTCCGCTGCCGTTTTGCCGTGCGGCCCTGTGCCTTTCGTTTCCTGTGCTTTTCTCCTCCCTGGGTATTTTTAGCAGCATTGTTAGCTGATGTCACGGCCAAAAATGCTGTGACAAATTTGTAACTAGTCATTCATCAAGTGCAATTCTACAAGCACATATAAGTCTGTGCTGTACTGTAGGAGGGAGCACACAGGCGCTCTGCTTGCTTTTGGCTGCACGGTATGATGATATAGGAGGGGCATAGGGTGCAAACGAGCGATCGGAGTCAGCACCAGCGTAGACCTAATGATTTAGCCATGGATGGATCAACGATAGGTTCCTCTCCGATCCGGGACACAGATTTTTTTTCCCTTTTCTTTTTCGTTTTTCTCTTTTCCTTTGTGGCACGCATGTCGGTCTGGTCTGTGGTGTACCAGTCCAAGGACGTATACGTGGCATCAGCCCATTGGACGGAGGACATGACATTGGACTCTTTGGAAGGCATGCGTAATTGGCCAGGGAGGAGGGGCTACTCCCTTCCCCTCTACTGTATTCCCTTGAGAGATTAATTGCGTGCCCAACCCAACATAGACGGGTACCAATTCTGGGTCGGGGTGTGTGTGACCCTGCTGCCCTGCAATCGCTGCGTTGTACACGTATTGCCACCCACCTGGAAAAAAGCTATTCACATTGATGGGAAACGTTTGAAAAAGCTAGCCACGTTCGTTGAATTTCCCGGATTTGTTTCAAGGACGGACAACAAGGCGTACATGGATTATTTACGGATTCCACATGCAAACCGTGCACAATCTTAATTGTTGCTGCTCTTCTTAATTCGTTTAATATTTTACTCTTATAAAATGGTAGAGATAATTCTTTTGTCACATATAGTATAATGTCCAGTTTCGAAGATTCCAAATTATTTTACTCTGCCGCAGTGGGTCTTTAGTAATTTCAAGAAAGAAATTAGTTGGGGTTATGGATCAGGATACATAGTAAATGGCAGTAAATGGTGCCTATGAATGCACGACTGGGACATCCTGCATTTCTTCAAAAAAAATTTCCATCCGGCAACTACTGGATCATACTGCTACTCCGATACCCCACTGATATAATCGTCAAATAAGCAACGTGAAGTCGTGAACAGTTTGGGTACCCCAGCCGCCTGCACACGTTGCAACTGCAAACCATCATACCAAATTCATGTCCTCACTGCACCACATGGGAGGCCTGAGGATACACACTACGTATATACTCTCTCTGTTTCAAATTATAGGTTGTTTTGACTTTCTAAGTTCATAGATATTATTATGCATATATATATATAGTGTATGTCTAGATATATAATAACATGTATAAACCTAGAAAAACCAAAATGACCTACTCCCTCCGTTCCAAATTGTAGATCGTTTTAGCTTTTTTAGATTCATAGATATTATTATGCATCTAGACATATAATATAATTATTATTATGCATAATAATATCTATATGAACCTAAAAAAGCTAAAACGACCTACAATTTGGAACGGAGGGAGTATACGGGAAAAAAAACAACAACACGGCAACTCAATGGACAAGAATCCTATTCCTCGCGTACCAGTTATACAAAAAATAAATCGTATTTTGTCCGTTTATGTTTTATTGTCAAGGAGTACTAGTTGCTTGTAACTCGGAGTTTTAAACTGTATTTTATATATATTGTATAAAAGCCAACATTACACAACCTAGATCCTCAATTTTTGTCTTAAAATTTAGCCAATAAAGCATGAGATAAGAGTGTACACCTCAAGTAATCAGCTGTTAATTAGACTAGAACTATTTTTTACAATATATATTATCCATATGTACGGGTAATATGACGATAAATTGTCTTCATTTCTGCTATAGAGTACTACGCCTCTTTTCTCCTTTTTTTTTCCATCGGTTAGGAAAAATATCCACTTTGAATAGCTTATACTCCCTCCATCCTAGAGTTAATATAAGGGATGATCCTAAGCTTTTTAAGATAGATTAAGGAGAATAGAAGAATATGCATTTGCCCCTTATTTAATTCTGCCTAACGTGACTCAAATATACCCTTAAAAGACAGTTTTTAAAGATTCCTTCCTATGCCAACTACCTTGATTTCTTGGGATTTTTTTAGAACTCTAGACCATATTTTCACCTATTTTGCAATTGTATTGCACTTTTACAAGAAATATAGCCTATGGACACGTATGCCTCTTGGACAACATTTCCTAGAGTGATTTGTTGTATTTATTGTTTTTAAGACATAGTACTAAGGGCAGTCCCAATGGGACATTGATGATAGTTTCTATGTCTATTAATTACCTTGACAACTCAGCTTTTTGCTTATGTGGCAATGAAGTTAATGTAGAGGGAGAACGCACAACTAAGAAATGGTTTCCTTCTCAGGAAACTAAGTCTTCACGGGAATCAACGCACCAAGAAACCAGAGAAATGGCATTGGGGAGAAACCACTGGTTTTCAGCGGCCTCCTCTGGATCCAGTGCGCACAGGGAGTCCACCAGGCACCGGGCCTCCTTTACGTGCATAGAGAATCTGGTACTAGAAGACAGAATGATTGGTTGAATTTTTGTTTAGATTCTAGATAAAAAGTTGCATTGTGAAGGATGATTTCTTGATACAATATCCTATACTATGAAAACTACGATGGTTTCGCACATTGGGACTGCCCTAACACAGTCGTTCATATGCTCATATTCAGACACACTCACCTATCATAAATTGAGATTGATGAATTCACCGTAGATGTCTCTTTGTCCACCAACATGTTGCCTATCATTGAAAAAAAATGATTAGCAACCCATAGCTCGATTAGCTTATTTAAGTCTTTTTATGGTCCTTTTGTATGAGCTTAGCCCTGTTAATTGGGTTGTAACCCATGTTGTAACCACACCAATCTATTCTCATAAGAAAATAAATATAACCCACCCTAAACCAAACCTCCACTATCACACACCACACCACCCCAAACTTACCATTGCATAAGTTATACAAATTACTTGCCAAATATGGTTACAACCCAATAAGAACCCATTAGGTACCCAATAAAAACCCATTTGTATGTGACTCTCAACGTGGGGCCCACATGTAAGTCTAGCCATACTACTTTGCACAAAGTAGCGGACTGTCAAGCTAATTCATCTGCAACAAGTTTCGGTCAATTCATCCAAAATTTTAAGGTGTGAACACGAGGTTTTAGTTTTAGGGTCCGACTCTTGACGCGGACCCCACATGTAAGTCCAGCCGTACTACTTTGCATACAGTAGCGGACTGTTAAACTAATTCATCTGTAACAAGTTTCGATCAATTTATCCAAAATTTTAAGGTGTGAACGCGAGGTTTTATTTTTAGGGTCCGACTCTTGATAGATGAGGCTCCAGGCTTTTGGGTTCTTAATGGGTCTCAACCCACGGGTTGAGAGTCTTTTAGATCCAAAAATAATACCACACACCCCAAACACCTTCCAAACTATTTATTTGTAAAACCCAAACCAAACCAAACCATCTAGCAGGCCAACTCATTATAAACCAATTCAAATGAACTTATTATATAAACCAAACCATTAAAACCAATAAACCCAACCCAATTAACAGGGCTATATGAGCTGAAGCCATTGCACTCAAGCTTTTATATATAATCTCTTTACTACCCCACCCAAAGTGTATGGGCCACTAGCTAGGGCTTTCCAAAATAATTTAAATTGCGACGCAATACTATATTGAGGCATAGACCGTACCGTTTCTTCGCAATTTCTGTTTTAAAAAACTTCACGCTGCTTCGGTGCTATAACTAGAAAAGTTTTGATATTTAGAAATCAACCGT
Organism: Setaria italica; assembly: GCF_000263155.2. Taxonomy (NCBI): domain Eukaryota; kingdom Viridiplantae; phylum Streptophyta; class Magnoliopsida; order Poales; family Poaceae; genus Setaria; species Setaria italica. Next base: position 19,136,281 of record NC_028450.1, on the reverse strand, counting down.
GGCTCCCACTAGATATTCTCCAGCCACAAATGGCTACCATATTGTCCATGCAGCCAATGTCCTGGTCTCTCCGCTAATCTGCTCCGGTCTAAAAGGTAGGGAGGCGCACAAACGAACTGAAAATCCCTGCTGCCCACTCCACGTACGATACAACTTGTAAAGTATTGTCGTCCGTCTGGCCCCTTTTTCCTAAAACAAATTTCGTATCATGATGTTGTGGAATATATATGTGCAGATATGATTTTCCAACATGGTAATATCCTGGGAGATTGTATGGCTCTCACATCTGATCTACCCCTATAGGAGTACTAGCTTGGCCTAAGGAACAAAAGAAAGTAGCTTTGTGCTCGCTGGGTGGGATCCTTTTTATGTACACGGCATGTAGCTTGAATTCGCTACATCCTGGAGAAAATGTCCAATTTTGACATGACCTGCCCCTTTCCTGGAGGGAAAAAAGATGAAAAGACCCTGATTGCCACGGATGATGTGCTCTTGTGTGTGCGCGCGCGCACGTCAGGGTGGCAGCAACAGCAGCGGCTTGTGCTGAAAGGCAAGCCATGCCCCTAGATAAAAACGTACAGGAGTCTCCTCAACCAGTTCAGTACGTATTAATCAACATAATAAGCAACCACTACTATTTATATATACTGATACAGAATAGAATAGTACAGTACGAGTCTGATCTAACGATTAACAAAGCCTGCTTTTGCTGATGCTTGTATGATAATCGTCGCTGGTGCATGCCTTTTGGGAAATGAAATTATTTTTTTCTTTCTTTTTTTAGAGAGAGAGAGACCAAAACACCAGTACTGCTGGTTTCATGAGGTTGCATGGCAGTGCAAGTGTTGACGACGGCGCCGGTAGGCATAGCGATTTTGGAGGCGAAGGGATATAGTATTATTTGATCGGGCGGGCAGGGGGGATGGTGATTATGACCGCCTTTTGGTCATTTCAATCACCTTTTTTTACATCGAATGATTCGTGCAATCCGCAGGGGAATATTTTAATGCGTGGCATACGTCTGCGTATCATCTGCCACATACACTCTCTCTCACACACACTTTCTCTCTCCGTGAGCGGCCGGGAAAAGGGGAATAACGACCTAAAACACGATTACGGGGTCGCCATTAATGGTAGGTGTAGTGGTTTCGCGGTGGGCTACCTCTATATGTCTATGGCATGGCCTGATGGCCCCAGGCCCCGGCCCTCTCACTCTAGCTCTGCATGCTGCGTCTAGGTATGTTTAGGAATAATAATTAATGGTTTTGCTGTCGACCGACCCACATGGCCCAAAACGAACAAGGAAACAACTAACAGTGGTCACTGGTCAGTGGGTGAGAAATGTAACTTCACCTCTGTTTTTTTCCTTGCGACGTAGCAGATGTAATTCCTTTCAATTTTACGTAACTTAACTTGAGTAGCAGTGATCTAGTCTGTTGGAACTAGCAAAGGTCGCCGACACAGAAATGGGAGTGCGTAAAGATTTCTTTTGCGATTGCTCCATTCGATTCCAGCAGCATTTACTTATTAGAAAATAAGTGTGCAAAAACAGAACGTATAACAGTGTTTACGAATACCTTTATATAACTGAATAGGGCAGCAACAGAAAAGTTTTCGATTTACAAATTCCTGAGCACATTTGAAATAATAAAACATCTCTTATATTTTCCATTAGTGCCTTTGGAAAAAGGAAACATTTATTTGTACGTGTTTGGACAATAAGAAAAAGAAACCTTACTGATTAAATAGTACATATAAAAAAATGGACATAAACTCCCATGCATTGAAAGGACATGAACTTAACCTGCATACATATATCTCCTACCAACCGAACTATGCTCGTCTCGTAATAATAAGGAAGAGATTTCCCTGTATAATTAACATAATGATCTAAACTACGCGAAGGTTAATTTGACTAATGACATTCACAACTGCCCTAAACCACTAAATTATCCCGATGTGAGGCCGGGACAGCTATGTAAAAGGCATCTTGCTGCAGTCTGTTAAGAATCCGGCTGGTTATCTTATTTATGAAGCTACGAACAAAAGCTTCGGATTAGACGTGACATCTTTTTACGGGTTGAAAATTTATTTGCCCCCTTTTCCTGTCGGGAAGAACCTTTTAGACCTCTAATCAGCCCATTTCTATGGGCCTCTTTGGCTAGTTTTGGTAGTCTCCCCGATGCAACGTGATTCCCAGAACAGTATATATATGTAGCTAGTTGCGCACAGCACGTAATTTGAGTGCGTATGTGTTTAGTGTGGCATGATATTCTTGTCTCTTCACTTACATCGATATATTCACAACTTGAAGTTACAATAAATGTGAATCTAAGACAAGGACTTCATCGATGGATACAATTTCATTCCAGGATTCTCTTATCGCTCAGATTTTCAGTTTTATGACTACAGATAAGGACGGACCTAGCCGTGGGGTGGGTGAAGCTCAAGCCCCCTACCTCCGCTCGGATAATGGAGCCCCTTTTAACCTCTTCATGATTTTTAGGAAGAAGGAAGAATAATAGAACACTACAGGAAACTATTTAATCTGTGATGGAATAAATTTATCACAGATCCTTGAAAAACCATCATAAAGTAGTGTCAGTGACGATTTTAGATAACATCATGTATTGAGCGTCACAGGTTAAATCGATCGACGTTTCTTCGTAATCATCATAAATTAGCACAATCTATGACATTTCTTAACCGTCACAAAACGCCCTTAGGCCCGCACAGCCCAGCCCAACCCAAGCCCAATATCAATGACGAAAATAAACATCACAGATAGTTGCCACATAGATTATATTCGTCATGGATAAAGTAGCCACATTACCCATAAGTGATGTGGACGTTGACTGATGAGGACACCACGAGTACATCTACACCAGCAGCACCTCAGGCGCCTCCAGTTGCTCATCCAGTTGGGCCAATCACTCGAGCCCGTGCGAGAGAATTAAACTTCATCATGCTATTAAGGAACGAAGGCCCATCGGAATAAGAAGATGGCCCAACAGGGCAGCCCAGGTGGGGCGCCTAGGGTTGGGCGCCGTGACCCCTTCGGACTCCAGGGGCTGCGCCCCCTTTATTTAGTCCGAGTCCTTTTTGTTTACGACTTGAGTTTTGTTTTACATCTAGCTTTAGCTACTCTTGAACACGCGCAAATACGCGCTGTCCTTGTGATTCAGAACTCCACCTTCGAGTGATATTTAGATTGCTCGCCTCTCTTTCTTGTTCGTTCTTCGATTGCGGACAGGAATCGATCTTCGTGATCAGGCTGATCTCGCACCAGCGAGGTTGGTAACCATCGGGAGTTGGTTCAGCGATTGCATTGGCGCTTCGGGTTCGCTCGTCGTAGTCGGATCGTGAGGGTCTACTTCCACCAAGTCGAATTTATCTTCACTCACCGAAAGATCGGGCACTCCGACTCTATCAAGTGGTATCAGCTTTCCAGGTTGATCGGTGAGTTTTACCGAGTGTTTTTCCCTTCCTACAGTCCACCAAAACCAAAAGAAATTTTTTCAGGTTAGATCCTTGTCCCAGCAACCGTTTAGCCTCGCACATTCTTTCAATAAGTGTCTTTGTTGAATTTGTGTGCCTACTCGTTCAATTGTTGCTGGTTACTTGTGTTTAATCTTTTGTTTCTCGTTTTTCATCTAACCCTAGTTTTCGCCGCCGCCGCCGTTCCGCTGCTCGCCAACCCTACCAGCCGCGCCCACCGCACCTCCCCCCGCGACAACCGCGCCGCGCCATCCCACTACTCCGATCGCCCCTCCCCTGTCAAAAAAAAGAAAAAAAGATCGAAAGCAATCAAAACAAAGGAAAGTGCAAAAAAAAAAAAAAGGAAAGAAGCAAAAAAAAAAAAAAACAAGACGAAGAAGAATCCAACAGGGAGAAGGAAGGTGATTCGGATTTGTTTCGGTGGAACCTCCCTTTGCGCGCGCCGTGACTCCTCCTGGGTCACGCCTCTCTGGTGTTAATTTCCCCCTCCCCCACGCATTCCGTGCCAGCCTTTCACATCCGTATCTCTCTTTCTTGGTCCTTTATTATTCTGAGGTTCGCCTTACTCTAGAGAGAGAGAGAGAGAGAGAGTATCTTTTTTTTACCGGAATACCCCTGTCATTTCGGAAAAAGTGTGTGCCGCAATTTGATATTTGAGATCCTCTGTGTTCATATTATCAGTTTTGGGGCACCCTCTGTAGTAAAAAAAAAAAAAAAAAAAAAACAGAAAAAAAAAAAAAAAAGAGGTGCGCCCTCTCCACCTTTGCCTCTGTTCTTTCGATTTCCCTTGTTACCAGCAACACTTGTTACATGTTTGGCACTATAATTCAACCTTGCATTATTGTTTGATTGTGCTAATCCTTCTTTTGAGTGCAGCCTTCCCAGAAATCCACATAGTTCTACGACGAGCAGCTTTTGTTTCTCCAGGCAATCGCTCCTCCAATCTTTCACAGGTTCCACCGGTTGGTTGCAGTTCGCCCCTGTGTGCGTGGTAAGAACGAATAAGAATTTGATAACAGCACTAGTGTGAGCGCCTTGTGAGCCGTTACACCCCTGTTTTGTCGTTGCTTTTGTTCTTGTATTTGCGCTAACCATGGCAGATGATGTCGACGCGGGGGCTAACCAGCTGCAGGGCATACGGGTGCAAGTTGAAGGGCTTGTCACCGACATTCAGACGATTCATGAACGGCTGGACTCGACGATCTCCTCGACGACCGAGCGGTGTGACCAGCTCGACCTTGCACAGACGGCCGCTAAGGCCACACTCGACTCAGTTGTGGCTAGACTCGATGCATTGCACACAACAGTCGCCGAGTTGCAGCAGGGTTATGGTGGTGACTCGGACCAGGACGATGGCGACCGCCGAGGCCGTGCCCGCCGCGTGCCACGCCGTCCCGGTGGTAATGATTCCTTTTCCAAGATTAAATTTAAAATTCCACCTTTTAATGGCAAATATGATCCTGCTGCATATCTTGATTGGGAATTAGAAGTTGAACAGAAATTTTCATGCCATGATATTCTTGCTAATTCTCAAGTTAAAGCTGCTATTAGTGAATTTACTGATTTTGCTTTAATTTGGTGGCGTGAATATAAACACAAACATCCCAATACCATTCCAACCACTTGGGAGCAATTAAAAACTGCTATGCGCCATAGATTTGTGCCTTCTTATTATGCTCGCGATTTGCTTAATAAAATGCAACGTTTTCAGCAAGGTTCCAAATCTGTTGAGGAATATTTCCAGGAATTACAAATAGGCATGATTCGTTGTGGGTTATTGGAGGAAAATGACGCTGCTATGGCACGTTTTCGTGGTGGTTTGAACCGCGAAATTCAGGATATACTTGATTATAAGGACTACACAGATATGACAACATTATTTGAATATGCTTGCAAAGCTGAACGTGAAGTGCAGGGACGCCGCTCGAAGACATATTCTAACTCTTTTGCAGGAAGAAGCTCGACTTCCAACTCCGCCCCCGCTCTCCCTGCGCCACCCACGCCCACCACTACACCGCGCGAGCGAACGGCCAAACCTGCAAGCGCTCCCCCTTCCACAGGCGCCGCCCCTCCCACAGGTCGTACACGGGATATTCAGTGTCATCGTTGCAAAGGATTTGGCCACGTGATTCGGGACTGTCCGAACAAGCGCACTTTGCTTCTTCGTGACGATGGTGAGTATTCTTCCGCTAGTGATTCTGAAGATACTCGACATGCGATGCTTGCCACTGACCATGCAGCTATGGAGGTACATGTCAACCCGGGCGACGCCGATAGGTATGAAAGTCTTGTTGTGCAGCGTGTTCTTAGTACACAGGTCGCCCCGTCCGAGAAGAATCAGCGACACACTCTTTTCCATACCAAGGGTGTTGTGCAGGAGCGGTCGATTCGCATCATCATCGACAGCGGCAGCTGCAATAATTTGGCGAGTACCACGCTGGTTGAAAAGTTGTCTTTACCCACTCGTAAGCATCCACATCCATATCACATTCAATGGCTTAATGATGGTGGGAAAATTAGAATTACTCGATCAGTCCGTGTTCCTTTTTCCATGGGTGCTTATTCTGATTTTGTCGATTGTGATGTTATTCCCATGGAAGCATGCTCTCTGTTACTTGGGCGACCTTGGCAATATGATACTGATAGCTTGCATCATGGTCGTTCAAATCACTATTCTTTCATGTTTAAGGGTCAGAAAATAATTATACATCCAATGACACCTGAACAAATTCTTAAAGATGATCTTGCTAGAGCTGCTAAAACTGCTAAACAACTTGAACCATCGACATCTATTAATTCTGAAATCAAGTTGAATGCTCCTGTTTTGCTTGCCACACGTGCTGATTTTGATGAGTTACGCGATGCTCCTTTGCCATGCTATGCCCTTATATGCTCTAGTGTGCTCGTTTCACTTGATGATGCACCATCTTTGGATATTCCCCCTGCGGTTGCTAACATTTTGCAGGAGTACGCTGATGTCTTTCCAAAAGATTTGCCACCGGGACTTCCACCACTTCGTGGCATTGAGCACCAGATCGACCTCATTCCCGGCGCACAGCTTCCGAACCGCGCACCGTACCGTACAAATCCGGATGAGACGAAGGAAATCCAACGCCAGGTACAGGCGTTGCTTGACAAGGGTTATATTCGTGAGTCTCTTAGCCCTTGCTCCGTTCCCGTGTTACTTGTTCCAAAGAAAGATGGCTCATGGCGTATGTGTGTAGACTGTCGTGCTATTAATAACATTACCATTCGCTACCGATACCCTATACCACGCCTTGATGATATGCTAGATGAGCTTAGTGGTGCCATTATTTTCACTAAGATTGATTTGCGTAGTGGCTACCATCAGATTCGCATGAAATTAGGTGATGAATGGAAAACGGCTTTTAAAACGAAATTTGGGTTATATGAATGGTTGGTTATGCCGTTTGGTTTGACTAATGCGCCCAGCACATTTATGCGTTTGATGAATGAAGTTCTGAGGCCCTTCATAGGATTGTTTGTAGTTGTCTATTTTGATGATATCCTCCTTTACAGCAAGTCTATGGAGGAGCATTTAGAACATTTGCGTGCTGTTTTTGATGCGTTGCGTGCAGCCCATTTATTTGCTAACCTTGAAAAATGCATGTTTTGCACACAACGTGTCTCGTTTCTTGGCTATGTTGTTACTCCACAGGGCATTGAGGTGGATAGCAGCAAGATTGATGCCATTCGGGAGTGGCCTACACCGACGACGGTCACACAAATTCGGAGCTTTCTTGGCCTTGCAGGTTTCTACCGCCGGTTTGTTCGTGATTTTAGCTCCATTGCAGCGCCTCTACATGAGCTTACAAAGAAGGATGTTCCCTTTGCTTGGAGTGCTTCGCAAGAGGTTGCGTTCAGCACCTTGAAAGATAAGTTAACCAATGCTCCTCTCTTGCAGTTGCCTGATTTTACTAAAGTGTTTGAGCTTGAATGCGATGCTAGCGGTATTGGGCTTGGTGCTGTTTTGTTACAAGAAGGCAAACCTGTTGCTTACTTTAGCGAGAAATTAAGTGGTGCTAGCTTGAATTATTCTACTTATGATAAGGAGCTTTATGCTTTAGTGCGCACTTTGCATACTTGGCAGCACTACCTTTGGCATCGCGAGTTTATAATTCATTCTGATCATGAGGCTTTAAAACATATTCGTACCCAAACAAACCTGAACCGTCGTCATGCTAAATGGGTAGAATTCATTGAGTCTTTCCCTTACATTATTAAACACAAGAGCGGGAAGGAAAATGTCATTGCTGATGCTTTGTCTCGTCGCTATACCATGCTGTCACAGTTAGATTTTAAAATCTTTGGCTTGCAAACTGTGAAGGATCAATATGTGGATGATGCTGATTTTAAAGATGCTTTCGCCCACTGTATTCATGGCAAACCATGGGGCAAATTTCACATACAGGACGGGTTCCTGTTTCGCGCTAACAAGCTGTGTGTTCCAGCTAGCTCGGTTCGTCGTTTGTTGTTACAGGAAGCGCATGGAGGCGGTCTCATGGGGCACTTTGGCGTCTACAAGACGCATGAAGTGCTGGCTGCCCACTTCTTTTGGCCCCGGATGCGTGCTGATGTTGAGCGCCTTGTTGCCCGCTGCACTACTTGCCAGAAAGCTAAGTCACGATTAAACAACCATGGTTTGTATATGCCTTTGCCTGTTCCTACTTCCCCTTGGCTTGATATTTCTATGGACTTTGTTTTGGGATTGCCTAGAACTAAGAAGGGGAGGGACAGTATTTTTGTGGTTGTTGATCGTTTCTCCAAAATGGCTCATTTTATACCTTGTCATAAGACTGATGATGCTAGCAATGTTGCTGAATTGTTCTTTCGCGAGATTATTCGTTTGCATGGTATTCCAAATACAATAGTCTCTGATCGTGATGCTAAGTTTCTCAGTCATTTTTGGAGATCACTATGGAATAAAATGGGAACTAAATTGCTGTTTAGCACCACTTGTCACCCTCAGACTGATGGACAAACTGAGGTGGTTAATCGAACTTTGTCCACTATGCTTAGGGCTGTTTTAGATAAACACTTGAAACGTTGGGAAGATTGCTTGCCTCATGTTGAGTTTGCTTATAATCATGCAACGCATTCTTCTACAAAGATGTGTCCTTTTCAAGTTGTTTATGGTTATATTCCTCGGGCGCCTATTGATTTGTTTGCACTTGATGCCGAGGACACCCCACACATAGATGCCGCTGCACATATTGATCAAATGATTAGCTTGCATGAGCAAACTAAACAAAACATTGCTGCTGCTAATGCTAAATATCAGGTTGCGGGTAGTAAAGGGAGAAAACATGTTACTTTTGCACCGGGTGATCTGGTTTGGTTGCATTTGAGGAAGGATCGTTTTCCTACCTTACGTCGTTCTAAATTGATGCCACGTGCTGCTGGTCCTTTTAAAGTGCTAACCAAGATTAATGATAATGCTTATATCCTTGACCTGCCTGCGGAGTTTGGTGTTTCCACGAGTTTTAATGTTGCAGATTTGAAACCGTATGTGGGCGAAGATGAGGAGTTGCCGTCGAGGACGACTTCAGTTCACGAAGGGGAGGATGATGAGGACACCACGAGTACATCTACACCAGCAGCACCTCAGGCGCCTCCAGTTGCTCATCCAGTTGGGCCAATCACTCGAGCCCGTGCGAGAGAATTAAACTTCATCATGCTATTAAGGAACGAAGGCCCATCGGAATAAGAAGATGGCCCAACAGGGCAGCCCAGGTGGGGCGCCTAGGGTTGGGTGCCGTGACCCCTTCGGACTCCAGGGGCTGCGCCCCCTTTATTTAGTCCGAGTCCTTTTTGTTTACGACTTGAGTTTTGTTTTACATCTAGCTTTAGCTACTCTTGAACACGCGCAAATACGCGCTGTCCTTGTGATTCAGAACTCCACCTTCGAGTGATATTTAGATTGCTCGCCTCTCTTTCTTGTTCGTTCTTCGATTGCGGACAGGAATCGATCTTCGTGATCAGGCTGATCTCGCACCAGCGAGGTTGGTAACCATCGGGAGTTGGTTCAGCGATTGCATTGGCGCTTCGGGTTCGCTCGTCGTAGTCGGATCGTGAGGGTCTACTTCCACCAAGTCGAATTTATCTTCACTCACCGAAAGATCGGGCACTCCGACTCTATCATTGACGTGGTGGTTGACATGGCTAGTGATGTGGATAGTGATGATGATGTGGCTGTTGACATGGCAGCTGACATGACTAATGATGTGGATAATGATGATGATGACATGGCTTATGACGTGAAAAATGACATGGGTGGTGACAATGACATGGACAATAACATGGCTGCTGACGTGGACGATGACTTTGCATTCGTGGCCTATTTATTAATGGGCTCATTTTAGAAGCAGGCCACTTCACTTTTTAGCCCACTACACTTAGCCCATAAAAATTTCAGCCCATCAGAATACCCATCAAATTTCAACCCACTAAAACAGTTAGCCCATTTATTAGAACAACCATTTGAGCCCAAAAGACATACCAAGTTTATCAAAATTACAGCATATCAGATTCAACATCTCATGTTACATTCAGAAACACATTAAAATAGGTGGTTACATTCATGTTTTCATCTTGCATCCACGGAATCTTCTCATCAGTAATCTGCAACAAAAAAAATATGCATCACCACCAATATATATAGTACTCTAGCTCAGCTATGAAATTTTGATCCCGTTCAAGTAGCATCGGTGCACGCAAATAAGTATACATTAAGAATCTAATATACACTAAAAAAAGGGTATATTGATGTCCTCTAAATTTCTAGCACCAATTAATAACCAAATCTACCAGGTATAAGGGTTAGCATAAAAGGAAAAAAATCAATGTACAAAACAAATTTCATGTTTAGTCTTTCAAAGACTAAGAGCATTACAAGTTCATATGTTCGTGTCACGTTTAGTCAGTCAAAGCATTATAGTTCAGAGTTTGCATTAGAAGTTCAGACTAAAGACTTTCGGATCATCAAAACATGTAAGGCATGTTTTAGATTTGCATGTAGAATTCAAGAGTATGGTTTTGGAAGAAGGTACCATCTTTTTTTGCCGTGGTCTGCAGTCCCTCATCCCCCCTCCTTGCATGCTGCAACCAGTAAATGAATAAATCACATTAGCTTTCAAACTGCTATGCATCGACAGTGTTTCAGTTCAGCTAGGGCAATAACCACATTAGTCATTAATCACGCCAACAAGAAGCACTCTGATTTCTTTTTCTACATACATGCTAACATGCACAAAATCATGAAACAGGAACAGTACCAAAAATGATTAAATAACCAAATGAAGTAACCAGCCATGCAATCAATGATTGGCCAACAAAACCTGAGCTGTTGCTGCTGGACTGCAGAACAAAACAGAGACCGAAGAGGATACAAGCTACTAAGTAAGAACAGCAAAACAAAGTGTACATAGTCCTACTATCTCAGACTCTCACTTAAAACAAAGAGCACATGTATTGCATAATTCATTTTGCAATGAGCTCATGCTTAGTGAAATACCTTCATGTCTCATATACACCAAGGTACCAAGTCACTGCATAGTGCAAGAAACTATAGCAACAAACTGAACTATTTCCTGAACTATGCAAATACTGAGAAAGCATATTAGCAGTTTTCCTGAAAAAAAACTAACAATTTAGATATGTAAAGTTTTAACATATTTGAATTATTTCTAAGCATAGACAAAGAACCAGATTTGATCACAGTAAAGTTCAAATTGATAGACTCTTTGAGTTGCATGCCTGATGAAAGTTATGTACTACACAGTAGCATTCAAATTGACATTAAAAAAATGAACAGATGCATGTAGCTAAACAAAGTGTTCAATGGACACACTACGCACGGTATTCAAGTCAGAAAAAACAACCCGGACTTGTTATTACCTTCGCTACTAGCTATGCAGTGTTAGGGGGTGTTAAGGTTCTTGAGTCCAAACTAAAGTTTCTATCACATCACTAATTAAGAGTATTAAATATAGACTAATTATAAAACTAATTGCATAGATGGAGGCGGCCTAATTAGTCCATGATTTGACAATGTGATGCTACAGTAAACATGTGCTAATCATTAATTAATTAGGCTTAATAAATTCATCTTGCGAATTAACCTCCATCTGTGTAATTAGTTTTATAATTAACTCATATTTAGTCCTCCTAATTAGCCTCTGAAGATTCGATATGATATGGACTAGACTTTATCTTAAGGATCCAAACACCCCTTAGTTAAAGTGATGCAACTGACGACATCCTGCAGCAAAGCTCACAATAAAATATCTGAGTTAGGATTTAGGAACTAGAAAGGCAGCAACAGAAGGAATTTGCAGAGAGCACGTGTGTCGCATAATTAATTTTGCAATGAGCTCATGCTTAGTAAAATACCTTCATGTCTCATATACACCAAGGTTTACAAGTTGCAGTATTACTAGTAGGTAGCTGCTACCACTGATTTTTTGTTAGACCACCATCATATCATATTATTTTCCACCGTGCACTGCACTGCATGATTTATTTTGTTTTATAATCTTTTGTTAAAACTCTTTTCCACCTAAACCTTCCTATCAACCTCGCTGAAAACCAGAGCCAACAAAAGTAGGGTTAACTTATGTTGATCGGTTTGTTGCACCATTCAGATCAGCCAAATCTAGTTCTATCCTCTATTCTAACTAAAAATCTTGACAAGCCTACCTTAGCCATCCTAAAACCTTAGGATTTGTTTTTCATAGAAAATAACCCTTGTTTTTCCTTTTGTTTTGAAACCACCTTAGATAGAATTTCTTATTTTGAGCCAAAAATATAGGATACCTTTGAACCTACCCTAAGCCTTGTTAGTTTGGTTGCTGGGACTTTTCAATGAATGATTTTCTTGTTGACATTGCTTGACTTCTTATGAAGTGGCCAACCTTGCTTTGTCATTCTAAGCGATTCTTTTTTACTCAATTAATTGCAGAACAACTTTGATAGTCTTTTTGACTTTGCTAGCCCCTATTTTTCTAATCTTTTGCATGTCCATTTGCATTTATTCCATCATTCATGTGTTAGCTTAAGTTTTTTCTAAAACTTTATGATGAATGCTTTCAGATCTATATTAATGCTTGCATGACATTTTCCTTTTGCAATCTTGTGTAAACATGGTGTTTAGACATGATTTTAGACCTTCATCATTCAGTTTGATAAACCTTGCTAGCTATTCATATTGTCTCCATATTGCATTGGTTGGTTAATAAGCTTTGCAATGCGCTTTATTTTTCTTGTGCTGTAAAGAGTTATTGATCTTGGAAAAAGCATAGTATTTAACCTTGGTTAACAATTTTTTATGGCTATGGAGAATGTCAACAACCTAGTTGTGAGCATGGTGTTTAGAACTTGGTGTAAACATTATGTTGTTTATGTTCCTACCTATCATTTGCATTTACACTTGCACTCACATACACTCATTAGGTTTTTATTTTTATTTTTTTTACTGGATTAGCTATGCCACAACTTAAGTCTTAGGGATGCTGTTGGTTTGTTGGCGATTACTTCTACTCCCGACCGTCACCTCGGGGGTAGTATGTGCACTTGAATTGTTTTGCATGCATGGTGAAACGCTTTCATGAAAGGAAAGAGAAGAATTTAAAGGACAATAAAGGCGACAAAAGTGAAGAAGCATAAAGACAAGCTCCGGACACGGACACGGAGCACACGGGTTTCAACAATCATAAAATGCTTCATCTTCTTCTTCCATGCCTAGCACAATGCTAAGCATAGAGGAAGACTTGGCGGACGAAGATAAAAATGCTGTATGGAACACGATCACGGTTGCCAGATGATGCTCATTTTTCTTGTTCCATGCTAAGCACGATGCTTAAGCATGGGGGAGGTTGCACTACACTTCATTAGAAGCATCGAAAGGATGGTAAATTCTTCCTCAACATTCTCTTTATCCATCTCTTTCTTAAATGCCTATGTATATAAGCCTTCAACCATAAGCTTGATACAACCTTTGTATATCTCTCGATAATAACATGGCTTCTAGGAGTACAACCTAGTTTTTATTTTCGATAAATCATGATCACCATCACCTTGTGCTCACCACGATGTTAATAATTTTGGTATAATATTGCTTATGGAAAAATGACGAAGGTTGCCGCTTTGTTTTACCTACACAATGTTTTATATGTCTTGACTAATTGCTCTCCTATTTAATGAACTTAAATTGATTAAATATCAGCTTTAATTGTGGAGGTTAAATGACTAAATTCTAGACCCAGAAACTCTCAGCTGCTCTTTGATTTGAGTTTTTTGATGACCCGATAACTTGATTTGTTTTATTTAAAATTAATTCATATGCTATCTACATTTGTAAATCTCTTGCACAGTTCTACCTACCAAAGCCTATATATATGCATGATCTTTCATGATGAAACCTTTAGATTGCAAACTTATATTTTGATGAGTTGGATTAAGATTGATTTCTGTGGTATGAGACATAGAATCTGGTCATCTCCTTTGTGTAAACCTTTTTCTTGATAGCCTTTCTGTCCATGTATTGTGAGTTTCTACACTGGAAATTTCGTAAACTTCTCTAGGCATCCAACCTAAACCCAAATTATCATTTGTGTGACTACCTCCTTGACCACAATCTATTATTGAGTGTGGAAAAATATTTCGACAAGGATCTAGAAGATATATCATTACCTTTTCAAGAAAAATAATATTTGGAGGGGTCCACCATTGTGAAGAATAAAAAGCGAAGGAAATAGAGGCCAGGAGGGGCCAGGCCGATCGGCCTGGACACACTTAGGCCGATCCGCCTGGGTGATTTCCCCTTGGACCATCTGAATTTTGGTGTGGATGATCCTCCAGAACAATAAATTAATTTTCTCATGAAGATTGAAGATTTTAGTACTTACCGCAGCAGTTTATCTTTCTTTCTCTATCATGCTCGAGGACGAGCATCGTCTAAGTATGGGAGAGGAGTCATCGCATTATCTCTGACTACTGCTAAGTAAAGTACTATGTTGCAAGAAGTTATGAGGAGCAAAAAGAAAACAAAAAGAGGAAAAAGAAAGAAAGAAGTGAAAAAGGAATGAAAATAGAAAAAAATAAAGGAGAAAAAGAATAAAATGCTCCTCAGTTCTTTGAGCCTCATTAAAGTTCCCAGTGCTCTCAAGATTAAGGATTGATACATACTCATTTTTCCAATGATGTGCAATCCGATTACGGGAACTTCATTTATGTCTCACGATTATCCTTTGCCCTTGCACATATCCAGGTATCTAAATGTGTGTGTTTCATCCCCTCCCTCTCCAACATTTATTTTCCGTGGCCTTTATGACAAGTCTCAATAATCCCAATAGATCTCTCTCTTAGTTTGACAATATTTCAGATGTAATATTTTGCTAGGACTGTTTCTACCTACCAAGCTCCACATAAGTCTTCCACTTTCATATATGAGTAGAATAGGTTGAAAATATTCTAGTACAGGCTTGAGTGACTTGATGAGATGAGTGTTTCCATGAACTGTTGTAGGAGAATCTCACTTGTGTTAGATTTGCATCTTTTTCAAAAACTCTTCACGTTAAAACAAGGTAAAGGTCTAAAGTTCACTTAAGTTCAAGAGCATTGTATTTATTTTTATTATGGCATGTTTTTTATTGCTAGTCTATCTTCCATGATAAAAATTAGCCGGTCACAACTTGAATTTTGATGCTAAATACTTGAGAGAGCGATGTGTCTTGTTATGTATGACTGAGTGCAGGGATGGCATCGAAGGGCAATGCTTCCTGATTAAGCAAGTAACTTGGACATACTCGAGGACGAGCAAGGTTTAAGCATGGGAGAATTGTTGACGCTCGTTATTGACACATTTTTAGTACCATTTAAGTGGTGTTATCTTACGTATTCTTATACTAACCCGTCACTTGCCACTTGAAACAACCCCATTATTACATACGTGTTGTATTTTGGAGGACATTCTATTTTCACTGGAAATTGGACTAAATTGGAGCATAATTGGATGAGGCTCAGGACAAGCGACAACCTAGAGGAAGACGAATGCCAGAAGCCCCATAAAGGGCCTAGGCAGATCGACTGATGGGGCCAGGTCGATTGGCCTAGGGTCCGATGGAGCCCATTCATGCTCATCTTCGGTAAGGACTCCTCCAAGAATATTTAGGGGTTAAGTTTCACAAGTTATGACAATTTCACTTCAAGATCAAAGATGGAAGCAAGCTGGACTTTGGAAAGATACCAAGATCCATCCTTATCCCAAGGCTATCGATGTGCCAGTCCCGTATGCAAGTAAAAATAAGTTTCCAGAACACCATTGAAGACTTAGCACCGAAGTTGGGCGTGAGGGAATAAAAGGAAGGGCTGAGCCGATCGGCTTGGACGCACCCAGGCCGATCAGCCCAGGGTGTTCCCCTCGCCCGTTCGCCTTCCAATTTTCACCACGCGCTCTCTTGACTATAAATACCCCAAAAATCTACCAAGCCCTAGAATCAATTCACCAGAAGTCGACGAATAGAGGGACACACACCAGAGGGAGCTGAGGGCCTCGGCAAATGCTCGAGGTTGCCTAGGAGATAGGTTAGGCTAGATCCTAGCCACCATGGTCGTCCATGTGTGGCGAAGCCATGGTAGAGTTTGAGAGCCATGCCTTGGATTCATCAAGGTATATGTACATTCAATGGTGATATCAATCTGTTCTTATCTCTACTTTGATCTACTATGATTCATGCTCATTCATATGTGTAGCCACCACATGCCATTAGTAGGAATAGATGTAATCATGGTGATTAGTCTATGTCTTGCGGATAGATCATAGTAGTGTGCTGGAAGTCGGTGTGATTACCCTTGTGTGGTGACAGCATGCGGGAGGGAAAAGGCCGAACGATCGCATAATGGATAACTCTTTATCAAGGTACGAGATAGGTTGGTTACCACTTTGGCTAGAACTGCAACTAGAAGACGTTAGGCTCATGCTACCTTTGGTTGTGTTACCTCGTGTCATATGAATGTGATCTGTTCATGACATTCATCTCATACTCGTGTTTACCCTCACATGCGATCTATGCTTCATGATAGGATTAGATCCGTTTAGTTAGATAGAAAACCTTAACCAGTTCGCTGTCGATCCACGGATTGATAAACCTTGGATGGAATACTCTGAGGAAAAAACTACGATGATTCGTCCACTTGCGGTTCACAAATTAGCGCACTAACTGCCGTCAACAGCCATCACCACCGATTGATGGTCCCACGGTGATAGGAGTTTCCATTACCGCATACCTATATCCAACAACCACGAAAACCGGTGGTGATGGGGTGTTGTGCAGTAGGGAGTAATAATTTGATATGTTTGGATCCTAGGATTACAATGCAGATGATAGGTTGATAAAGAAACTCTATTGTCTATAATGACCTTAGCCTGGATAGGGGACAAGGTTTAGGGTAGGGGTAAAATCATTATTTCCCAATCCATAATCTCCAAATAGCTAGGTTGGAGTAATGACTGGGATTATTGGAAACTAGGTGTTGGATTCTTATAACTATTAGTTGATGCCCTAGTGAATTTTTTTAGCCGAACTATATAATTTCTAGTTGATTGAAATGGGCCCTTATTTGTGCCTAATTTCCAATAGAAATTCATAAAATAAGCAATAGGATAGCAATGGACAAAGATTAGGAAGAGATCCATGCAAATGAGTGAAACAACAAAAGCAAGAAGGAGAACTTGCTGAATGTTTTTAAAATGATGAAGCAGAGCGCTCACGAAAGAACCACTTCCTGAGGTAGCCGAAGTCGTCGTTACACATAGCAGTACTAGATTTTAGGGCTCATGCCACAAAGGCCATTGCAACGACCCAAAATATGTTGCATTAGATAGGTGTCATCGCAACCATTTTGTAATTCCGTTGCAAAACTTGATGCTGTCACCACAATTTGAAAAATGGTTGTTGAGTAGCTGATCTTTTTGCCACATTTATCTTGCAGTTGTTATAATGTTTGTTTTCGTTGTAATATGTAATGGTTATTGCTATCAAATTCAGAATCATTGCAGTAAACAATATTTCACGAAATGTTTTGTGTTGTCTTAATCACCACGTGCGTTGCGTTGCAACACTTGTATCCATATTGCAACTTGTTGGGGGTCTGACTCCACCAGACAGAGAAGAGCAAACTAATGGAGGAGAATGCATAACTTCGGGAGAAAGTCTAGAAGTGCCCAGTGAGTCCCCTCCTCAAGCCTCCATAAACCCTTTATATAGAAGAGGATTTGTTGGCAATTAGCCCCCAAACTCTTAGTGGTACAAAATTTACAACTAGGCCTTCCGACTTTTTTGGGCCGCCTTTACTCATGGGCTGGGCTATTTTCCCAAATCATCATCCTCACTTAAACATGCTACAAGAGTCAGAAACCATTGAGATGAAAACCGGGGGTGCCATGTGAAGACTTTTTTTCCAACACAACCAAATACTAAGTGGTTGCATGAAAAAATATCTATTGTGACCAATTATTTTTGTTGGTATACGGTGGTTTAGTTTGTGACAATAAATTAGTGTTTAATTCGCCACAATATTTATTTAGTGCGCTTTACATATGTGTGGACCCACATAATTAACCAGCGCTTGGGGAAAAAAAAGAGTCGATCGGGACTTTGTTGTCGCGAGATCCATCCATATCGCAGCAGCGCCGTCGTCGTTTCCTCGCGTGAGGCGCGATCGAGACCGCGTGGCCGGCCGGCGACAGGCGGACAGGAGGAGGCGCGCCATTGTGAGCAGAACTGCTGGCTGGCTGGCTGGTGTGCAAGTGTGCCTGTGCGGCTGTCCCTGCCCCATTGTCGTCTCCTTGTTCATCACCGCATAGTACAAACGGGAGGAGAGATCAGAGCAGGGATGAGCAGGAAGCCAACACCTCTTCTGTGGGTGCATCTTTGTCTCCTCCTCTTTCGTTCCTGATCGATGCGTTACTCCTCCCTGTGGCTCTGATGGATTTGTTTTCTGCTTCCATGAATCAAGAGGGAATGGAGAGCACGCAGCGATTAAAAGAGTTAGCAGCACGGAATTTGGAGGAGAGGAGTAAGAATAGGTCTAGATCATCGTTTTCCACGGTTCCCCACTGTGTTCAGGAGAAACCCTAGGTGAGGCCTTAATGATTTATAGCACGTGTAAATTATGTGTTTTGGTCGTAGTGACAGTGCTTGGTGTCAACTGGAAGCGAGGTTAAGTTGCGAAGGTCGATTTGATTAATTTCTAGACGCTCAGGAATTTTCAGATTGTGCAATTGGGTGATCCAGTGATATCTCAATTTTTTTAGACCCTGTAATTTAGGGAAAAATTCATATTGATGCATTGGACATGAGGTGCTTTCTTTGGGATCAAGAATTATAATTTTAGTCATGGTGATTTAGAAGATATGGTGTGTCTCTGCAGATTTCTGTCAATATTCTAAACAATTTTATATCTATTCAGTTTTGGACAATCTTAGTGGCCGATTTTCTCTGGGTAATAGTTGGAAAAGTTCTATATAATTCCATTACCGTTCTTTGGAGTATTTGATGACCTTTTTTGGCGCAGTATAATTTGAGTTATCGTCGCTGCAAGTTGACTGCTAGAAAAAGCAGCGTTCTTTGACAGCAATCTGTATTTCCTGGTCTTAGGCACCTTTCAGAAGACATTGGTTCCCAACACCATACTAGTGTCGTAGAGTGTTTCACAAGTTTTCCATCCATGTATGGTACAAAATTTTCCAACAAGTATAACTACAGAACTAAAATTAAACCTGCTCCTTATAATATGACCGATTGCTTCATCTTGGATAGAGATGGTGCTTATGACTGTTAATTTTCTGTACGTTTGCAGTTTTAATTTAACATCCTTGCGCGGCGCAGCAGGAGGAAAGGCAAAGGACAGTCATTCTTCGTCATGTGCATGTGAGTTTAGATTACGAACTAAATTATATCTGCTGGTAATCTAGGTATACTTGTGTGCATTGTGTCAAATAAGCTTGAGAACTTTTCTTTGATGTATATGCAGGCAATTGATCACTTTGTGTGTCACTTTGATCGAAAATGTTGTGAAGCATGTTGTCTGGCACATCTTAAGGAGAAACGGCAGCCTGTCCATGTACGAGATGCCGTGGAATGTCCTACAGAGCAATTAGAGAAGTTAAATCTCATTTGATTTTTGAAGGATTTTCTGAAAATTTCATCCAATGGGAAGGAGAAGAAAAGGATTCATTTGAGGGCTTCAATGAAGGGGTTAGCAATGATGGTGCAACATGTGACGGTGCTTCTATGAGGGATCTGGTTTCCTGACTATTCAGTGGTGCAATACATGGTGACATCATGGTAGTGAAACTAAAGAGCCAAATGAAAGTGCCAAGAAATTCTTTAAATTATTAACAGAGGTGCAAAGGGAACTTTATCCAGGTTGCAAGGAGGCTACTAAGGTATCTTTCATTGTTAGGCTATTTTCAGATTAAGTGCATGTTTGGTTTTAGGAACCGTGCATTAGAGGCCATTCTTCTATTGTTCTCGCTTGTCCTCCCTGGAAGTCATTGTGTACCATGCACTTTGGAGAAACTGCAAAAGGTAGTTTGTGATCTTGGCATAGATTACCAAAAGATACATGCATGCATCAATTATTGTGTTTTATTTAGGAAGAAATATGCTGATATGCATACATGTCCAGCACGTGGTGAGTCTAGATGGAAAACAGCTGATTCAAGTGAAAAGGAGGTGGTGACTAGTGATGGTGCTCCCAAGAAGCGCGTTCTACAGAAAATATTGAGGTATTTTTGGTGACTTCTTGTCTACAAAGGTTATACATGGGAGTGACCATATCTGAATATATGCATTGACATAAAGAGGGACTGGTTCGAGATGGAAAAATGTAGCACCC
Source organism: Setaria italica (assembly GCF_000263155.2). Classification (NCBI taxonomy): domain Eukaryota; kingdom Viridiplantae; phylum Streptophyta; class Magnoliopsida; order Poales; family Poaceae; genus Setaria; species Setaria italica. The sequence continues at coordinate 19,115,863 of NC_028450.1, read as the reverse complement.
TGCTAACTCTGTGGCATGGAAGCACGTGGATGAAATGTTTAAGGATTTTGCCTTGGACTTTCGTAATGTAAGGATGTGTCTTGCATCTTATGGCTTTAATCCATTTGGGATGTTGAACGCATACATTACATATCAATTTGCCTCCATGCACTACAAGAAATCTTTCGGTCTATGATGAACCCAAAAGTGTCATAAATATTTTTGTCATAAATCATGATTTATGACGCTCGAGTGATGAAAACCCTCCATCATTAATCGAGCATCATAAACCGCGACTAGTAACATTCCTTATTTCGGTGCGTCATTGTATCTATGACGCCTACAAAACGTCAATAGAAACGTCATAAATTGGCTCCTACTATTTTTCCACGACGGAAAGAATCCGATGTGGCATGACAATTGTGACAGATTATTTCATCATAAAATGAATTTGACTCATTTGTTGTTGGTCGAGCCCAAATTTATTCCCACAGGCCAAAGATGTTCTGATAGCCCAAAATTAATTTCAGTAGGCCCATTTGTTGTTGGGTCCAACCCAAAAGTTGTGCATATTGTTTGCGGTCCTTTTAGTCCTGACTTATGAATAAAATACACTTTTGGCCCAATTATATGCGGGCTATGCCTACTTAAGCTAGACATAAATTTAACTAATTGGGCCTAACAAATAATAGATTTCATTTCAATTTTGATCCGATTGGCAAAATAATAAACACAACACACAGATTTATATATACAAGAAAATAAATTATTATTCCCTATAGAGACAACCACTACCATGTTGTTTATCACAGATCACAAACTATTACAAGATAACTGTCTCATAAAGAATAGAGATTAACAAAGCTACATTTAGGTCATAATCCCAAGAGATAAAGTAGGGCATTGATTGTAACCTCTAGCAGAGGTTAGAGGTTAGCAGCTGACGAAGAAGTGTTTTAGTATCTTGTGCTACCTTCTTCAAGTTCTCAATCTTGGCAAAATGCAATTTGAGAGTTGATTCTGAATCTTCTATCTTCTTCTTCAAGGTAGCTAACTCTTGCTTATGAGCAAGACACCATTGTCGAAGTTGTACCTTATTTTGTTTGTCGGCGTCAACTTACTCCTCATCAATACTGCCGCATAAGGATTTTGTAGAGCTTCTTGAGTACTTCGCTGCCTCATCAGATTCTTGTTTTGCAAGAAGGAGCATTTATTTGAGAACTTCCATTTAGCAACTAGTGGATCCGAGGTCAGATTCTGATCTTGTAATTGATTTAAACTAAGTAAAGAAGCAATGTCAATAATCATCATGTGTTTAGTTTTAGCCGAACTGAACAGGAGCGACTACAAATATTGACCCTCTGGTGGGCTGAAACAGGATAAACTCAAACTTCAGTTGATGCATTTGTTCAAGTATAAATTAAGAGCAGACAAATAAACAAGCATAAGTACATATGGCAAAGGTTGAGATCATCCACAAACTGAAACAATCATCTATTAAGTTCTACAAACCACAAAAATAATTATTGGAAAAGGTGAAAGGTAAAGGTGATCTGCTGGAGCAGTAATTTTCACTAACTCTCCCAATAGGGTACAACAGATCCACATTCCCCAATCTAACTACAATATTAAAAGCTAAAGAGCATGGGGAAGCAATCTGATAATTTAATCAACTATATTATACAAACCATATAAATAATTTGACTTGACACAAAAATAATTATTGGAAAAGGTGAAAGATAAAAGGGATCTGCTGGAGCAGTAATTTTTCACCAACTCTACCATTAGGGTACAATGGATCCACATTCCCCAATCTAACTACAATAGTGAAAGGCAAAGAGCATGGGAAGCAATCTAATAATTTTATTTATGAAGTTCTACAAACCGCATAAATAATTTGGCTTGGCATAAAAATAATTATTGGAAAAAGTGAAAGATAATGGGGATCTGGTGGAGCAGTAATTTTTCACCAACTCTCGCAATAGGGTACAACAGATCCACATTCACCAAAGCATGCAATAACAATATTGAAAGCGAAAGAGCATGGGGAAGCAGTCTAATAATTGAATTTAGCAATACGGGGAGGAGACCGCTGACCTGACGAACAAGAAGAGAAGGAGGTGCCGAATGCCACCTCGATGGAGCAGCCCGGGCATGCACCACTTCCTGTTGGATTTATAATCCCGACAGTCCACCAGAGGGTTACCAAAGTGGTTGATGTGTAGGTGATGGCGATTGTGAAACCAAGAACTCGAAGGTGATCACGAGAACACAAGGGACATGAGGGTTTTAGATAGGTTCGGGCCTGTATGCGTGGATTGTATTGCTGGTATGAGATTGGATTTTTCAATTGCCTCGAGAGGCTCCCTTGGCCGCCTTATATAAGCTGATGACCAAGAGTTACAAGTTTGTTTGAATCTAATCTACTCGTTAGTTATATGGAAGGTAATCCGAGTCGGACTACTAAATGCGTTCCACGATATACGAGCAGATTTGGATTGTCTTGTTGCCTTGATGTGTACTCCAAGTAACTTCATATCCTTGGCCCACACGTCCTGGTCGGGCAGGCCCACTCATCAGGTCCGGTTAGTATCTTGGTCGGTGGGGACCCATGGGGTAACCATATCCCTCAAGCTCCCGAGTGATGCGTAGGCGAACAGGCACTTAAGGTCATCACAGTGAAGCTTGATTTGAAGTCGGCTAAAGCTGCAATGGTGTCATGGTGACGGAGAGGCTGCGCAGTGCTCAAAAATAAGAAAATCCAAGCGAACGTAGAGCCAACATGCAGAGTGAAGACGAGTGCCGAGCTGATGGATGCTGGCGCCCAGCAGGTCGAAGTGAAGGTTACGGAGGGACGTACTCCATAGGAGTAGCCCCCGAGCATTGAAGCGATTAGAATAATTGGTCCCATGGTCAAAGAAGAAGAAATTGCCCCTTGAAGCAGATCTCAGTGCCTGATCACGAGGATTGGCGCAGCCATGGAGGCTTGCCGACCAAAAATACATGTCCAAACCTCTTGAGATAAGGACTCGTGCAATGATAGGTAAGTGACAAAAATGCCTACTCACGAGAGTACTTGAACCGTCTGAGTAGCATCAGGATTCCCATCAGTACTTGAAGATCAGTCCGAGCATCACGTGAACACTGTAGAGCCGTATTGGCATGGGAAAGCCTTGTCGTGCACCCTCACGAGTACACTATAGCAATTTGGATGTTATCTTGTGATCCAGCTATAAATAGACCAACGTTCAGCGTGGAGAGTCATGGTCCAAATAATAGCACTCGTAGGCTTAAAGCTTGTAGTTTTTAATAGGAGTAACACCCGCCCGGAAGCCTGATGCCAGAAAATTCTCGTGAAGAAAACCCAGATGCTCCTTTCCTTCGCAGTCTCTATGGTGAAGTCGGGAAGTAATGATGCTAGAAGAATCCTCGTGAGGAGCTGCATTGTGAACTCTGCACTTTGTCCAGGACACCACTTAGGGGAAGTGTTTCGCGCGGCTTTCTTGTATTGAGCTTTTTTCTTTTTTTGCATTGTAGCTTCTTATCCTGGGATGTCAGCTATCCTAGAGCTGTTCACAGTCTTTTGTAATATGTAATGCCGGGAATTTGATTTTAGCTAACTGAAATTATACTTTTTGCATCTGTTTCTGGTGTTTTATGGTGCTGTAGAGGCATTCTTTCTTGAAATTGGGATACTGGTCCTGGATGTTGTAAACTTGCTTTGCCGTGGAGGCTTGCCAAATAGAATGAAGCGTCCAACCAATGAGGATGAGGACTGGCGGAGCCACGGAGACACGCCGAGTAGAGTTAGGTGCCCAGCCCTCGAGGACGAGGACTAGCAGGGGCACGGAGGCACGCCAAGTAGAATTAGATGCCCAACCCTCGAGGACGAGGACTAGCGGAGCCATGGAGGTGCGCTGAGTAAAATTAGGCACCCAGCACCGAGGATGAGAACTTGTGGAGCCATAGAGGCTCGCCGAGTAAACTTAGGTGCCCAGCCCCCGAGGACGAGGACTGGCAGAGCCACGGAGGCGTGCCGAGTAGGATTAGGCGCCCAACCCCTGAGGATGAGGACTGGTGGAACCACGGAGGCGTGCCGAGTCGGATTAGATGCTCCGCCCTTGAGGATGAGAACTGGTAGAGCCACAGAGGCGCGCCGAGTACAATTAGGCGCCCAGCCCTCAAGGACAAGGATTGGCGGAGCCATGGAGGCACACCGAGTAGGATTAGGTGCGCAACCCTTGAGGATGAGGACTGGCGGCGCCACGGAGGCGCGCCAAGTAAAATTAGGTGCCAAGCCCCCGAGGACGAGGACTGGTGGGGCCATGGAGGCGCGCCAAGTAGAATTAGGTGCCCATCCCCTGAGGACGAGGACTGGTGAGCCACGGAGGCGTGCCGAGAAAATTAGGCATCCAGCCCCCAACGACAAGGATTGGTGGAGCCACGGAGGAGTGCCAAGTAGAATTAGGTGTCTAGCCCTGAGGACGGGGTCTAACAAAGCTGCAGAGAGGCGCGCCGTAAAAAGCGCAACGAAGATCCCGTAGATTCCATCCCATGCACGCGGCGTTAATAGGAGGATCCACAAATTTTGCTTGGCACATTGCGCCATGCTAATGGAAGGTCCACAATTTCTGTTCGTAACTTACGCCGTCATCTCCTTCAAAAACGCGAGGGCCATCGAGCTGTTGTCATTCTTATCTTCAACCTCTCTCAGCGCCTCCACGTTGAGCTCACTGAGCACTTCACCACCTCGCTCGCGAACCCTAAGTCGTGCCACCGCATTCCGCATTCCTCTCGTGCACATGGCGCCGCTGCCGCTTGAGCTGCTGCGCCGCCGCCGCCTGAGCCGCTGCGCTGCTTTATTCATAGTAAAACCCTAGTCCATTTCATATCTAAATCCCAAGTCACCAAGCTCGAAGAGATTGCCCAATCCAATGCCCCCGCTCCTTCCTCGGTGTGGATGAAGTCTGTGATGATGCAGGAGCGGATCCAATCCCTCATTGACCGTGGGCTCCTTGGCCCACAAGCGCTACTTGACTAGAAGCCTACCGCCGGTCAGAAGTTCCTGTCGAAGGACACGATGGAGGCAGTGGTGTTCACATTGTTCTTTGAGCACGGATTCGGGATCCCCACTAGAGATTTCTTCTGCGGCGTCCTCAACTACTACAAGATTGAATTGGTACATTTGAATCCTAACTCAATCTTGGACATATCCATCTTCATTCATCTGTGTGAAGCTTTGGCATCCCCCCATTTTAATCTGTGGTACCACTTATATCAACTAAAACCAGTTATCACGAAGGGGAAAAAAGATTGGGTTATTGGGGGTTGTTGTTTCTCACTACAACCCAAGAGGATGTAGTAGTATTTTGACCTTGAATTGAGGGAATCCATCAAGGGGTGGCATGCCGAGTGGTTCCTTATCGCCAATCAGAAACCCAAGCTGCCACCGCGTATGGGTTACAAGCCAGTGTTAGTATCCAAATGGCAAAATCTGCTGACCTCAGAAGAACAGGTCCAAGTAGACGAGTTGGTGAAGATCATCGACCTGAAGGTGCGGGGGCTGACAGCCGCGGCAATCAATATCAATTTCTGTCAGAGAGCGATGCAGCCCATCAAATACTGAGTACATCCATCATACGAGTACTCAAGGTTGGATGATCTGACCTAGGAGGTCTCTGGCAAGGTGCCCAACGAGGAGGTCATCGGAAGGGTATGTGATTTCTTCAAGGGTACTGTCAGCTACAGAGATGTCCCTAAAGCCTTTTCATTGAAGAGGCCATCACCTACACCGGTAAGATTGCGCTCAGCTTTGTTTTGATGTAGTGCATTACTTGTTTGCAATGTTTTTGACTTGGAGCAATAACTTGACTTAGGATGGCGCATTTGCTTATTTTTTCCCTTCACTGCTACCTGGTGGGGCTCAAGCAGCGCCGCCCAAGATCTGTCCGGCTGATGTGCCAATCGTGCCACTTGCCAACCTTGAGTTTGACTTGGAGTCCTCTTTTGGGTCCGTCGTGAGCGCGAACAATGTGGGCGGCGAGGATCAGGGTGCCGGACAGTAGACCTAGCAGGTCCTGCACAAGCGGCCCCTTTCCAAGGTGCCTCAGCCAAGTGGAAAGAATTAGAAGCTGGCCGGTAGGAAGAATGAGAAAGCCGTGCCGAGTATTGCTACTGTGACTAGAACGGTCAGTGAGGCGGAGTCTGATGTGCTGAGCCCAGCCACGCAGGACAAGGAGTCAGAGCTCAAGAAGACCACTGCAGCTGACACGGCACGCCTCAAGAAGGCATTAAAGGAGAAGATGCACAAAGGATCCAATGGAGATACATCCGTGCCGCCTTAGCAATTGTGCCCAAAGTTGCGCTTGAGGAAGAAGAGAACCTTGAAGTGTGACTATCTTTATATTGTCTATGTTTATGATTGCAGTCTTATCTTGCATGGATTGCTGGTTGTGGTGATGATGCAGGACTGGCATGCCGTCTGAGGACAACAGCGCGCAACTGATGAGGTGCTCAGGCCAGACCAAAGCCACCAGCGATCGGACCGTTGAGCAGTCGCTGACCACAGAGGTCGGGACTGGTTGGGGTGGTTGGACTGAGGAAGTTGCACTGAGTCTGGTGCCGCAACAGGATGATGTCAGCTCTAAGGCTGCCGATGATGCCATGGTAAACCCCAAGGTCGCGAAGGAGGTAGGGGAGGACATCATGGTCGACCTTGAGCTCGAGAAGGAAGTCGGCCAGGTGGAGGGGGATGTCAGGGTTGAGCTTCAGCAGGATGAGCCACCCAGAGATGATCCACTGCCTTACTTGCCCGCCTTGGATGGAGGAAATGATTTACATGCATTCAATGTCTCCAGGGCTGACCTTGCTGGGGATGAGGCGTAGGACAAGAAGGATCTTGCCAGGCTGCGGCAGGCATCCTCCGAGGTTTCTGAGATGTTAATCGTAAGTTTGCCGACCAACCCATAGGACTTATACTTGAAATCTAGTTTCTTTGTAGAGCTCTGATTGTTAGAGTATAAACAGGGTCTGGCCGAGCGAGCTCACAAGAGGGCGGAAGCAATCCATCATGCCGAGCAATATCGCCTGAAGGCAGAGCGCCTGGAGACCGAGCTCAAGAAAACAAACAGAGATCTCAAGAGCCAGCTGTCTCGGCAGAACCTCGAGAAGGTAGCGCATGATGGATTCATGAAAGGTACGGTGTGCTACCCTGTTTTAATCAATTTTTCCTTTAGCAACCTTGATGCTGATGCAATCCTGTGTTGCTTATGCAGAGTCCGCCATGGAAGTAGCCAAACTCCAGCGGAACCTCAAGGAGTGCGAGGATGCCAAAACGCGCCTTCAAGCCAACTTACAAAAGGCCAAAATTGACTTTGCTGTTGATAAGGAGATCCTCTCTTTGAACTTGACTGGTATGTTGTGCTGACTTGTTGAATCATGTTTTTCATAGATGTTGTTGCGCTGATGCAGACTTGGTCGGACAAAAAGATTTCATGAAGAGGGAGGAAAGACTCAAATGACACTTCAAAGAGTGCGAAGACTCCAACAAGCGCCTTTAGCAGGAGCATGACATGGCATTGAAGCGTGAGTATGTAGTATCCCAGAAGCTGGCCTATGAAGCCAATGTGTGCAAGGAAATCGAGCGTTGCTTAGAGGCTGCTCTAAGTAACCTCCAGAATGATAACATGTAATGGCAAGGTTGGAGTTAGAGCTGGAGGAGTTGTGGAAGTCGGCCAGCTATATTATGGACATGATCTAGGGAGACGCCGACCCATCCGCGCCAACGCTGCTACTAGACCGTCTCAAGGTTGCTCTAGGTCAGCTGAAGATGCTGTTGAAGGACACTGTGGTGGAGTGTGTCAAGAACACTTTTGTGTTGTTGGTGTCACACTTCCCGATGATCCCCTTGGAGCGTGCCGTGATGGGAATTGCGACCAACTTCGAGGAAGACAGGATTCTCAAGGTGGCCGAGCAGTACCACGATGCGGCAGAGACCATTGTAAATGATCTGGACCTGTAGGGCAAACATTTAAGATGTATTAAACTATTTGATGAAATGTTGAATGCAATGTTTTATTTATATGTGATAAAGGAAGATTCGATGCCTCCCTTGGTGTATACGATAGGACAACGTGTAGCTGAGGCCTGTAGCCGCTAAGCACCTAGCCTCGCCTAACCAGCATCCTATTGAGAGCGGATCTCGAGCTTGTAGGAGGGGCGAACGTGAGGTTATTTAGGTTTCGCTGGCTAGGACGACGACCACATGAGTTAGTCGTATAGCCTCGAGAGGGGGAGGAGGCAAAAGTGTGACCCATAGGTCGGCCCCTGGGGGAAGCCCCTGAGCTTGTGAGCGAGTGGGCTGCTGAATAGGTCGGATAGCCCCCGAGCATCAGGGATAGCTCATGAAGGAGAATAGTAAGGCAGTAGGTACGCAAAAAAGAACCAAGCGGGTTTTATTTATTCAATATAAAAGGGAAATAGAGTACATAGCTTTATATTCTAAGGGTAGAAGCGCCATAGATGCTCGATGTTCCATGGATTGGGGATGCCGGAGCCGTCTGCCCATTGTAGTCGGTAGGTGCCTGGTTGGATGACCACTTTTATGATGAAGGGCCTTCCCAGGGGCGGCCAAGTTGTGCATGTCCTTGGTGGACTAGAACCTTCGGAGCACCAAGTCACCAATGTTGAAGGAACGTTCCCTGATATTTCGATCGTGGTAGCTCTGTACCTGATGCTCATGGCATGCGTGCTGGATGAGGGCCACCACACGATGCTCTTCAAGGCTGTCGATGTCAACCTGCCGACTCTTTTTTGCCTCGCCCTCCTCATTGTATTGGATATGTGGGGCGACAAAGGCCACATCAGATCACAAGACAGCCTCTAAGCCGTACACCATGACATGAGGTAGCTCGCGTAGCCACTTGGTAGCGTATTTATATGCGTCATCCAAGATGCATGACTTGAGGGACTAGAGGACCATCCCGTTTGCGTGTTCAACCTGACCGTTGCAGCGTGAGTGCGCTAGGGAGGAGTAGTACACGTTGTATTGGCAAAAGTCCCAGAACTTGGAGCTTGTGAACTGCGTGCCAAGGTTGGTTATGATTTTGTTAGGAACTCCAAAGTGGTGCATAATTTCCTCCACAAACTGAGCTGCTTTAGCCAACTCAATACTGGTGACACCCTTGGCTTCAATCCACTTTGTAAGCTTGTCAACTGCCATGAAGATATGTGCGTAGCCACCCGAAGCGGTTTTGAAAGGCCCGACCATGTCCAGCCCCCAGCATGCGAAGGGCCAGGATGGTGGGATGATACGCAAGACTTGAGCCGGAAGGTGCTGCTGCTTGGAGAAAAATTTGACACCCTTTGCATCGTTGGACAAGCTCCTTTGCATTGGCTACTGCTGTTAGCCAGTAGAAACCAGAGCGGAAGGCTTTGCCAAAAAAAATTACTGAGGCGGCGTGGTTGCCACATGTTCCTGAGTGAATTTCAAGTAGTAGTTCAATGCCTTCGCTGCGTAGAAGACATTTCATTAGTATCCCTGTGGATGCAGCTTTTCTGTAGGGTTCTTTCCCGATGACAACGTAGTTTGTGCTGCGCCAAGCTAATTTTTCATGCTCTATTTTGTCTTTTGGCGCCATCTGGTCGGTGATCAAGGCTATGAATGGGGTGTGCCAGTCTTCTTCTTCCTCAATCATCATGATGTCAGTAGGTTTTGGGTCAGCCGGAGCGTGAGCGCTGGCGTCATTGGCCTGGTCTGAGTCCAGGATTTTGATGGAAGGCTTACGGAGGTCTTGTATGACTACACCGACCAGGACCTGTGCACGCTTGGAGCCGAGCTTGGATAGGACGTCGGCAGCAACGTTATGGTCCCTGGTGACATGATGAAACTCGAGACCATCAAAGTGGATCTCCAACTTATGGATTTCAGCACAATAGGCATCCATGGATTCTGTTGACACCGAATAATTAGTTTTGGAACATGAAGCCTTCATACTCCGAAACTGGGGGGCCTGTGTTCACACGAAGAAATGTGCTCTAAAAGGAAGGTATCGGCCGATGATGCAAAAAAATAATGAAATCTCCTAAATAAGGCTGAAGAAAGAAAAAGCAAGAAAAGGAAATCAACGCACGCGGCAAGAATTGAATAAAATATTCTGGAGATAGAGTTGGTTAGGATAAGCTTGATTAGAGATAGAGTTGGATTAGTTAGAGATAGAGTTTTGATTAGAAAAGATTGTGTACATGACTTGCCTTGTACGTGGTGCGTTAGAGGCCATCCGCCCTATAAATATAAGGGGTCGTGGCCATTGTAATTATCATCACACGATCAATATACAACACATTTATCTTTTATTTACCTTTTTGGCTTCACGCCATTGCATTAGGAGTAGGAGTAATGTAGCTTCTCGATGAGTTCCTTCTAGCATGCTGGGCTGCATCGACCTCGACATCCGGCAAGCCGCAAGTTCCGTCACCAGGTGTTCTAGACTTTAACCACCAGGCGCATCGCTATGGTTTCGTCTAGTTTCATCTACCAGTTATCGAGTATCTTGGATCTTTGACTTACGGCGCATCGCTTCTGTCTCGATCTACCGTATTCACCAGTTATCGCCTTGATTAAGCTTGCATCGGCTGATATTTATCTGTTCTATCATCTTGCCGTTTACGACATATTAATTGTTATTAATTCTGTCGGAATAGACGATAGATCTATTTGTAATAGCCTGTTGCATCTTGATCTTGGCCGTCCTTTGAGTGTTGTTAGGAGTAAGTTCCGTTGTGATTGGATTCATCGGCTAGCGGGGTTCGGATCAACATCCTACTAAATATTTCTAGACTGCAACTACCGAGCGCATCGCTATGGTTTCACCTAGAAATATTAGTGGTGATGTTAGTTTAGATCTCATCGGCTTGTAGCTCTAGCTATGGTGGGGCAACAACTCAATAGCATCCTATTTTCTATCAGCCGTCTGGCTGATGGTTATTGTAAATTATATTAAATCAGCTGGATGGCCGATGAATCACTCATATTCATCAAGGTACTGGAATCGGCTTCATAGCTAATATATTTGTCATGATTTATTTTATTGCCCCATTATCACTACTGTGCCAGGATTATATCAGCCTGATCGGTCGGTTGCCTCGGACTTCACAATGACTATCATCGCCTTGTCAGTTGAATGGTCAAACTGACTGGCACGCCCATGCACACCACGCGTGCCGATTTGAATTCTGCACTGGAGTTAAGCAGATCTCCCAGGTCCTCATGTGCTGATGCAGGGTCCACCACTGCCAGGATTTTGGTGTCAACAGATTCCTTGGTGCAATCCCAATTCTTGTTGACTTGCTCTATGACCACCTTGGAGTTGCCATAAGTGAGTATACGCTTGATTCCGAGGGAACGGGCAATGCAAAGGTCATGGATGAGAGCTTCATACTCGGCGCCATTGTTGGTGGCCTTGTAGTGGATCTGGAGCACATACTTGAGTTGTTTGCCTTTGGGGGATATAAAGAGGACCCCTGCGCTTGCTCCTTTGAGGTTGAGGGCGCCATCAAAGTACATGGTCCAGTGTTCTAGCCTCTTCGGGGAGGGCTGCTTCTGGATCTCCATCCACTCAGCCACGAAGTCGGCCAGAATCTGTGATTTGATTGCATGGCGTGGGCAGAATTCGAGGTCAAACTCGCTAAGCTCCATGGACCACTTGACAAATCGGCCGTTGTCATCCCTGTTATGCAAAATTTCACCGGTAGGGAATGAAGATGCTACACAGATCTTGTGCGCCTGGAAGTAATGGTGCAGCTTTCTTGATCATATCAGTACTGCGTAGAGTAGTTTCTGAACCTGGGTGTAGTGTATCTTGGAGTCGCTGAAGGCTTCGCTGACATAATAAATTGACCGCTGCACTATGTAAGCGTCGCCGGGTTCCTGGCGCTCCACAACAAGCACGGTGCTGACAACATGCGTTGTTGCAGAGTTGTAGAGGTACAATGTTTCTTGGTCGGGCAGGGCCATCATGACACGAGGAATGGTAAGGAAAGCCTTGAGCTCTTCGAGTGCCTTGCTGGCCTTGTCATCCCACACGAATTTGTCCGCCTTTTTAAGGAGCTTGAAGAAGGGTAGGCCTTTCTCTCCAAGTTTAGTGATGAAGCGGCTGAGGGCCGCCATCATGCCTGTTAGTTTCATGACATCCTTCTTGTTAGATGGTTTCGTCATGTTTCTGATTGCATCCACCTTGACGGGGTTGGCCTTGATACCTCGCTGGTTGACCATGAAGCCCAGGAGCTTGCTAGACGGGACACCAAAGACACACTTGCTGGGGTTAAGTTTCTAGCGGTAGGCCCGGAGGCTGTTGAAAGTTTCCTCGAGGTCGGCTATGAAGCTTTCCTCGTCCTTTGTCTTGATAACCACATCGTTGACGTAAGTATTGATGTTTCTGTGCAGCTGTGTTGCGAGGCAACCCTGAATTGCCTTCTAGTAGGTAGTGCTAGCATTTTTCAATCCGAAGGTCATGGTGTTGTAGCAGTAGATGCTAAAGGGCGTTATGAACACTGTTTTGTCTTGTTCGGCTAGATCAAGGGCAATCTGGTGATAGCCTGAGTAGCAGTTGAGGAAGTAGAGCAGTTTGCTTCCCGCCGTAGAGTCTACGACTTGGTCCATACGTAGAAGAGGGAAGGGGTCCTTACGACAGTGCTTGTTCGGGTCGGTGTAATCAATGCATATTCTCTATTCACCAATTTTCTTTCTTACAAGGACTGGATTGGCTAACTAGCCAGGATGCTTACATTCGCGGATGAATCCAGCAGTTAGGTGTTTATTTAGTTCTACCCTAATTGCCTCCTTGTGATCTTGGGCGAAGTGACAACATTTTTGCTTGACTGGCCACGTAGTCTTGCTCAAGTCCAAGGAGTGCTCAGCCAGCTCCCTCGGGACACCAGGCATATCAGATGGTTTCCACGTGTATATGTCTGAGTTGTGCCAGAGGAAACTGGTGAGCGCGAGTTCCTATTTCTCCGAGAGGTTGGCCCCTATGAGGGCCGTCTTGGTCGGGTCTTCAAGGCTGAGGCAAATCTTCTTGACCCTAGGGTTAGGCTGCAGCGCGGTGGAGGTCGGCTCCTTCTCAGGAATTGTTAGTTGGTCCTTGCTCATCTTCTAGGCCTCGGCTACCATGGCCGTGGCCTTGGCTGACAACTCTAGGGCTTCTGTGAGCTGAACTGCTTCGGTGTCACATCTGTACGACGTCTCCACATCAGCGTAGATGGAGAGGATCGTGTTTGGGGTTGGCATCTTGAGGATGAGGTAGGTGTGGTGCGGGATTGCCATAAACCTTGCCAACATGGGCCTACCAAGAATGGCATGGTGGGAAGTCTTGAAGTTCGCTACCTCAAATGTGAGGTGCTCCATGCGGTAGTTGGCTTGTGTGCCAAAGGTGACCAGCAAAACAACTCGGCCAATCAGGTAGGACCCTTTGCCGGGGATGATGCCATAGAAGGGCTCTTCATAGGGCTGGAGTCACTCGAAGTTGAAGTTCATGCGCTTCAAGGTCTCGGTGAAGATAATATTGAGGCCACTACCACCGTCAATCAACACCTTGGGGAGTAGCGCCCAGTCTATGGTCGAGCAAACCACCATCGAGTAGGACCCGGGATCTGGGATGTGGACCCAGTGATCTTGCCTGGAGAAGGTTATAGATTGCTCTGACTAGCATAGATATTGGACTGGCTGTATGGAGAAAAAATGCACCTCTCGCTAGCGTAGCTTCTGCTGACGGTTGCTGCAAAGAGCGTTATGGCCACCCACGATGATGTTGTCTTGGCACTCTGATCGCTAGAATCTCCATTCTGGTCGGCACCAAGCCGTTGGACATCTTGATGTGTCTGGTCGCGGTGCTCCTCTCGATTTTGGTTGTCGCGGTCGTTGCGCTTGTGGTTGTTGCGATCATCTCGGTCGTCACGGCGGTGGTCGCGGTTGTCGTTATAGTGGCTGTCGTGGTGGTGATCGTCGCATTCATTGCAGTCATAGCGGCATCGGTAGTTGCACCTGTTGTCATCCTGGTGATAGTCGGTGCAGTGGGGCCGCTTGTACTCCACCGAGGTGTCGAGCTCTTTCTTTAGGATTGTGCAATCCCGAAGAGTGTGACGTGTGTCCTTATGGAAGGGGCACGGAGTGCTAATAGTTTTGTCGAATTCTTCCTGGTTGAAAGTGGTTGGGCTAACAGGATCAGTCTCAACAGCGAGGACCTGTTGGGCCCTTTTTTGAAGTCAGGATTCCGAACAAGCCTGGGGTTCGTTGTGGATCAGCTGGTCATAGTCGTCACCCGGACAGTGCTTGACATTCTAGAACTGAACTTTCACCGCCTCTTCGTTGTCTGCTTGCTTGTTGACAACTTCCATCATGTGCCTGACCGTCTTGGGGCCAGCCTCGTACATCTTGCAGAATATTGTGGAGTTCATCCGGCCGGAATGGAAGTACATAATGATACCGCAGTCTTCAACACCGGCCAGCCTGTTGCGGTTCTCGAAAAAGTGGTTGGCGTACTCCTGGATGGTTTCACCTATCTTCTGGCAAACTTGGTCGAGTTTCTCCATGTTGCCGGGCCTGTTATAGGTAGCTTGGTAGTTTTGGGTGAAAGCTCTGGCGAGCTGAGCCCAACTGTCGATGCTGTTCCAGGGGAGTTTCTCCAGCCACAAGAGCGGAGTGGGACCCATGACCATCGGGAAGTAGGCGGCCATCCGGTCGTAGGTGCCATTGGTGGCTTTCACTGCGGTGCTGTATGTCTTGAGCCTGATGGTGGGGTCAGAGTGACCATCATACTTTTTGTTGATGGCTGGCTTGAATGTGGCCAGCCAGTCAACAGCCTTGAGGCGTGGAGTCAAGGCGGTGAAGCCATCGATCGCCGTGTCACCATCATTGTCGTCGAGGTAGTACTGGACGGGTGGAGCCCTGGGGCATCTGTGATTGTCGTGCCTGGGCGGGTTGTAGGCATCTTCAGGGGTGCCGTACATGTAGTCGTAGTCAGTGCCGCGGTGCATCTCATCTTCTTGGCGACGGCGATCCTCGTGCTCGGTGTTGCGGTTGGGCACATGAGCACCATAGTCGCGATTGTACTCAGTGCAACGGCGGAGCTCAGCTTCTTCATGCTTGTGGTGGTGGTTGTTGAGGTTAGGACGGATACCACGGTGCTGATGGAGGTCGCGTAACTCATCATGGAGAACACTTTGCCATCCCTATTGGCCATGGTCCTCATCGTCACCTCTCCCGCCGCGGCGGCAGTTGTTGTTGTCATCGTGCTGATGGCCGTTGTTGATGTTGCCGTTGACAGGAGGGTTGGCATTGTTGTTGGTGGGTGGGTTTGCGTTCTAATCCACCACTTCTTCACAGATTGGTCCATCTAACCTTTTGCGTGGTTGCCTCATTGGTGGTTGGATCTGCTATGCCCGCATTGGCTTCGAGAGTGTCGGGTTTCTATAGACCAAGAATGTGCGGGTTGGTTATTGATCTGCTCCTCGATTTGGGCATTGGCGACTTGGAGTCATGCCTGGATCCATCCGATTTGGTCTAAATCTGGAAGATTTTCCAGGTTAGCGAAGGCAGCCCCCTGGTTGGCCTTGTGTGTAGCGAAGACGTTGTGGCCGGCCTACTCGAGGTCAGCTAGTAGATTGCGGGCACCTACAGGGCATGTGCATCTATCTCGAGCACTGCGTTGTTCAGCATTGTCGTGGTCATTGTGCGGCTGTAGGCGCTGGTCTCCTGCTGGATCTGCATTAGCAATAGGTTGCTACTGGGTGTTGGTTTGCTCCTGTTGGCATCGTGCTCTGTGATTCTGATCCCTAGTGTTACAACCTTCTTCTTGAGATTCCGTTGCGCCATCACAGGGTGGCTCATCAATAGAGACCAGGAAAGCTTCACGATCTGGTGTGAAGGAATTACCCTCATCATCGCTTCCATAGGGATTTGGTGTTAGGACAATGCAAGGGTACCTGGAATTTGCCACAGTTCGAAAATTGGGCGGGTTCGGGTGGGCCACCAGATTGGATCTAGAAAACCTAGTCAAGCCTAGCAGAGTACTCGGCGGCTGAGTTCCGTAGACCGAAGGGAATGCGAGACGGACCCTGCGCTGATCCTTTTGAGCGTAGCACTGCCTCAGACAGATTAATACACTCAGCAATGGTGCGACTGATGTGATCTAGCCCGGCAATCAAGTTGGAGGGCATGGGTGGATGGGCGATGGCGAGTAGATCTAGAACCTTCTTGGAGAGAGAAAGTCCTCCGACCTGCAGGGCAAGTGGTGTGATGATCCTTGGGTGGAGAACTTGTCATGTTGGGGTGGATCCAACAGAAGCTGAGCTGGCGATGGATGCCAAGTCGGCGGAAGACGCGGAGTCGACGAGAGAAGCAGTCGGGTCGGAATCCGCCGGCACGGTCCCAAAACGAATCTAGATCGGGTTGGCGAGGAGGTCCTTCATGCTCTCGAGGAAAATTACACTGGGACACGATGCCATCGAGGTCGCAAAAAAGATCTTGCAACCACCCCTACCTGGCGTGCCAACTTTTAGATTTATAAGCCCGGCAGTCCACCAGGGGGTTACCCAAGTGGTTGGTTTATAAGCCTGTCGAGCACTCCATGGATTATCCTCCTTTATACATTCATATCTGTAGATGATCCAACCATTACTTACTAGATGTGCTTTAGTGCAACAAATTAATGTACCATTTTGACTACTTACATGATAAAATACACTTAAATAAAACTTTAAAACTACAACGGACCCTAGCGATGGCCTCCTAATCTCTACTTGACGTTCTTTAAAGTAAGCACGTGGATGTTCTTGATAACTTTGTGACAGTGGTAACATATGAACACAAAATCCTGTGTGAGAATTCTGTCCGGCGAGATTAGCGCTATGAGAGACATGCACTTCTCCTGCAACTGGGTGCAGTTAGTCTCAAATGCCCATCGTAGAAATGTGGTCACAGTTTCCACGCATGCCATGTCCCACCTCTTTGACGCACAATGCAGCTTCAACTGTTTGATGCAGTACATGTTGGCGACTGAGAGTAACACGGGCCAGGCGTTAACAGGGGTGTCCCATTAATCCTCCTCCTCTGGGTGTGATCCTTCGCACGCGTCTATGATTAGCAGCGAGAAGCCATCAGGGTCAGTGTATTTGATCAGCAGCGAGAGGCCATCGGGGTCCGTCTCGCTCAAATCACCCGGTCACCTATGTTCCATAGGGGCTTGGGCTGTGTCACACTTGGTTTTTAAGGCAAACCCAGATGATAAATTACATGTGCACCAGGATCAAGTTTCACACATGCAACAACTTCAGTAAATGCCATAAATAGCGCCAAAGCGTAAAGAGAGTATTAAATTTATTACATGATCAAAAGTCTTTAAATCGAATAATAAAACAAGTCTCTATTATAGTAGTGGAACTCCAAAAGTGATAATACCTCCACAAGCAGTTGACTGGTGACACATGTACGCCTAGAACTCCTGAAAATCTTCAGGAATCTCCTCAAAGTAGTCTTGGTCTGAGCAACGGTTTTAGCAAGGGTGCGTACACTTATGATTGGTACTCAACAAGCGTGGAGAATGTGTAGTGTAAGGCTATGCAAGGATAGGCTATGGTTTAACAGCTTCTCAACATTTTAATTGATTGGTCATGTTTTATTGGCAATACTAAGTATAAGTTTATACCACCCACATTAAGCATGAACATAAATAAAGATAACAGTGATAAATAACAATGATTTACTTCAACTTCTGATAAATTAATCATGCGAGGGTCCAAGCCGCTCTTGATCGTGAGGATAGCTGATCGATCAGATTTAGACACTCTGTAGAGGTTGTACATCTTTACCCACAAGTTGTGTTTCCCAACATGCCATCTTTACCCACAAGTTGTGTTTCCCAACATGCCCGGGTTAATTACTCCCTTAAACACTTCCGAGGTGAGTGGCATGGGATTCACTACGAGGCCTTTACAAAAATTTCCTAGTAAGTGGTAACCCGCTAAGGTTTCAATGTCTGGCATGCATAAACCTCCCTAATGGGCATAGTGTCTTAGCTAAGCCCACTTCCCAAGAGGACCGGGTTATACAACGACTCAGTCCCCCCTCTTTCCCTTTCGGTAAGATTACCCCAAACTGAAGTTTCTAATTAATTAGCCAAGACCAGAGCCCGTTATTCTTGCGGTTGCACGGTTTTCCTGGGTGGTTACTCCATGTTCCAATTAAGCATGGTGATCTTGTATTAATGAAAGGTATAGCATAAATAAAACAAGTTGAGTTCATTGGTTTATTAACACCACCATAACCATAAAGTAAAACACAGGTAAACAAGGCACAAGGTTTAAGACTAGGCACTCCTTAGATAGGTCCCATCATGTTTAATCATAAAAGTGCATAGTATGTGAATGAACATAAAAGTAAAGGTTGCATAGGCTCAAAATTGTGATCAAGTACCTGACTTGCCTTCCTAAACTAGCTCTTGCTGCTCAAAGTCTTCAAAGGCATAGTCTTCGAATCCCTTGAACTGCGATCCTTCTATGCACATCAAACAAGTACATACAAGTACAAAAAAGAATAAATATGAAAACAAAACACCAAATAGGAGCAACAAAGCATAACAAGACCATAACACCATTCTATGCATTTACACGAACTCATAGGTGCAAGAATCGCTTAAAACGGAGTTAAAACGCAAAAGATATGGCTAAACTAAGCTCTAGGGACTTTTTGGCTAGGTTTTGAAACTTCCAGGGGCTTAAATGCGAGTAATTGAAGGTATTAACATAATTAAGCTTATAAATAGAAGGTCTACTGTGTCAAAATGGCTAAATAGGACTTCGGGCATGATTTTGTAAAAGAGCAAGGGCTAAAATAGAAGAAAAAGGACTTAAATCTAATGATCTTTGAATTGTTTGGACGGCGGGTGGAAAATCTAACAAACATAGGGGCTGTTTTGCAAAAAGGCATGGTTGACTGGCGGTTGACTGGTATGCTGATGGTTGACTCCAATCAGAGCCATTGGCTTGAGATCGAGCGGCTAGCGGCAATTGCGGCGGCACCGGCGGTGGCACACGGCGGCAGAACAAGGGAAGATCACCGGGATTCACTCTGATTCGAGCATCCGGTCACAGTGTAGCACGTGGTTAGGTCCTCGAGCGAGCTGGGAATGACGTGAAGTGATCTTGGGTGCCGTGGTGGTGGATTACGCGGTGACGGTTGCGCGCAGCACGAGGAGGTGGCCCGGCGGCGGATGGCAATTCCGGCAAGCGAGGGCGCACAAGAGAGAGCAAGAAAGTGCACGGTGGTAGCACAGGCAGCTCCCTTACCTCCTTACCATCCTCTGGAGCTAGGTCTTGTTGACTGGGAGGCGGCGACGGTGCGGATCAATGGTGACGGCGCTTACTAGGCTTAGTGACTTGGCGGGTGGCTTGGTAGCTTAGAGTTTTGGCGAAAGAGACTTGCGGAGGGGGTGGTGGTAGGTTTATAGGCCCAAGGAACCTTGGCTTGCGTGCTAGGCACGGGACGTGAGTTGATTGGAACAGCTCGGACTCGAGTCCAAGTTGGGCTTGGGCGCAGGCGAGAGGAAAGGGATGACGACTTTGTTGCATGCGTCAGCCAGGCAGTGAAGGAGGAAACAGCAAGGGTGCCATCGACATCAACGGTTTCGGAGCTGGGGTTCAAGTTGGGCTGGCGTCCCAAGGAAACGGCGTGGGGAGGCGGGCCGAGGTAAGCTGGCCAGTGGCTGGTGGTTGGGCTACTGAGCTGTTGCAGGCCAAAAGAAGAAAGGATGAAGAAAGGGGTGTTGGCCGAAGGAAGAAGAAAGCAAGGTAGATGAAGAAGGACTTTGCTAATTTCAATAGAAATTCAAGCAATGAATTCAAATTTGAAATTTCAACTCAACAATCAAAATCAATGCACCAACATGAATACAACCATGCAATCCTAGGGTTCTTTAATTAAATTTTAGAAAACATTTAAATGCCTAAGAAATTTAATAAAACCTTAGAAAAGCATTAAATCCTTAAACAAGCTCAAATAAATTCTAGAAAATTCTAATAATTTTTATTAAGTTGCAAAATTCGAAAATTAGGGTGTTACAGGCTGCAATTGTTGTGCATATGCTTATGCCCACTGATGGAGGTGGAACTTCAATGTAGTCTTCCTCTAGGACTGTAGCAGTGAAGAATATTTTTATGCGACCAGAGTGGTCCCACACGTACTCAATCTCATGATGCCCCACATTCCTCAATTCAAGTTCCTTTAAACCTTGAACTTGAAACATATCATCATAATGGTTGTGTTTCTAGCCACCGCACGGAACAAGAGTCCTACCTACATGCAAGCATTCACAGGGTTGCTTATGCGAGCGTATATGTGAGCATGTGTATTCATAGCAACGAGACACCTACCTTTTGCGTGCCATTCATCAGAATGAGGATGGCGGAAATTCCTTCTGTTCCTGCTCATGGGTACCACGGGTAATGAATACCCGTAGGATAGCACCATACCCTCCATTGACGGCCTTCGATCATGAATGTACTGGATTTCTTGTATTGCCCAATAGTTCCTTCTGCTTTTGCTTCCCCGCAGTTGATGGCAGTTGCATGCCAATTTGTGAACTGCAAGTGCACGGATCAGTTGTAGCTTTTTTCTTAGACATTCGCCTAAGGTTTATCAATCCACGAAACAAGGTATTTGCATGCTTAACTAAGCACTAATCAATGTAACCAAAAGCTCTTCATATAGGATATGATTATTCTAGCAAAAGAACTAATTAGTCGATATTAAGCAGATAGAGAGTAGAGGGTGTAAACAAGATAGATTAAACGCTTGTCGTTGGGATCTAGGATCACTTGTAGATGCAACCGCCATACATGAAAGAACCAGATCTAAGTGTTATCGTGAGTGGATGTTGTCGTACATACATTTATGGGCCTACCAGAAGGTTTGGACAGTCCTAAATATAGGGCTGGACACTGAGACGCATCTGACATGGAGACTATAGCGTAGGACGTCGTAGTCTCCATGGGAAGATAGAAACTAGTCAACGATTAGGAAAAGTACTTATAGTATTAAGAGTAGAACTCGTCTAGACTAATCTAACTAGTATTCTTGTAACCAACCGACCTGTAATCCTGCCCCCGGCAATATAAGGCGAGGCAGAGACCCCCCTCCAAAGCAATTGAATCCAACCAACACACAGGACATGGGGTATTATCCTATTCAGCGGCCTGAACCTGTCTAAAATCATGTGTCTGTGTTAATTTTCGAGTTCCTAATCTTGGCGAGCCCCACTAACCAAAACACTACCTCGGGCACCCCCTCGGTAGGTTGCTAGGTTTAAATATCGACAGTTGGCACACCAGGTAGGGGCCCTCGCCAAGAATTCACTAGTGAACTCGATGGCACAAGTCATCATCAAGCCAATCATCGTGCTTATCTTCGGCTCCTGGGTTTGCATCGCAGACGGTGCTGGAAATTTCCACTGCCACATTGCGTCAACCCTGGAGGAAAAAACAGCAAACCATGAAGCTCCAGCGCCAAGCTTTGGAGAATCTTGTTGAGAATTTTGGTGAATTTTCAATTTCTAACCTAGTTAGAGGCTGGGGGGACGAGTCCAAGTTCAATTCGACTTCTTCCACTAGTGGGATTGACTTTCACGAGCTAGCACATAAGTCATCATGCGAGTCGGACTACCACCCAAGTCGATTCCTGTTTGGACTAGTTATGAAGCTGCCCTGTCCATATCACAATCCAATACGGACACGATCATCAACCTCGACTACTACTCAGAGCTGGACAAGGAGACCCCTTTATCAGATCTGCAGTAGGGCCTGGTAATCACATCAAGTCCCCAAGGTAAGTTCGTCTACTGGCCCAACATGAACCCACCCGCTCTAGCCAAAACCGATGATTCACGCCTTATCGCCTACCTTGACACTCTCTTGTACCAAGAGGGAACTCCTCTGTCGCCAATCTACGAGGAAGGTGACAACATGGAGGTCATCACCTCAAGCTCAAGAAGCTAGTCGTCAGAATGAAAACTCTTTGCTCTCATTACTGGACAAGAGGACAAATACAAAGAGCAACGGGATAGAAACCCACGACATGAGCGTCACCCGGATGACATCTCACAAGATGAGCTCCCCACCAACGTTGTCAGAGAAGAAACTGAAGCTCAAAGAACTCGATGATGAGCAAGAAACGCTACAAGAGCAGAGCATCGCCGCCGCCTTGCAGCAGACCTACCAGTCCAGAACCTGGATAACGCTTTTGAAGCAGTTCAATCGCGTCACCATCGTACTCCCCTAGCTACCATCACGTCTATTGATCTTATCACCCGCACGATGCCTTAGAACAAGTACACCAGACAATTGGCTCAACTGGCGGAACTCGCGTACGAACAACTCGATCAACAGAATCTAATACAGTCAGTCCAACGCTCCCCATCCCAGCGTAGTTAACATGGCAGCAGCCATAGAGGCTCTCCGTCCAGACCAAGCCAACTTAGAGGTGCCAAAGGTGAAATGAAAGGGTTAACTTTCTCCGTTATTTATCTCAGTGGTGCGGTAACAACAGCGCAAATAAAGGAATTTCAGGTTAAACTGATCCACAGATTTCACGACACTTGAATTGGCAGTTACCTTTTATTTTTGGAAGAGATAAGATTTCCTTTCAGAGATGGCCATATTGACCATAGTTGACTCTCATACCCACGAAACTAGTCCGTAAAAGGCTCGGGGGCTGTGTGCCATGTGTCCATTGAGAGAAAAGTTTTTCTCTAGGTTTTTAAGGGGAAAGTGATGCAAATTTCAGATTGACCGTCAGCCTGATTCTTCGATTCAAACTAAGATTCAGGGGCTACTCCATATGGAGTGCAACTTTTATCACACTTCCATATAAACTTCAAGATTGAAGGATATGAGACTAAGTTAAATGAGGCTTGAGTACATTCTAGTCACATGGTAGTTTTTGGGTACCTTTGAATATTCAACGAGATGACGTACTCGAAGAGCACCAAAACTAGGTAAAGTCTACAAAAGTAATCGGGACTGTTGCATTTGACTAAAAAGTACTCAAGGGCTTGTCGTACATACATCTATAGGCCCACCAAAAGGGTTGGATAATCCTAAATATAGGGCTAGACACCAAGATGCAACTGACATGGAGACTATGGTATGGGATAGCGTAGTCTACATGGGAAGACAGAAACTAATCGAGGATTAGGAAAAGTACTCATAGTAATAAGAGTAGAACTCGTCTAGATAAATCCGACTAGTATTCTTATAACCAACCGACCTATAATCCTACCTCGGCAATATAAGGTGAGGCAGGGACTCCTCTAAAGCAATTCAATCCAACCAACACACATGACATAGGGTATTACGCTATTCAACGGCCCGAACCTGTCTAAATTGTGTGTCTGTGTTTACCTTTGAGTTCCTGATGTCGACGAGCCCCACTAACCAAAACACTACCTTGGGCACCCCTTTCGGTTGGTTGCCAAGTTTAAGCATCGACATATGTGAACCATGCCCAACATTTTCCCTCCCATAATACTATCACTACACAGGGGTACTCAACTATCGAAACTAGAACATGGCATGATGATCGTTCTAAGTAAGCAACAAAGCAACCCAAAGTAGTGTTGGCTAGCCTTTACATGAAAGTGCATCATCAAGATATGAATGAGAACAAAACAGATCTTAAACAGAGGTTCGACAATTACAAATTATGATCTCCATACAACCCAAGCACAAACAGAGGTATTACTCCATGATCTTACACATGTTGATGCAAAAGGCGGGTAAAGGACACCCTGTAGATCAACTGGATTGAAGATGGCAACGAACAAGGGTAGGAGAGCCCTAGGTCGATCAGCCTAGGCACCTCCAAGCCGATCGGCTTGGGGGGGTTTTCCTCCCCTAGTGCTCCTCTTCGCGTGGCCTCTTGTAGATCCAATCTTCTCGCGGTTTTTCCTTCTTGTGGCGGTGGTGGATAGTGTTCTCATGCTGTTTCCTCTCTTCTCCAACTCTCCTGTCCTTGATGTTCATGAGAGGATATTTATAGTCCTTCATAGGCGGCGGCTCCGGGTCGATGTCGGTGAAAAAACCCTACAATGTCGTAGACTTCACGCTGAAGAAATGGGAGCTCAACCGGGCCCCAGGATTGGCCAGGCCGATCAGCAGAGGGTCCCAGGCCGATACAATATGCTCCAAAATACAACACTTATGCAATAATGGGGTTATTTCAAGTGCCAAGTAGCAGGTTAGTATAAGAATATGAATGAAAACACTAGCTAAATAACACTAAAAGTGTGTAAATAATAAGCATCAACAATCCCCCATGCTTAGCTCTTGCTCATCCTTGAGCAAGTCAGGCGACTATAAACTCCTCCAATGGGTTGAACAAAGATCTTGAACCAAACCTGAGCAAGCGAGTCAAGCACCTAGCATGTCAAATGAAAGATTAGCAAAGCAGCAAAGATAATCAAAGTATGGGTGTTCAAAGACTTATCAAAACAATATTTACTCCACAACTTTAGAACTAAGTTACTTCAAGAGTTAATCACACTTACTTTCTGGTTCGCCTTGGAGGGTTTTTCTTTCATCATAAAGTATTCTCCCTGCAAAAAGAATTAAAACCAAGATTCTCTTCCAGGTACTATCATGTCACTCAAATAAGATGTGGCTATCCTATTTAGTTTGCAAACTCTCATCTCTCAAAAAGTCACTCATTATGTGGTGGAGCTTGGACAAGGCTTAGCAAGAACTAACACTTATATTATCGAATTAATAAAACTCTCTAACGGTTGCTTACCTTCCAAGACAATGATCATAAGAATAATTATATAATGTGAGGTTTTCCAGGATAAGAAGATATAGAATAGTGGACATGTGCAAAGGCAAATAAAATAATGACTCTGAGGCCCAGTGATGTCGTCATCGTCGGATTGCACATGGTTGGAATGAAAAATCTATTCCGTAAACATGGTCATCCTTCTCTGCACTTTTCTTGATCTTCATGACAGTAAAAACTCCTCCTTTATTTCTTTCTTTATTTCCCTATTTTTTTTCTTTCTCATTTTCTCTTTCTTTCCTTCTTTCTTTCTTCCTTTTATTTTTCTTCTTTTCTCCAAACCTCGTCTAAACAGCAGACCTCAAAAATTAGCTTTAGAATGTTCCAGAGACCTTCCAGAAATTTTTTGTGCATGAACTGAGGTAGTAGGACCCTAGGCCGATCGGCCTATAGGGTGCGAGGCCCATCGGCCTAGCCTGCTCTTGCCTCTCCTCTTGCTCGTTTTTTGGTGTGGCCTCCATACTCAGTATCTTTCATAATTTTTCAGATCCCACGATCAGAAATGGAACAGATCTTCGAAAAATGGGTTGTGTTCAAGGAATAGGTAATAAAATTGAAAAATATTTGGATATTAATGAGGCTAGCAAAAAGAGATAATAGAAGGATATGATCGATACTCGAAATTAAAGCGATCCAAGAGAGAGTGCTCCTAACTCAATTCAAAGCATCAACTTTGCTTATGGTGGTACGAATAAATCTTTTTAGGCTTTGGATAGGATAAACAATAACTCCCAACCTGGTTAGAGAACTTGATCAATATTGATTTTGTAGAGGTTTCTAATAATCAATAAAAATTTAAATCACCTCCAAATTAAACCTTACACATAAGCATAATCAAAGCCAAAGTACTAGATCATCATGAAGCATGGGTATTGCAAAGATAAATGAATTACTAAACTCCACAACAAAGATTTCAAATTCAAGACAAGGCTCATGATCCAAAGTTGTAAAGGAAAAGCAAAAGACAAGCAAGCCAAGATAGACATTAAAAACACTCGTACGATCCTTGAATTTTATTCATGCTTCTTCTCACGATTAATTGAAATAAAAAACACTAATTAAGACTCTCACACGAGTAGACTCGACCAAACTAGATCCAAAAACTCCATACGAGCGGTGATGCCCCCCTACGCTTAAAACCTACGACATCCTCGTCATAACCACATGAAGTAGAAAGAGGTGAGACGCTCGTAAACGCACTAGTGATGCTGCCCGCACTAGTTGCACACGGGGCGGCTGCTGCTTCCTTCACCATGGGGTTTGTTCTTCCTTATGTTGCTGCACATTCTAAAGAGCTTCCTCACGTTCCTTTGCAAGAACTTGAAGTCACCCTCCTGGTGACGATCATTCTCTTCCACATTTTGATTCAGCTCCTACATGGCTTGCATGATGTCATTGATAGCGTCAAAGAGTTATTGGATGTTCTTACAAAAAGTGATGCAACAAGATTGTAGATGTTCTTCAGGTTCCAGGCCGTCATCTTCTGGATCTTCTTCTTTGCCCTTGTCTTGACGGCGGCCATCTTGCTCCTTGCTCTCCTTTTCTCCATCCCAATCCTAGTATGTACCATCATCTTCTCTGTCATCACGGCCTGCAGCACCCCATGACCCCGGGCTCCTATCATCCTCCCAATCGCTATCACCTCCATATTTAGCTGGCGTGTACTCGAGCGTCTTCTCCATGTAGCTCTTGCTCTTGATCCTGAGAAGCCTTGCTGAATACCTTGTGGGAGTGACGACGACCTCCTCCTTCTTCTAAGGTTCTTCATCTTCACTCAAGAGGATGATCAACTTGTGATCCGCGAGCTTTCTAGACGATGCCTTTCCTTCAACACTGATGCAAGCATTGTGAGAGGTGCTTGGCGGAGTTTTGCAACCAAAGTCACACCTCTTGACCTCCATTAGAATGGGAACACCAATGGCTACCAGAGGGGGCTGGGCCAATCGCCCTAGGGAGGTCTGGCCGATCGGCCTGGCGTCTGCCTTGGCTGACAGCACCCTCCTCTCGTCTCCGTAGCTCTTGGTCGCCTCCATTTGGTGGATCTGAATTGCTCGTGTAGATGCAAAATTTGACCTCCAATTGGCCTCCATTATATCCTCTTGAAGTCTTAGCCAAGGTCCAGACATTTCCAAAAACCTCTTCGCCCCTTCCCGCAAAAATTCACTTCCATAAACTACCACATCCAAAAATGGGGAAGGGGGAATCGAATCGGAGTCAAGAACACCCCAGGCCGATTGGCCTGAGGGTCTCTAGGCCGATCGGCCCAGGGGGTTCCTAGCCCCTCTGACCTCCTTTTTTTTGTGGCAGCGCGTACGTCCAAAAATAATTCTATTTTTACGAGTCCCACACAAAAATTCGAAAGAAAATAACAAAATGAAAATAAAGTATGTACAAGGTACCTATTTTATTATCGTCAGGTTTGACAATGTCGTTCTTCCTCCATGATGTAGACGTCCACATAATTGATAGGCACGACATCGGGTTCCAAGAATACTTTTAGTCGCTGCCCATTCACAACGGATTGATCTCTTTTGATGTCCATGATTGTTACCGCTCCAGTAGGTGACACGGAATGAACCACATATGGTCCATCCCATTTGCTCATCAATTTTCCTTTACCGAAGAGTTTAAATCTTGAATTGAATATTAGCATTTTGTCTCCTTCTTTGAATTCTTTCTTGTGAAGCCTCTTATCAAACCATCTCTTGATTCTCTCCTTGTAAATGCTTGCACTATGGTAAGCTATAAGCCTCATCTCTTCCAATTCACTTATTTGAATTGTTCTCTTTACTCTTGTGGCATCGAGATCAAGATTCTTTTATAGCCCAATAAGCTTTATTTTCTAGTTCGACAGGAAGATGACATGTTTTTCCAGAGACAAATTGATATGGGGTCATACCTATAGGTGTTTTATGAGTTGTCATGTATGCCCATAGTGCTTTGTCTAGTTTCTTTGACCAATCCCTCCCTCCTTTGACTACCGTCAGCTTCAATATATCCTTGAGCTGTTTATTTGAAGTTTTCGCCTAGCCATTTGTTTGAGAATGATAAGCTATAGACACTCTATGTTCAATACCCAATTGCTTCAAACATTAGCCAAAGTCCTTTCCTGTGAAGTGTGATCTTCCATAGCTTATCAATATTCTGGGCACTCCATATCTAGGAAATATTATTGTCTTGTCGATATGTATTGATTCTTCTGTTGATGCCTTCCGACAATAGCTTCTACCCATTTAGACACATAATCAACCATGACTAGGATATTTTCGTAACCGTGTGAATTTAAGAATGGTCCCATGAAATCTATACCCCAAACATTGAATAGATCCACTTGGCAATTATAGTTCAAAGGCATAGAGTTTCTGGATGAAATATTTCATGTTGTTTGTCATTCTGGGCAAGTAGCAATAAAAATTTTTACGTCTTCATGCATTTCTGACAAATAAAATCCGCTTGCCCAAACATTTTGTGTTCATAATGTCCTCCATATTCTGATGAATGGTATTTTCTAAGCACCACTTCTCTTTCTTCCCTTAGAGTGCATCTTCTTAGTACCCTGTCCACCCCATATCTATATAGAAAAGGTGCAGACCAAAAGTATTACTTAATTTCAGCAATTACTTTTCTTCTTTCATTCCTATCTAAGTGATGTAAAGGTGCTCTTTTTATTGCTTTGATAATGTCATTCATCCAATCATCCTTGTCAAGTATGCTGTATAAATGGTCATCTCTCATTTGATCTTCAATAGGCTCTTTTCCATCATCTTGTTGATACATCCTTGGCAAGTGGTCGGCTACAACATTTTCTGATCCCTTTTCATCTTTGATTTCCATATCACACTCTTGTAATAGCAATATCTAGTGAATCAGTCACGGTTTAGCATCTTTCTTGGACAAAAGATATTTCATTGTAGCATGGTTGGTGTACACAATCACTTTAGAATTCACAATATAGGATCTAAATTTTTTAAAAGCGAATACTACGGCAAGCAATTCCTTCTCTATTGTTGCATAATTTATTTGAGCCTCATTTAAATTCTTGCTAGCATAGTAAATTCCATGTACCTTCCCTTCTTTTCTGTATCCAAGGACTGCTATTATAGCATAATCACTTGCATCGCACATTATCTCGAAAGGTAGGTTCCAATCCGGAGGTTGAATGATGGGTGCACTGATAAGTGATTATTTTAAAGTTCTGAAAGCATGGAGACAGTCTTCATTAAGTTCAAAGCTAACATATTTTTGCAGAAGTTGTGTTAGTGGTTTTGTTATCTTTGAGAAGTCTTTAATAATCTTCTATAGAATCTAGCGTGTACGAGAAAGATTCTTAATGATTTCATGTATGTTGGTGGAGGAATTTTTTCCACATTTTCAATCTTTGCTTTATAAACTTCTATCCCTCTCTCTAAGATAACATGTCCTAGCACTATTCCTTGTTTTACCATGAAGTGGCCTTTTTCCCAATTCAGGACTAGATCAACTTCTCCACATCGTTTAAGAACTTTATCAAGATTTTCCAAGCAATTTTCAAAGCTTGTACCATGCACAGAGAAGTCATCCATAAATAGCTCCATAATGTTTTCAATAAAGTCTGAGAATATAGCCATCATACAGTATTGAAATGATGCAAGTGGATTGCACAGACCAAAAGGCACTCTTCTATAAGCGAAAGTTCCATAGGGACAAGTGAATGTAGTCTTATGTTGATCATCCAGACGTATAGGAATTTTAAAGAAGCCAGAATATCCATCTAGATAGCAAAAGTGAGAGTGTTTCATTAACCTTTCAAGCATTTCATCAATGAATAGCAATGGGAAATGATCCTTCCTAGTCGCTTTGTTAAGCTTCCGGTAATCGATACACATCCTCCATCATGAAATTGTCCTATGGGGAATCAGCTCATTCTTCTTGTTTGTTACAACAGTCAATCCTCCTTTCTTTGGTACGCAATGCGCTAGGCTAACCCAGTTGCTGTGTGGCACTGGATAAACTGCCCAAACATTAAGCAATTTGATCACCTCTTTCTTTACCACGTCGCGCATGGCATGGCTTAGTCTTCTCTGACCCTCCATAATTGGCTCATGTTGATCTTCTAGTTGTATTCGATGAGTGCAGAAGTGAGAGACCAAGTTGATATGTGCCTTGATCTATTTGTGATGAGTGATTGACAAGATGATTTGAGGCTTTACCGGTTGAGTTCATATTTCATATGTGCATGATTATGCTAACGGCTAACCGAATGTGTTGCGTTGTGTTTTGGTGTTTGAGTATACCGTATGTTGTGTGTTTCTCTCTTGGCTTGTGATGTGTAGGTGTAGGATGTGACATGGCGGTCGATGGCATGAGGTGAAGATCAAGCGCAAAAGGTCCATGCCGATGTACTAGGGCTGTGAAGGATGGACACGAGTAGGCTTGGACCGAGGGACCCGAGGAGTCCGGGCGGAGTCGTGGGCGATCCACATGGTGCACGGCAAGAGCAAGAGTACATGGACGCGATGGAGACGACGTCGGTCGAGTCAAGTGGGATAGAGGCGAGTCGAGTAGGCGGCCCGGGAGCCGGGAGCGAAAGACTTGGAAGCGTCGAAGGCTTGGCGAAGGCCAGACACGCGTCGACATCGGTGAGTCACACCTCACGGGGCGTGCAAGAGGGTTTGATCGGTTTAACCTCAAAACTGGGGGTGAGTCACGCCAGGAGGGTGTGCAGAGGGTTTGACTGGTTTGACCTCAAAACTGGGGGTGAGTCATGCCAGGTGGGTGTGCAAAGGGTTTGGTGGTTTGGGCCTCAAAACCACCGCGTAGATAGGTTTGCCGGTTTGGGCCTCAAAATCGGGGGCGAGTTCGGTGCAGCTGGATGGCGTCAAGTCGGAGGACATGTAGCACCATCGCTAAGCTTGCGTCGAGGCGAAGCAAAGTCGTGAAGGCGCTGGGTTCGTCCAATGAATGAAGAAAAAATTGTACGACTTTACCCCTGAGGGGTATTTGGGTTGTGTGCTTAATGTAAGGGTATTTTGGAGATTTGCCAAATGCCTATATATGTAGAGGAGGGCTGTTCAGGGCAGCCATCCCTTTGGTTATTTTGGTGGGGGTTTTCTCATTTGTTTTGTGAGGGCCTTTGGTAGAGGGAGAGAGAGGGAGAGAGAAGGGATCCTTGTGTTGATCTTTTTTCCATCCTAGCTTGGATTGTGCTTAGGAGTGTCTTGTAACCAGACATGGTGAAGTAATCCACATATCTATTTCATGCCATCTTGTTCCATCCCATTTGGATTTGCAATTTCCATTTTTTTATCTTCACGTTCTTGTTTTCTTCCCTCTCACATTTTTGGTCGATTCGTGTTTTGTGGGGAGTTTTGAGTCAATCCGGTTGTTTGGAAATGAACTAGGATGTGAATTGAACCTTTCCACGGAAGGGATTTGATTGAAACCTCATAAGTTCATAGATCGGGTTAATTCAAGTTTTGGCATTGAGAAAATAGAGTTCTTCACAAGATTTGAAATTCCCTTTGATTCACAAATATTTTAGAGATGATTTCTTAGGAGAAGCTTCTTTACTATGTTGTGAAGCTATGGTTCAAATTTCGTGATTTTTGCAGGTCGTTTGACCCCATTTCGAATTTTTCTACCATCTTCGCGCAGGCTGTTTTGGAATTTCAGAAATCTCCGGACATAATTCCAGAAATCTCTGGACCTCCGGAAATTTCTGAAGGTTTCTCCGGAAATTTCTGCATGTCCAGAATTTTCTGAAGGTTCCTTCAAATTTTTCCGCACAGAGGTGTTGGTTTTCAAAGTTTGTCTTTCGAAGCTTTTTTGGAGTCTTGCAATTCTTGTGATGCGTTGCTTAGAATGAATGCTGAATTGAACTCTTATCTTGATTGCTTGAAATCTGAAAATGAAATGTTGAAATCTGATGCCTCTCTACCATGTAATTCATGTGTTGCTTTAAATAATGATCTTGATAAAGCTAGAGATGAAATCACTTTGTTGAAGTCGAATGCTTCTTTACCATATGTTTCATGTGAGTCTTTGCCTGCTGAAATTGATGAATTAAAATTGACTCACACCACATGTGTTGAATAACTTGAGTATGCTAGGGCTGAAATTTGTGAAATGAAGTCTATGCCTTGTAGCATGTGCTCTTTGGTTCTTGATGATGATGCTTGCTTTACTTCTTGTGATAATCATGATGCTTTGCTTGATGTGAACAATGATGTTTCTTCATGCGGTCTTATTTGCACATCATGCATTGAATTGGAAAATGAAGTTTTGGCTTTAAAGTAAATGTGCAATGATATGAGCGCCCAGTTGGTTGAGCACAATGAGATGAGTGCCAACCTTGAGAAAGAAAATGAACTCTTGCGTACGGCATATGCTAAGTGCATTGAAAAGGAGATGGATAATTTGAGAAATGCTCCATGTGGTACTTGTGATCGCCTCAAATTTGAAAATGAGGTTTTGGCCACAAGATGCAAGAGTCTTTGTGCTAAGTCTTTTGATTCTCGCAATTTTTATCACTCCGATGTTGGTGTTTCCAAAATTGCTTGTTCTAAATCGGAGTTGGCTTCTTGTGTTGAGCGTGAGTCTTTGGACGATATCACTTGTGCTAGTGCTTTGGATAGCTCTTCTATAGCTACTCCTAAGCTTGTTGCTTCTTCCGGTATTACCCAAGACAATTCAAGTGGAAGGGTCCTTCTCACTTTTTTTGAACTCATACTCCCAAACCGAAGTTCCATTGCACCTTTTGCAAGAAAGATGGGCATACCGTTGAGTTTTGCTTTCGCCGTGTCAAACATGAGCAACGTGTGCGTGCCAAAGCTTTTAGGAAGCCACGTAGCCTTTCCCATGGCACGTGCGAACCTAATGTGGGCACCAAGTCAAATGGTGTTGTTGATGCTTCTTGCTCTAAGTTCCAAGGGACTTCTCACTTAAATGAGAATGGTGGTTCATCCCCTCGGATTGTGCCTCCAAATAGGCCTTTGTACCATTGCTCTTATTGTGAGAAAGATGGGCATCAAGAGAGCTTTTGTTATTGTCGTGCAAGACAAATACGACGAACTTGTGCTTCTAGGCCTTTGGTTGCTCATAGCCCGTCTTATGGCGTGAGCCTACTAAGAAGCCATGTTTTATTGATGGGTTTTATGACTCCTTTTCTAGTGAGTTAGGTCATGCACGTGAACATGCTTCTAGTTCTTCTTATGCTGGTCCACAACATGGTTCTCATGGTGCTTGTGTTGGTTCTTCTCTTAAGACCTCGCGGGGTCATTGCCTCTTTGCTAGTGGTAGCACTCGTTCTTCTTCTCGTGTTGCTCCTTTGAGGTATGGTTCCAAGGGTGTTTCAAAATCATCTCATTTGAACCGGCATTTGCATCATGTTAACCCACATGATAAGTTGAGTGCATCTTTTACCCATGTGACTAAGTTTTGGATTCCCAAGTATATGCTTGCTAACCCTTTGGGATCCAAGACTCGGTCTTTTTTACCCCTCATGTGTAGGTACAGGGATGCGGGTGGAGAACATGAGCTCGAAGTGACTTGATCTTTTGCTTGAGGTGTTCAAGATTTAATGGTTCTTCACACCGTTTGGATGGCCCTCAAGAGGCCTTTGTACACTTGTATAGTGAGCTTTCCCTTCCACACTCTTGTGCTCACTTGTATACTATTTGCATGTTTTATCCTTATATCATGCTGTGAATATACCATGGTAGGCTAGCTACCTTTTCATGTTAGCATGTGTGAACCTTATGTATATCTTGTTATGCTAGCTTTGTTATATATATTGGTGGATGATCCACATGAACATCGTGCTATGCTTTAGCTTAGTCTTTGTATTGGGTATGGCATATTGTTCATTTGGTATCATTTTAGCTTAGTATCTTTGTATAATCCTTTGCACCTTGTTGACATGTTTGCTTGCCCAATCTTTTATTCATAAACATAGAATCATGTTGCAATGCTTTAATTCCTCTCATTGGTATCATCAATGCATTGTGTGACATGAATTGAGCTTTATCTTGCTTTTGGGCTTGCCTTGTCTTTGGGTTGCATTTTCTCTTCTTTTTAATTGGAGTTAGAGCTTTTCTTTTGCCCCTTCTTTTTCTAGCTTTTCTTTGCTAGGTGTCTTTGGTTGAGGGGGAGTTCGGCTTCATTCTAGGGGGAGTTTGGACCAAGGACTTGCTTTGATTTTTGATATCCACTTTTGATCTTTTAATTGGTATCATATTTGATCTTTCAATTGGATTTCATTTTCTTCAAGTGATATCAACTTTTGATCCTTCAATTGGTATCTTTTCTATGGTACTCAATTGGGATTCTTGGCAGTTCTTCTTTTGCCACAGAGCTTTTCCTAGATTGGTTTGACCCCTCATGAGCTTTCTTGATTTTGAGCCGAGCCCCATCTCTTTTAGCATCGTATTGCATTTGTACCATATTGCACCTTGTACACTTTGCACTAGATGAGCTTCTCTTATATATCCTTAGCATTTCCTTATGCTATTTGTGAGCTAGTGCATTGGTTGGTGATTGTGTAGCAATGTGTAGCATATGCTCTTGATGATATTGTCATATAACCATGTTGAGCTAAATGCTTTTGTGAATCAAATGTTAATCTTGAATAATGAATTTTGAAATGCATTGCTCTTGCTTGAATGCTAGTTCCATGTTTAACTTTTGCTTGGAATTCATATTCTCTTCAATTAGATGAAATATCTTGGTATCATTGCAAATGTTTAGCCCATGATGCATTCCTTGGGGAAGCATGACTTCTTTGTGTCGCAAAGGCACTTCATGTAACTTGTTTAATGTGAATGATGAAAAATGATGATAAAAAAATTAGTAATTCACCAAGTTTTTGTGCTTAATGTTGATATTCTTGCTTGCTTAGTTGATACATGATGTCTACCAAAAGAAGTAGGCACATGGTTTCAACAAGCCTTGACATGACTTGTGATGCATATGTGGGTGTTTGCAATGATCTCTTGTTGAGAACGTATCTTCCTTGTATGAGCTCTGATGACCTAGTTTAATTCTTGCTTGAGTGATTCATGACTAGGTGCTTGCTCATGTGGCGATACTTTTATAAACTGCAAAATTTGTCAACTTGCTTCATCTTTTGCTTATATCTTAATATCCTCTTGATGGTGATGCAATTGCTCTTTATGATTTACCTGCTTGTGCATTATCTCACTTGTAGCCTTTGCAAGTGCTTTGTGATATATTTAAAAAGCTTGGTAGGTTGTACACCCATGGTATGCATTTTTTGGTCCCATGCGAATCTTGATGTTTGCATTTAACTGGGAGTATTGCATTTAATAGGGAGTTTTGCATTTGAGGGGGAGCATGCATTCTTTTGCTCTTGTGCATGCATTTCATTATGGCATGTTTTCAGGGGAAGCTTGTGAGTGTTGTGCTCTATTTTGCTCTTTTGTCGCTTGTGTGAGCTTTTACCTCTTCTTGAGGAACCGACATTTGATTTCAGCTTTCGATCGTCACATGATTGGTGTTGAGCCCTTTCTGCCTCTTCTTGAGGGACCATGTGCTTTTGATCTTCACATGATTGGTGTTGAGCCCTATCTGCCTCTTCTTGAGGGATCATGTGTTGTTCGTCTCGGTTGTGTCGAGGCGTTGCCCATGTCTTTTGGGACTGAGACTTTTTTAAGTTAACTTGGCTTTGTGATGTTTCTCATACCGAGTGACTTTAATCTGCCTTTACATGGCTTTCGATCACTTTGATGAGAGTTTTGCTTAATTTGTTTCACAACTTGGCTCTTATGGCTTTTCTCATCTCAAGTGACTTTGATATTGGCTTTTACTTAACATTTGATCACTTGGCTGAGATTTTTGACTTTTGCCTCTCAAACCATTTTGTTGTGCTTGAATGTTGTCAACACACTCATCAAGGGGGAGATTGAGAAAATCAAGTTGATATGAACCTTGATTTTATAGTGATGAGCGTTTGAAAAATGTTGAAATGGCTTTGACGACATTTTGGGATTCATGAAGCACTTGTGTCTTTCAGTTGACTCTTTTGTTGTCTTATGGGATTCATCAAGGGGGAGATTGAGAAATGGCTTTGATGCAACCTAGAATTTTTTATTGGAGCTTGCATGATCATTTCTCATATCAAGTTGCCTTGTGTTTGCTTTTACTTAGCTTTTGGGCACTTGAATGAGTTATCTTTTACATTCAAATCATCTTTTGTCAATGCACTTATCAAGGGGGAGATTGAGAGACCAAGTTGAGAAGTGCCTTATCTATTTGTGATGAGTGATTGACAAGATGATTTGAGGCTTTACCAGTTGAGTTCATATTTCATATGTGCATGATTATGCTAATGGCTAACCAGATGTGTTGCATTGTGTGAGTTGTGTTGTGGTGTTTGAGTATACCGTATGTTGTGTGTTGTGTCTCTTGGCTTGTGATGTGTAGGTGTAGGATGCAACATGGCGGTCGACGACATGAGGTGAAGGTCAAGCACGAAAGGTCCATGTCGATGTAATAGGGCTGTTAAGGGTGGACACGAGTAGGCTTGGACTGAGGGACCCGAGGAGTTCAGGTGGAGTCATGGGCGATCCACATGGTGCACGGAAGAGCAAGAGTACACGGACGGGATGGAGACGGCGTCGGTCGAGTCAAGCGGGACGGAGGCGAGTCGAGTAGGCGGCTCGGGAGCTAGGAGCGAAAGACTTGGAGGCATCGAAGGCTTGGCAGAGGTCAGACACGCATCGACATCGGTGAGTCACACCTTGCAGGGCGTGCAAGAGGGTTTGACCGGTTTGACCTCAAAACCAGGGGTGAGTCACGCCAGGAGGGTGTGCAGAGGGTTTGACCTCAAAATCGGGGGTGAGTAATGCCAGGTGGATGTGCAGAGGGTTTGGTGGTTTGGGCCTCAAAACCACCGTGCAGGCAGGTTTGCCGGTTTGGGCCTCAAAACCGGGGACGAGTTCTGTGCGGCCGGATGGCGTCGAGTCGGAGGATGCATGGCACCATCGCGAAGCTTGCGTCGAGGTGAAGCGAAGTCGTGAAGGCGCCGGGTCCGTCCGATGAACGAAGAAAAAGTTGGACGACTTTACCCCTGGGGGGTATTTGGGTTGTGTGCTTAATGTAAGGGCATTTTGGACATTTGCCAAATGCCTACATATGTATAGGAGGGCTGTTTGGGGCAGTGATCCCTTTGGTTGTTTTGGTGGGGGTTTTCTCATTTGTTTTCTGAGAGCCTTTGGTAGAGGGAGAGAGGGAGAGAGGAGGGATCTTTGTGTTGATCTTTTTGCCATCCTAGCTTGGATTGTGCTTAGGAGTGGCTTGTAACCGGATATGGTGAAGTAATCCAAAGATCTATTTCGTACCATCTTGTTCCATCCTATTTGGATTTGCAATTCCGTTTGTGTTCTTCGCGTTCTTGTTTTCTCCCTTTTTTCCCTCTCACGTTTTTAGTCGCTTCATGTTGTGTGGGGAGTTTTGAGTCAATCCAGTTGTTTGGAAATGAACTAGGACGTGAGTTGAACCTTTCCACTGAAGGGATTTGATTGAAACCTCACGAGTTGATAGATCGGGTCGATTCAAGTTTTGGTGTTGAGAAAATAGAGTTCTTCACAAGATTTGAAATTCCCTTTGATTCACAAATCTTTTAGGGATGATTTCTTAGGAGAAGCTTCTTTACTATGTTGTGAAGCTATGGCCCAAATTTTGTGATTTTTGGAGATCGTTTGACCCTATTTCGGATTTTTCTACCATCTTTTCGCAGGCTGTTTTGGAATTGTGGATATTTCAGGACATAATTCTGGAAATCTCCGGACCTCCGGAAATTTCTGCACGTCCAGAATTTTCTTAAGGTTCCTCCGGATTTTTCCACACAGAGGGGTTGGTTTTTAAAGTTTGTCTTCCGAAGCTTGTTTGGAGTCTTTCTTGCTTAGCTATTCTCAAATTGGGTTCCTAGCATCATTCCTAGGTCCATTAGCTTGTGCATAGATAAGTGGACTTGATTTTTTTAGAAGAGAGGCTTGTGGGTTTTTAGCCGAAGTTTTCGAAGAAAATTTGAATTGGCTCCCATTCACCCCCCTCTGGTCGCCTTTCCGGTCCTTCAAGAAGGCTGGACTGATTCCCTTCAAGTCATTGATTATGTATCCAATCACTTTTTAATATTTTCTTAATAAATTTATCAAGTTCTGATTTTCTTCTTTGCTCAACTCGTCGTTGACAATGACTAGATACGTCTAATTAGCTCCCAAATATTCATATTTTAATCCCTTGGTCAATGGCTTTTGCTCAATATCTGGTGCTTCAGTTTCTTGTTGCACCAAGTTTCCAATGTCTTCAAATTTTTCTTCTTCGAGAATTCTATATTACGGGGACAATGGATCGGTTACTTCTACCAATTCGTCATATTGGCTATCCTCATTATTTTCCATTGCTCTTAGTAGAGGATCCATGAAAATTTCAGCAAAGCATGATAATAGGGGTGTTGGTCCCGATCTTCCGCTAGGTAGGGTATGTTGGATTTGTGCAGACTCGACGTTGACGATTCAGGGCTCCTGTTGAAATAGATTCACCCCGTGATCGTTACACCACTACTCCGTTGGTTACCACCCCCGTCCAGGACGCGGATGACCTCACCAAGAAGGCTAATCCCTGAAAGTGAATCCAAGAACACAAGCAAGAAGGAGAAGAACACAATCCGAATTGCAAATGAATGATTAAGCACTCAAGTTGAGGTTTCACAAACCAATTGCAGCATCCTAGTCGGTCCGGTGCAAGGCGAACTCTATCACAAAGCGTGAAGAATGAATCTAAGCAAAACCTAACCCTCCAAGGATGGCGGCTACTGAGAAAATAAGATTTTGTGGCGTGCATACCCCTAGGGATGCGCCCCCTAATGGGCTCGACAGGATACCCGGGCCAACGGCCCAAAGACGGTGACGCAGCACCCGGACAGATTCTTGATGTCAACTTCTTTCAACAATTCCCGTTGACTCCGGCCGTATTTTGTAGTGGAAGCTCCTCAAAATTATCTTTCCATCCATATAAAGAACGTCCAAAACGGCCTCCGTATGCCACCGGGGCGTCCAATTTACTACTTGCTGCTCGTGGAATCCGAGGCTGAAACGAACCCGAATTGTATTGCATCTCCAACTTGATTTGGGCGGCCTTGCTGGTCTCCTCCACTTCCAAAACTCTCTCCAGGTCCTGGCTGATCCTCTCCTAAATTCCTAATCACAATAATATCATTAGGTAGTATCTCATTCTTATAATCATGAAAGGACATACCTAAGAACGAGCTCACCTGTTGACTCATTTGTCGTGCTCTAGCTCGAGTGATTGGTCCTTGTACAACTTGAGGAGTATCGTGTGCATCCAAAGGAGTTATGTCCTCATCATCCTCCCCATCTTGAATCGGAGTCATCCTTGACTCAAGCTCATCCTCCGTTCCCATGTATAGTTTAAGATCTGCAATGTTAAACATAGGACTAACCCCAAACTCGGGTGGCAACTCTAGTTTATATGCATTGTCATTAATCTTTTCAAGTATTTTAAAAGGGACATCAGCTCTAGGCATCAATTTAGACTTTCAAAGATTTGGAAATCTATCCTTGCGCAAGTGTAACCACACTAGATCCCCCGGTTCAAGATTTATTGCCTTTCTACCTTTGTTACCAGCAATTCTATACTTATCATTCATTTTTTCAATGTTGGCCTTGGTTGTTTCATGCATTTTTAAAAGAAATTCAGCACGTTGCTTAGCATCATGATGAGTTCATTCAGAAGCAGGTAGAGGTAAAAGATCAATAGGAGTATGAGGATTGAAGCCATACACTACCTGGAAATGACTTACCTTGGTGGTGGAGTGTTCTGCCCTATTATATGCAAACTCCACATGCGGCAAACACTCTTCCCACATCCGCAAGTTCTTCTTCAAAATTGCTCTCAACATAGCTGATAATGTACGATTAACAACCTCAGTCTAGCCGTCGGTTTGTGGGTGACATGTAGTAGAGAACAACAACTTTGTACCCAACTTATTCCACAATGTACGCCAAAAATGACTCAAGAATTTCGCATCACGATCTGAAACAATAGTACAAGGCATACCATGCAAGCGAACAATCTCTCTAAAGAACAGATCAACAATAGAACAGCATCATCACTTTTATGACAAGGAATGAAATGAGCCATCTTAGAAAAATGATCCACAACCACAAAAATGCTATCCCTCCCCCTCTTAGTCCTAGGAAATCCTAAAACAAAATCCATAGAAATATCTGACCAAGGAACAGAAGGAATAGGGAGAGGCATATACAAACCATGTGGATTTAACCTTGATTTTGCCTTCTGACATGTGGTGCAACGACTCACAAAACGCTCAACATCTTGCCTCATCTTTGGCCAAAAGAAGTGTGTACTCCATCTTCTTAGCAGCAAAATGACCCATGAGGCCTTCACCATGTGCCTCCTGCAACAACAAAAGATGTACGGATCCAACTGGAATGCATAGGCGATTAGCTCGAAATAAGTATCCGTCACTCAGCACAAATTTATTCCATGTCCGACCCTCTTTACAATTCACAAAAGCATCTTTAAAATCAGTATCAGCAGCATATTGTCTCTTAATCGAATCAAGCCCAAAAATGCGATAATCAAGTTGAGACAACATGGCATAGCGTCTAGACAAAGCATCAGCAATAAAATTATCTTTCCCTTTTTTATGCTTGATAATGTAAGGAAAAGATTCAATGAATTCAACCCATTTAGCATGTCTATGATTCAAATTAGTTTGACTACGAATATGCTTTAGCGATTCATGATCAGAATGAATAACAAACTCCTTAGGCCATAAATAATGCTGCCACGTTTCTAAAGAACGAACAAGAGCATATAATTCTTTATCATACATGGAATAATTCAAAACAGGCCCAGTTATTTTCTCACTAAAGTAAGCAACAAGTTTACCTTCTTGCATCAAGACACCACCAATGCCAACTCCACTAGCATTACATTCGAGCTCGAAAGTCTTACCAAAATCAGGAAGTTGGAGCAATGGCGCGTGTATCAGGCGATCCTTCAACTGCTGGAATGACCTCTCTTGTGCAGGTCCCCAATGGAAAGCCACTCCCTTCTTTGTAAGCTCATTCAGAGGTGCTGCAATGGTGCTGAAATCTTTCACAAAGCGCCTATAAAAATCCTGCTAGTCCATGAAAACTCCGCACTTGAGACACTGATGTGGGAGTCGGCCAACTTTGTATAGCTTAAACCTTAGCTTCATCAACCTCGATCCCCTGTGGAGTCACAACATAGCCAAGAAACGAAACTCGTTCGGTGCAAAAAACGCACTTGCTGAGGTTACCAAACAAACGTGCATCACGTAAAGCATTGAAAATAGCACGTATATGATCAAGATGTTCAGGTAAAGACTTGCTGTAAATCAATATATCGTCAAAGTATACTACCACAAATTTTCCAATGAAAGGACGTAAGACCTCGTTCATTAAGCGCATGAAAGTACTAGGTGCATTAGTTAAACCAAAAGGCATTACTAACCACTCATACAAGCCAAACTTAGTCTTAAAAGCAGTTTTCCATTCATCTCCTAGTTTCATTCTGATTTGGTGATATCCGCTACGCAAGTCCACCTTAGAAAAAATTATAGAACCACTCAACTCATCAAGCATATCATCTAGCCTAGGAATAGGGTGACGATAACGAATGGTGATATTGTTAATAGCTCTACAATCTACACATATGCGAAAACTGCCATCTTTCTTTGGGACCAAAATAACAGGAACAGCACAAGGACTAAGGCTCTCATGTACATACCCACGGTTAAGAAGGTCTTGCACTTGGCGCTGAATTTCCTTAGTCTCCTTAGGGTTGGTCCGATATGCCGCACGGTTCGGCAAGCTCGCTCCAGGTATGAAATCAATCTGATGCTCAATGCCTCGAATGGGTGGAAGGCCTGGAGGTATCTCAGCGGGGAAAATATCTCGAAACTCCTGCAAAAGGTTAGTGACCGCAGGAGGCAAAGTGCTAGATGTATCATCCATGGAAAATAGCACATCTCGACAAATCAAAGCATAACAAGGCGCATGCTCATCAGAAATTTCAGCAAGATCAGATTTAGTTGCAAGCATCACACCACCTTTCAATGTGATCGCGTTAGGAGAAGAATTTGAAAGCAGCTTTATCATTTTTAGGTGGGAAAACAGAAGTAGCTACTTGCTGATTTTCAGAAGTACTAGCAGTTTTACATGTAGATTTAGCAAGTTTTTCCATCTCAAATTGCACAAATTCAGCAGGGGTCATGGGGAGCAAAGTGAGTTTCTTTCCTTTATGCATAAGGGTATATTTATTGTTTCTACCATGGTGCGTAGCATCAGTATCAAACTCCCAAGGATGACCAAGGAAAAGCGAGCATGCTTGCATAGGCACAACATCAAAATCAGCAACATCGCTATACTCACCTAGGGAGAAATGAATCCTCGCAGTTTGCTTTACCTTAACCTTACTGCTGTTGTTGAACCACCAAATATGGTACGGGCAAGGGTGATCACGTGTGGGAAGCTGGAGCTTGTCTACCATGTCCTGACTCACCAAGTTGTTGTAGCTACCACCATCAATGATGACCCAAACGCGCCTCTTGTGCACGATGGAGAGAGTCTCAAATAAATTGTGGCATTGTATCCGCTCCTCCTGTGCCATGTGAGCGCTCAAGACACGCTGCACAATGAGTGTCTCATGGCCCGTCGAAGCCGCTGCTTCTAAAATGGCTCCATCCTCATTGGAAAAATCGTCGTCGCCTATAAGGTTAGCGGCAAGTGCAAATTCATCCTCAACATCACTAGCACTTACATATCCGCCATCCTCTGTTGCAATGAAAGATTGCTGGCTCGGGCAATCCTTCATGACATGTTCGAAACCCCTGCAATGATGGCACTAAATAGGCGTCGAATGACCCGTAGAGGTAGAAGACAATGAAGGCTTGTTGTTCGCCTTCGTACTCACTGTTTTGCTCGCCTCAATCGGTGTAGTTGATGGAGGGGGTGCTGCTAGCTGTGTAGACAAAGTCGCTGGTTGTGGGGATGTAAAAGCCGATGGTGGTGAGGGCCGTGGCTGCCCGCTCGTCCGGGGCTGTCCGCTCATCCGTTGACGTCCTTGCAATTCTTTCTCTGCCAACATGGCAACATGGAACAAGCGATTGATAGTATTGTACTCTTTATAATCAATTATATCCTGAATTTCACGATGTAAACCACCATAAAAATGAGCCATTTTATCCTCATTGTCCTCCTCTAATCAGCACGTAACATACCAATTAGCAGCTCTTGATAATATTCTTCTACTGAGTTGTTACCTTGATTAAGTCGCTGGAATATTTTGCGCAAATCACGTTTATATGAAGGAGGAACAAATCTAGAACGCATTGCTCGTTTTAACCTATCCCATGTTGGTGGATCAGTGCCAGTTTTAACAAGTTCAGACCACCAAAGAATAGCAAACCCAGTGAATTCAGTAGTAGCTAATCGAACACGATGTATATCAGGCACCACATGAGCATTAAATTTCTATTCAACCGACATCTCCCAATCTAGATAAACATCTGGATCATAGGTACCAGAAAATGACGGTATTGAGAATTTAACCTTTGAATAAGGATCATTGTTACATTGGGCGGGGCGGTTACCAGGGCCACGCCTATGTGGAGGTTGTCACTGGTCAGCATCCTCACCAGTGAGGGTGGCGTCATCCTCATTATCACCTGCATCCTCAGGCGGTGGGGTTGGTCGGCGCAGTCGCTGCTCTTCCTCCATGTGGGCAAGGCGAGTAGCAATAGCGGCGACAGAACGCTGGAGCTGCTCAAGTGCTTGCGTCATCGTCCGTGTGGTAGCATCAAGGTCCGCCCGAGAAACACACTCGTTGAAGTTGGATGGGCTAGCAAATTCTTTGTCTTTGTCGGTTCCTAACATGTTAGCAAAGAAAATAGAAAGTACAAAGCCCTATTCAAGTACGAGGGAGGGTGGTGTGGTGGCTGTATGTGAGGTGGAACAACTCGTCAAGCGTCTTACCTGCGCTTGCAAATATTCTTACCAACACTGCAAGGAGGGTATTGGCCGGTGAGGGGATACCAAGCGGAGCGTGGGCAGATCACCAAGGTTGAAGC
Source organism: Setaria italica (assembly GCF_000263155.2). Taxonomy (NCBI): domain Eukaryota; kingdom Viridiplantae; phylum Streptophyta; class Magnoliopsida; order Poales; family Poaceae; genus Setaria; species Setaria italica. Next base: position 19,071,875 of record NC_028450.1, on the reverse strand, counting down.
TTTTCTGACTAGGAGAAAGTGGAGCTTGGGCATGTAATGTAAGTAGCAAGGAACACACGATAGTAATAACAGATATGCAAACTGAATAAATGTTCGTAGGACTCGTCATAGTTGCTGGTCTAAATGTGCACCTAGTAGAAGTTGTAGAACAACAAGCAAGCAGGGTAAACCACAATGAGGCAAATCAAAGGATAGGATCTCACAGCTCTGCTCAGGGTGTACCAAGTCTCAGGTGCTCCTCTGTAAATTTTTTTGTCTCTTTGTTCTTTTTCTTTTTTTGTGTTTTTGAATATTTTTTTTCTGAACCAGGAGCACCTAAGAACCAAGCACACTAAGTTTCAACTTATGGGGATAACAGATGTGATCTAGGGAAATTCACGAAGATACTAGAAACGAGAAGAAACAACTTTGAACCTCAGAAACACAATCTTGCAAAGGGAATTGCGGCAATATGATTTCGCCAAACCCAGCAAACCAGGAGAGGACCACGTAGGAAATTTTCTGTAGATGTCCGTGAAAAAAAAATTTACCACGTTTCGACCTCCGAGCGGAAAGTTATGGCTGTTTCAAGATTTGCCTCGAAATCAGGGTTTTACGGCAGCACAAATGTGGCGGCTAGGGTTGGCGGCGATGCGAGATGGGTGGCGGCACAAGGGGAAACACAACCAGACTTGGACACAATATAAACCAGCAACAAAGACTTGACTACGGACACAAATTCAATAAAGCAACACTAAAATTAAAATCGGAAAGGCACAAAGGGGCTATAGGATGGGATTTTTGTTGTATTTTTCGGCTAGTGGACTCTAGGACAGTAAAAGGAAGATCACGAGAATTACCTAACGAGAAACCTGTGAATCTGATACCAGCTAATAGGGGTCTTAGTCCCCATCTTCTGCTAGGTAATGTTGGATTTGTGGAGACTCGACGTTGGCGATTCAGGGCTCCTGTTGAAACAGATTCACCCCGTGATCGTTACACCACTGCTCCGTTGGTTATCACCCCGTCCAGGACGCGGATGACCTCGCCAAGAAGGCTAATGCCTGAAAGTGAATCCAAGAACACAAGCAAGAATGAGAAGAACACAATCCGAATTGCAAATGAATGATTAAGCACTCAAGTTGAGGTTTCACAAACCAATTGCAGCATCCTAGTCGGTCCAGTGCAAGGCGAACTCTATCACAAAGCGTGAAGAATGAATCTAAGCAAAACCTAACCCTCCAAGGATGGCGGCTACTGAGAAAATAAGATTTTGTGGCGTGCATACCCCTAGGGATGCGCCCCCTAATGGGCTCGACAGGATACCCGGGCCAACGGCCCAAAGACGGTGACGCAGCACCCGGACAGATTCTTGATGTCAACTTCTTTCAACAATTCCCGTTGACTCCGGCCGTATTTTGTAGTGGAAGCTCCTCGAAATTATATTTCCATCCATATAAAGAACGTCCAAAACGTCCTCTGTATGCCACCGGGGCGTCCAATTTACTACTTGCTGCTCCTGGAATCCGAGGCTGAAACGAACCCGAGTTGTATTGCATCTCCAACTTGATTTGGGCGCCCTTGCTAGTCTCCTCCACTTCCAAAACTCTCTCCATGTCCTTGCTGGTCCTCTCCTAAGTTCCTAATCACAATAATATCATTAGGTAGTATCTCATTCTTATAATCATGAAAGGACATACCTAAGAACGAGCTCACCTGTTGATTCATTTGTCGTGCTCTAGCTTGAGTGATTGGTCCTTGTACAACTTGAGGAGTATCGTGTGCATCCAAAGGAGTTATGTCCTCATCACATACACTCTCCACATCCTTGTTGTCAGGAGGTAAAGGCAGCATTTGTCGAGAAGCAGGTAGAAAATCATAAGTGTATTTTGCACCATCAAGATTAATTGTTACTTTACTATTTTCAGCATCAAGCACAACAATAACCAATTTAAGAAAGGGCCTACAAAGTATTATATCATCATGTTCATCATGGCAAGCATCGGTAATAAAGAAATTATTTGGTATAGCTTTACCCGAGATAGCAACATCTAGATCTCTAAGCACACCTAAAGGTTTAGTTGTTCTACCATCTCTAAAAGTTTTACTATAAAGCTCATCATAAACTTTCGAAGACAGAACGCTTACGTGTGCTCCAATGTCACCGAGCGCTTTGTAGATAATCTCGCAAATGATTGTGCAATTAATATGAGGTGTGGGTGAAGGTTCACCTTCATCGTAATTAGCTCCAATTGCGTATACTTTTCCCAGACTAGCAAATGGCGATACCTCTGGCTTTACTCCCATGATTCTTTTCACTTCAGTAATGTTGTCTGGGTCTACTTCTTCACTAAAGATTTTTTGAATTATCTCCCCAGCTGTCTCCTTGTCAAGCACATACCTAGTGTTTCTCTCTTGTGGAAAATCTGTCTCAACAGCTCTAGCCGACCCTTTTTGATTTGGATATGGTCTATGCTTATCGAATATTTCACTAAAGTCAATTGGAATCCAATCCATTTGTTCAAACTTGCTTAAGGGCTTCACATTTGCCAGACTTCGAGCTTTTGATGTTTCCAGTTTAGCACTCTTAATGCTTTGGGCCAGTTCTTCCATCTTGTGCATAGGTTCTTCTTCTTTTCGTACCACAGGTTCTTTTTTTGCATCCTCCTAGAGTTCTTCTCTGAAAATTCCAGCAAGTATTTGTCCTTGTGTTCCTCACTCCTGTGCTCCAGGTTGATAATTATCCCATTCTCTATTAACGGCTGCTCCTCAGCTAATCTTCTATAAAAGTTGAGCGGCCTCCCTGAGTGTTTTCTCCATAAGATCTCCTCCTTCACACATTTGGACGAACTCCCGGCATTTTTTGGTTAGTGAAAAATAGAATGTATGCAACAACACATCACCTAAGAATTCAAGCTTAGGTCCTTGTTCGAGTAATCTATTAAATCGATCACAAGGTTGATCTATCCCTTCATCTTGTCCTTGCACAAAATTGATCACTTCCTTCCGAAGGTTTTGGACCTTGCTCACGGATCAAAATCTTCCGCAAAACTTTGTCATTAGTGTCTCCCAATTTATCTTCATGTCGAAAGAAGCTTCAGCGTACCATCTTTTTGTTTCACCTGCAGGTGAAAATAGAAATAGATTCCACGTGAAACAAGCTTGTGGGACTCCTTCTTGTTGTAGCGTGTTGCAAAGCATCATGAATCACTCAATGTGCCTGTACAGATTATTAATCTCCACTCCTTGGAATGGATTACTTCCAACCATCTCAATGATTCCTTGATTCAATTTGTACTGTGTGGCTGCAAGCACTGAGTCAGATGTTTGCATGTTGAATTGATTGGTTAATGGAATTGCATAGTCCCTCAACGACTTCTCCCCTTCCTCCTTGTTTTGATTGATCAGAGCCATCTAGACACCAAAAACAAAAATTAAAATTTTCTTTTCTAGAGAAAAATTTAAATGCTAGAGGTTAACAAAACTAATACAAAGTTAAACGTAGGAAAACTAACTTGTTTCCCGGAAACGGTGCCAGAAAACCTTGTTGACGACAGTTTGTATGCCAATTTGTGAACCACAAGCACACAGATCAATTGTACCTTTTGCCTTAGAGATTTCCCCAAGGTTCATCAATCCGCGGAATAAAGAATTTGCACGCTTAACTAAGCACTAATCAATGTAACCAAAAGCTCTTTTTATAAGATATGATTATGCTAACAAAGAACTAAGCAGTCGATATCAAGCCGATAGAGAGTAGAGGGTGTAATCAAGATAGATTAAATGCTTGTCCTTGGGATCTAGGATTACTTATAGATGCAACCACCATGCATGAAAGAACTAGCTCTAAGTATTCTCATCAGTGGATGTGAACCATGCCCAACACTTTCCATCCCGCAATATTGTCACTACACAAGGGTACTCAACTATCAGAACAAGAACACGGCATGATGATCGTTCTAGGTAAGCAACAAAGTAACCCAAAGTAGCGCTAACCAGCCTTTACATGACAAACAATCATCAAGGTATGAATGATAACAAAATAGATCTTAAACAGAGGTTCACCAATTACAAATCAAGATTTCCATACAACCCCGAGAACAAATAGAGGTATTACCCCATAATCTTACACATGTTGATGCAAAGGGGGTAAAGGACGCCCTGTAGATCCACTGGAGCAAAGACAACGATGAACATGGGCAGGAAAGTCCTAGGTGTATTGCCTTGGGCACCTCCAAGATGATCGGCTTGGGGGTTTTTTGCCTCCCCTGGTGCTCCTCTTCGCGTGGCCTCCTGTAGATCCAATCTTCTCTATTTTTCCTTCTAGTGGCAGTGGTGGATGGTGTTCTCGTGGTGTTTCCTCTCTTCTCCAAGTCTCTTCTCCTTGATTTTCATGAGGGGATATTTATAGTCCTTCATAGGCAGCGGCTCTAGGTCAATGTCGGTGAAAAAACCCTAGACAATGTTGTAGACTTCACGCTGAAGAAATGGGAGGTCGACCGGGCCCCAGAATTAGCCACGCCGATCGGCCTAGAGGGTCTCAAGCTGATCGGCCTAGGCCCTCTCTGGCCCTCCTTGTCCTCTCCTTCCTCGTGCTGGCTTCCCTTGACGACCCATGTCAAAATTTCCATTAAGATCTTTATGTAAACCCCCTTGATTATGTTGTATTTCATGCCAAAATACAATACGCTCCAAAATACAACACATATGTAATAATGGGGTTATTTTAAGTGCCAAGTGGCGGGTTAGTACAAGAATATGAATGAAAATACTAGTTAAATAACACTAAAAGTGTGTAAATAATGAGCGTCAACACGCGCTTGAGACTAAGAAGTTGACTTGCGATGAATGGAACATGATTGACTCGTGGGTATGCTACCTCTTATATGTTGAAGTGTATCATTCTGAAACAGCCATTCGTGAAGTCCGTTGCCAGTCTTGAGTTGACATGTCCCTACAGTGCGGATATGCACGTTGTTCCGATAGTGGCGGTCGTGAATGCTCGTTACTAGTATTTAACGGCCGATTCTAAAATGCCTTTCAGTCTTGATTCCCAGCCTTTGGTGGCATTTGGTCCGCCATATTCCACCTAGGCCTTATCTCATCGGCCAGTTCACGTTTTTCAAGCTCCGATGGCATGCAGGAATCATCTAGTGCGAATCCATATCGTTGATAGACCTTTTCAGCCATGCACCACACATGAGTTGGACTAGTCATGACATCCTGCACCGTGCATCTGACAACGTAAGGACTATCCGACCTTATCGATTTGTGCAACATGCAAACAATTATTCTCTTTCTCCAGATGCAGTTGATAATTATAACTGTCACAAATGAACAGTGGCAAAATCTTTCTTACATTAAACTCATCTTCAAAAGGGATCCTATCTCTCATAATCTCGCATGAGTTGTTTCGCAGGAATGTCTTGTGTTGTATGCTAGACAGTCCAGCGAAATGTACACATGCACACGTCGAGCTTATCCCGTGACACCCATCATGCACACATGTAACTAATGTGTAAAACTGAATATTCCAACCTAGATTCCTGGCAGGCTTAGGCCTGAGCATCGTACATTTTTAATTGCAACTTTGGCCTACCACACCGAGCTCACCCGCCCGTCGTAGTTCTTAATAAATAGATGGGTGCACAACGTTCTTGCAAGGCAACGCCTACACTCATCAGCTCACAATCTTGCATTGTTCGATTGGAGGTACACAACGTCATTTTCTTCTCTATCTCATTTACTATATGCATGGTATTGATATCGCCATTATTGTAAGCATATAGTGCCTTTGTTCTTCGTTTGTGTATGTAGTGGAGAATGACCGGACATGGAAGAGATAGAGCATGGAACTTGGAGGAGTCAGAGTAGCGGGAGTAGCCTGCCCCCATGGCACCACAGTAGCAGCCGACTCTAATGGCACCTCCGCTTCAGCCACTGACAACGGCACCTCAGCAGCACCCTGTCCGTATGACACCTCCGACTCAGCCACTAGCAATAGCACCTTAGGATCAGTTGAGCCTCATGGCACCACCTTTTCATCCGCGACCTAGGCCACCACCTCCGCTGTTGCCCATTGAAATCCCACCTCCGCAGCCAGTCCTAATTGAACCAGATGAATCGCATGAGCTGAAATGGTCTGTGTTGGCTTGGCTTCCGCAATCCGGGATCGACTATGTTTGTCTCCATGGTATGTTTGTCTGCCCTTTTTGCTAGATTGGTCATAGGCAATGGACCATTTGTGACCTCATATTCCATGCACATACCAAGAATGAAGAAGTAGCTTACTCGATAGGGGAAGAGAACAGGGTGGTAATATAAACTGACACTGCCCTTATTGACAACTAGCCCCCGCAAAGTAATGTAAAATCATAAATTAGTCCTCCAATCTCTCCATGAGTGCCACATCATCACGCTATTTCCAATACATTAATTTCATTTCACGGTTTCTTAGGTTACCATTCAATGGGCATTTTGTATTTCCAATAGTTAATTTATAGTTGAAACTGCTCCACCCAATGCAAAGTTTCATTGGTTGTTGTTTCCAAGTCTATCTTCATCTTTAGAGGTTAAGGTTCATTAGTGATAGAAATACATAATTTCATTCCACGGATTCAAATACATAATTTGATTTGAAATACATACAAGCCACAGCATTTAAACAAACGATACATTGTACTGAGATAAAATGTGCCTATGAATAGTTAAATATCATCCTTATATAGAAAATTCTAGTCTAGTAAACAATAGTTAAACAAGATGATCTGGTGTACATGAATAGACAGATGCAGTTGTTACTCAGAAAGGTCCTTTTTGCAAAACATCAATGCACCAGAACTTTGCCAATGCCTTCCACTCCCTCATCATCTGTCTTTCTTGGAACTGCAATCTCTACCTCATCCATAACTTCCCCTCTTCTCTATCTATTATGAGTCCTGCATTGTTCTCCCTCTACCTTCTTCTTTGGCTGTCTAGTAAATCTCCCCTCAATCATGGTTCCTTCCTGAGCAAAATTATGCTAGATCTTGTTGGGAGAATTGCCAATAAGATCAATGATGCAAGAGATTTCATGAGGTTCAAAGTAGTTTATAAGAGTTGGAACTGCGCTCGTAAAGTTGAGGCGCACTGTGATAGCCCGAGTAATTAAGAACCTAAATAAAATAATCAATAGGGTAATTAAGAAGCAAATCAAAGATAACTCCAAATTGCTGAGAGTTAAGGTCAAAAAATACCTCAGATTTTGAACCAAGTGTTCAAACTCACTTGTGAAGCAAATAAAAACAAATTCTATATAAGAACTTAGTTTTTGGCCAATATAAAAGAGATAGACCTTTTCAAGTGGAGCAAATTTAATACTACACACTTTCTTGATTTGGAAGTGGAAAGACTCCAAAAACTGAGTAGAAATTCGGTCAAATTTCAAGTCAAATCCAAAAACAGCGTTGACCGGCGTCCGCCAAATTTCCCACAATCCTAATTCCAAATCCATCAAGTTCCTCATATGTTGGCCTTTATAAAAGTTATAGCCCACACTTTGAACTCCAACTTTTAATTTCGGAATGCAAGCACAAAGGTCAAGCTTGGTGAGGAAATACGCGTTAAACACGACACCTTTGCACGACATGCATCACAAGCATCTTTGGGCATTAGTGAGCATCATGGACTTCATTGTGCACTATTGAGCATCGTGAACATCCTTTTGGGCATCATTGAGGATCATGAGCATCACTTGTGCATGAATAAGCATTTTTTTTACCATGCATTGCTTAAGTCACATAAAAGTTGTTTATTGTTGAAAAAACAAATTTGTGAAGTAACCCTAATTTCTTTTATACAAATATGCCTCCTATTATTTTATTTAAATACTAGATACACTTTAGTGATTTTAAAATATCTTTACCAAATTTTTCAGAAGTATTTTTTTGTGCCAAAAATTCATTAAAATATAAATTTTGGCGGTTTTGTTTTGTCAATTGCGTGAAAACCATAGCAGCTCTTGCAGTGATTTTTATGGCATTGGATTCTTCGTGATTTTATCTTTCCAAAGAGTATTTTTAGGCAATGTTTGGATGAGTGTAGATGGGTCAAATGAGGGGAGAAATTTGAATAGTGTAGCAGCACGCAGGCCCACACGTCAGTCACCAGGTTCCCCTTTCTTCCTCCTCCCTCCACTGCACGCACGCTAGATGGCCGGCATGGACACCGAACATCACCGATTGCCACCTCCGGTATGCCAGCAAGGCTTCCCATCACTGATAGGCTGCCCTAGCACCACCATGTGCTTCCCCTCCGCTCCACGCCTCTCCCCGGCGATGATTGGGCAGTGCCCCTCCCGAACGGCATGGACACCACGTGACTGACATGCCCGGAGCTCGTCCTCACCGCCAATGCCGCGCAACGTCGCTGTGTCATCCTTATCGTCTCACCCATCCTTATCCTCTTGCGCCCCAGCCCTTAAATCAGCCCTCTCCCAAGCCTCCTTCCCCTCCTTTGCCTTCCAACAGAAACTTTCCCCATTCTCGAGCTCCCCGACATGTCCCTATTCTCTGGCAAAATCCACCCAACTCCATCCATCTCCCTCCAATAGCCCGTGCCTCTACCTTTCCCAGTCATCCAGCTACGCCCTCAACCACTCCTCACCGTGTGCCGTCCACCAAGCCGCCGGAAATCAAGGTTTTCCCCATCCTCCAGGAACTTTCACCCGCCACCGTCGACCTCACCATGGACGCCCCTCTCCCGGCCTTCCCCGTCTTCAACCAAGTGTTCAAACAGACACTACTAGATTTTTGGCCTATGGCAATGGAGGAAAAACGTGGCAATATGGCCAAAATAGTTGCAATAGGTAGCATTTGCAACCAAGTCAGGTTGGTTGGCAGCCGTGGCAAGTACCTGCGTTGCAATAGCACAATGCAACAGTTTTTTTGGTCTGTTGCAATATAATGGTAATTGCCACACAATCATGCATTGCATTATAGAGTATTGCAACGTTTGATGCCATGGCATTAGCATGTATTGCCACGTAAGTAAGCATTGCTATAGTACGTAGTTGCAACGAATAGACACTGTGGCAATATGGTATTTGGCCACGACAAACATCGTGGCAATAGAATATATTGCCATGCATATTTTACGTTGTGACATATTCTATGGCAACACAATCTCTTTTGTGAAAATAAACTATATTGCCATGGAAACATGTTTGGTGGCAATAATTCATTTTGCAACGGAAAGTATTACATTGTGACAGATCCTATGGCAATACAATTTATTTCATTGAAATAAACTATATTGCATGGAAACATATTTGGTAGCAATAATTCTTTTTGCAACGGAAAATATTTAGAAGCAACAAAATATGTTGCAACAAATTATCGGTGAAGGTTATTATGTATTATTGCAACTTTTTTCTTTTGTGGCAATAAGTGGTTGTGCAATTGAAAATATATAGAGGCAATAAAAGATATTGCAACAAAATATAGGTTGTGGCACATTATTTGTTTTGCAATGATACACAATTGTTGCAATAACGTACTTATAGCAACAAACTAGAGTTGTTGCATTTATTTATTTTTGCAACAGGTGGATGTATTTCTTTTCGCGACAGGAAGATGTTTTTCGCAACGCATTGCATTTTATATATTTGGATATTAAATCGTTTGTGCAACAAATGATTTCACCGAAATATGAATTGTATCATCATGAATATTAAGCGAAGCCATCTCTACAATTATAAAGTCAAAGTGCCAAATACATATTCCAAATCAAAAATAGTTCATAACTAGTGTTGGGTGATCAACAATACTAAATCTATCTAATGTAGGCTACAGGAATCATGCACTACATTGATTTTCCTTGTGTCAACCATGGCATGACTCCAAGCCCATGTGATCCATTGAAGAAGAATGTTCTTGTTCCAAAAAAGAATGCAGGGCATCAGGAAAAGGGTCTCATAGTGTTGTAGTATGTACTAAACAAACTTGATCATGATAATTTGTCTTGTGCTTGTGGACACCTGGTCTGGCACTAAGCATATTATTTGCACACAGGAGACTGCTCTAAGTTTCGTGAAGCACTTAAACATAGATTATAAATCAGGTTTCCTTTTGCATACCTGTTGGCTTCTTGTGCGCACATGTTTTGTAGCAGCATTCAGCATTCTTGTGCGCACATGCTCCGTGGGTCAGTCTGCATAGGAAAAACAGGTGGAACTAATTTGGGTACAAAATACATTCCAATATGCTCATGTGTGTAACAAATATCCAAATTGTTTTTACCTGAAGTAATGGGGTTTCTCTCTGTTCAGCAAACTTTGATAGCATCTCTGACATGATTTCTTCCCTAAGTGCTTGCCTTTTCTTATTCTCCGCTTCGTGAATCTGTACCAATTTTTCTTCCAATATCCTTTCCCTTTCAGCCTTTTCATTTGCAAGTTATTCTTCTAACTTGTCAACCTTTTGTTGGAGCACATTATTTTTCTGGTTGGCTGCTTCTGTAGCACGGGCTTGCTCTTGGATCTGAGCTTTCAGCAATTCACTGCGTGATGGATTTTTAGACAAGTAACCATGATCATGGTTTTTGTAGGTTTTGCATCCTGTACTTTGCTTGTAGGATATTTGGAAAACATGGTTTTCCTCTGCAGTCGAGATGGGATTTGTATCATCATTGCGTTCTCTCTCGGAAAGCATTAGGCATGCATTGTCCTAATTTAAATAGCAGATTTGGTGTTAGTATTGGACATTAAAATTATTATGAATCATGTTGTTACCAGTGAACTATGTAAATTACTTACATAGACAGCTTTAGATGCTTCATCTGACCATTGCCCATTCTTCATATGAGTACTCAACCAAAGATTTAAATCACTTGGTTCTTCTTCCATATCCGGGTCTCTCTAAGATGGCATGAATGAAGCACATTAGCTTGACATGTATGCGAAAGGAGCATACAGCATGTCCAAGCATTACCTGCTCATGGCTCATTTTGGAAAATGATCTGGACCCCATGACATGGTTCGTCTTTGCTTCCTTACAGTTCTTGGAGTTCTGGTTGCTAGATTTCTGTATATGGTGTAAGTAAAAAAATACATTAGTAGTGCACTGATCAAACTCATAATTAATACATGTGATTTATGGAAGGATGAAAAGGAAATGCTATCAGACCTTGAAATCAGGAGATCCAAAATACATGATCAGGTAGTGCCATTCTGCAATGTCAATGTCTTCTGGCTTGTGTTTCATTCTTGCAGCGTAACTGTCGTACACCTTGTACGTGGCACTGAATGCTGATCTCCATCCTTTGTATCACTCCATCGCGATGGCCCAAATCTTTTCCTTTTCATCATCAACGTTTACAAGCTCCCACCTATTCTGTTTATGAGAGAACACATTCAAAAGGAGAAGTATTTGGCTATTTCAGATTTCTTATAGCAATCAGGCAACAGAATTAAACATCGTACGTACCGGTATGTCAGATGCTATAGAACTTTTCACATTTTCCTGTATGTCTTTCCATTTTTTGACTCCGATAAGTGGAGCCCTTTTCCTTGTAAACATTACAACTTCATCCACAAATGACCAGCTGTTAGGTCCTATGGGACCTCCCAACTTTGTGGAAAATTCAACTTTAAGTTTCTATGAGCCGCTCCTTTTCCTCTTTATGGCTGCTGATAAACCCTTGAGGGCACCACGTCCTTCTTGCTTGCGCCCTTCACTGGAGTCTCCTATGAATCCATTAAGTAAAAAATGTTCAGATAATTTCAGCGATCAAGATTACATTAAAATTTTTTTACAATGCATAACACACCTTTTCTCGCTTTTTTGTCACGCCGAGCATGAGATGGCCTATGTGCTGGTGCTGATTGCATGCTAGACAGACCTTTGTCAACAGGAAGGTTTTCAACATCATTGTCATCCTGATCTAAATAAGATACTGCATATCATACAATGGATCCATCAGTCTAAACATTTTTTGTTCACAAAAGTAATATTATATTTTAGAGCTGAGTGAATGAATAGAAATTACTAATATCTTGAAGATACTCTTTACGCCTTAACCATTCTTTATATGTCTTGAAATTCTGCATGTAACGAATATGTAAGTGCAATGGATAATCTGACACATAGCTTATATAAATTGTGACCGGAGGAATTGTACCTACCTATGTCTGGTTGATCTTGCTGCAGGTTTTGAAGCCATATCTTATAAGAATCAATTTGTTCTTCTGTCCTTGGTCCATGTGTAGTTGTTTCCCTTCGTTGCTTCAAGGGAGTTATGGTTACCTGCAAGTTAGTCTCTTAATCCCTTGTTAGTAGGATACTAATTTTCCTTTCTTTTGAATTGCTTTGTAACATGGTTGGGATTTGGTGGTCATAATCAAGTGGGACGAGGCTTGTTGTGTTCCTGCCACATCGCTCCTTATAGTACAAGAAGGCACGTCCATAGTAGTCGAGCTTTGAGTTTATACAAACCAAGTTTAAAAATGTGATATTAGCCCTATCACAAGTCAACTGGGCAATTTCATGACCTAAAGGTGTCCCGGCGCAAGTGATAATTACACGCCACCTCTCACCAGTGAGTCTGCAACCACAATTCGGACATATTTATGTAATTACATAGAGAGGTATACAAAAGTATACATGCATTCAACAAAAGCATCAGGCAGTGATAAAATTGACAATCAAACATATATGCAAGCATTCACTGACCAAGGTAATGTCCTTACTATTACGTGCACAGGAATATTAATCTATATATATATTCATGAGAGGACTATATATAACCCTAGGTCTATATCCTAGGCATGTATCCAGATCTTCCAATTTCAGATAGGACTATAACTCTAGGCATGTATCCAGATCATCCACTATCAGATAGGACTATAACCCTAGTCATGTATCCAGATCATCTAATATCATATAGGACTATAACCCTATGCGAATTTCGATTGGATTTGCAATAGCCTCAGAAAACATACCTGGTCCGGGGAGGTTCAACGAAAAACTCATCCTGATCAAGAGAGCATGCGGTATTCGTCTCTTGGTCGCCGGCGGTGTGGGGAGGACTTGGCCTCCTGTCTTCGTCTTCAGTCACCATCTCAACAAGGAACCGAGACTTAGCGCCCCCTCCTCCCCATGTACGTAAAGGAAATGTGATTGATGGCACCGAACTTCTAGTAGATGCGGTTTGGTAAATATGGAAGGGTTATTTGGGCGGGGCTAGGGGAAAAATTGGTTGGGGAGAAGAAGGAGGCAGTGTTTCTTTTTTTTAAAGCATAATAACGAAAACAAATGATTACCGTGCCTTTTTTAGTTCGTTCCTTACCACATTGTGACTAGTTTTGGTATATCTCGATACGTTATGTGATCATCTATTAACAAAACTAGTCCATCGACATATACTCCCATATGGACTAATTACTAATTTCTAGAGGTGTATTACAAGTATTCAAAGTTTATATAAAAAATAGGAGACATACCTAACAATTAAAAATTTGTAACACAATACTTATCTGTAAACATGTGCTAACCTTTGGTCGGTTATAATAGATTTAGTTAGTAAACACATAGTTTTCCACTTTGCATTGTACCTCCGCATATGTTTCATGCGTGTTTAATTGGAACATTTGAGCTATGTGTTGAATATAGTAATCACTATTCTCATTGCTTCATCCCTACATATATATATATACATATATATATACATACATACATACATATATATATATATGTATATATACATGGTCTACTTGGTGATAGTGTGGCACACAATAAGCATATGAAACTTAAGATAGTACTCCCTCCATTCCAAATTATAAGTCATTCCAAGAATCTTGGAGAGTCAAAGCATCTCAAGTAATTTGGGATACTTTGACTCTCCAAGAAACTTGAGATACTTTGTTGACTCTCCACATATACGTGCAACACTGCCGGCCTCCGATATTTATGACCACATGCGCGCGTGTGCATGTGGCCGCCATGGCTCCATCATGACCATATGTACATACAGCAGCAGGCTGCCAAGTTAAAGGCAAGGAACTTATTTTGAAGGGGGAAAAGGCAAGGTACTAGAGAGGAGAGCAAGGGCACTTTGCAACTGTTGCCCAACCTTGCCTAGGTTTACTGAGCAAGCATATGTGTGTTTGGTAGTGCATATAAAACCTTACTCTTATTATACATTGCTAGGCAAGCTAGCCTGCTAGAGCAAGAAAATCGTTGCCAGGCTCAGCGAGCCAATTTGCCTCTCCCGGCTGAGCATTGCAAATGTGCACAAGTTTGTGATAGATGCAACTGCAGACAAATGGCCAAATGGGCAGAAAAGCAGCCACCCAACCTGCCTCTTACGCGCGTACTGCTGCTATTTGTGGCAGTCATGTTCGGCATAGCTGGCTGCAGCAGCTGAAGATGTACATCCGCCGTGTCGAATGCGAGGATGGTTCGGTGGCGAGCGGGAGCGTCGGCCCAAAGAAGCTGCAAAACGATGGCTGCCGGGTGTGCCACGAGGAGGCCGCCTACCTCGTCACTAGAGTTACGTGGCGCGGGCATGGTGATCCACTTCTGCTGGCACCAATTTGCGGTGACTTCCTGTGCGCTGGAGGCGACTGCGGCAAGGTTAAGGGCTGGGCACAAGCTACACTATTTTGCAGCAAGGACTGCAGGATACGCCACGAAATTGTGGCATTCGAAAGGAGAATGGGGATAGATAACTAATTCTCTCTTTGTATGCAGATGTGAATTAGCGTAGCTTTTACGTTTCTTTTGCTTTTTCCTGATGATGTCCATGACTGGTTGGCTCAAATTGTAGTATTGGAACTATGTTTGTTGTTAACGAAGATTGATCTCCTATTTAACATGTTACTAGCATGTGCATTCCACTTGTTCATGGTGATCTTTTTTAATGCCTGTTGCCAACTACAGTGGCGCTCAATAAATATTAATGTTCTAATGAAGGAAATATGTAGTTCGAATGTAGCATTAAATTAAAATATAAAAAGGCCTAACCAAATGCACAATATATGTAGTTCCAAATTTAGATGAAAATAAAAAATGAAATAAAAAAAAAGACTACTGCTAAAGGGGCCCGATCAGGCTCAACCTTGGAGGGAGCCCAACTGAAGGCTCAACCTCAGAGGGACCCCAACCGATTCCAACAAGAGCAAGCAATCAGGTAGGGAATGAGATGGCGAAACAATGATAGGTCAGAGGATTTCGATGCTGCTTGTGCACCACCGCTTTTAAGTAAGGCAAGGAGCTTCTTCGTGAGTGAGGTGGTACTAAAAATTGTGGCCATGAACGTTGGCGCACCAGATTTCGTAAGTGGGCCGGCCCATTACAAAATCAGCTCCGTTTCACTCGCTTCGTCCCTAATCAGTTGCCCTGCCACCAACCCCCTCTTCCATTCCTCACCCCTACAGGCCCCAAATCCCTCCCCCCGAGCTCCTGCACCGCCCCGAGATCCTGCGCCGCCCTGGCTCCTTCCGCAACCAAGGGGCCTGCCAGGTCACCGGCCGCCGGGGAACGGGTAGGTCACCAGCCCCCGCGGGGGCCGAGGGCTCGCGCACATGACCTTCGCTGAGCCTTCGTGGGTTGTGGTGACCTCCACCGACTTTTTCAACTCCAAGTCACCGACGATGGCAGCATCCAAGTGGTACCACCAAATCCCCAATTATCAGTTTATTCTCTTGTTAGATTCACCGTTAGTTGCAAACTTAGGTGTACAAATTAACACTTAAACAAAAAACACATCCTCCACTGCATCCACAGTAGAATTCACAGGTGCAACATATCCATCATGGATGTAGTCATTCGTGTCATCTTCTTCTTCTTCATCTGCTAAGCCAATAGTTCTTGGTTTAGGTACGGACTCAGCAAGTGACACCTTCAATGCCTGACTTAGTCCAATTTGTCAACTCTTCATGTCTGCCCGAATCGATCATATCTCCCACTCTGACATCAAGTCAATCAACATCAATTTCTTCCTGGTTATCTGATTCGGACATGGAGAACACATTTCTAGGGTTCATTCTAATTACAGTGCACCAATTTGGTTTCTTCGAACCTTCCACATAAAACACTTGCTGAGCCTGTGTCCCCAAAATGTAAGGTTCAAATTATAGGACACCCGAAAGTCACTGCCATCTCCATATTGTTGCAGGCAAATGAAGGAGATGAAAGTGGTGATGATGATGGAATGCTCTTGTGAATGAAGCATACATTGTTCTTTCAGAGGTTAAACTTTGATGTATGAAAATTGGATCCTAATTGTATGCTGATGTTCCTTCAGAGGTTAAACTTTGAAGTATGAAAATTGGATCCTAATTGTATGCTGATGTGGTTCCATAATGTTTTTTTGGCTTATATATGGTCAACACAACTTTGATGTATGAAAATTGGATACTAATTGTATGCTGATGTGGTTCCAGAATGTTTTTTGGCTGATATATGGTCAACACAAGGAAATTCTACAGTGTTTCATATCGATTGCATCATTGCTACCTCTTTGAAAATGATTTTATAAAAACCTACTTGTGAAATAATGATGGATAATAAGAAATCAGAAAAAAAATCCATGCGGGAGTAAATTTGCACCATAATCTAAAATTACCTGCACATCCACCGGCCGTCCTGATGCTGCCACCGCACATGTGACCTGCTTTTGCTGCAAATACCAACGAGTAAATCTGAGGCCTCCTGTAAACTAGGCATGACTCAGACCCTAGGGCAATGACCAGGGGTGACGGCAACCAACAGGCTATTTTTCTTGCTCCGCTTTTTTCCCTAAGGCAAAGCCCAGCACCACGAGAAAAGCCCAACCCAACCATTTTTTATCCTCTGACACCTCCCCTCCCGTCCTCGTCCAGTCCACCTCCACTCTCCCACATTGCCACCTCTCATCAAGTCCAATCCTCCTTCCCCTCCGCCTCCTGTCATCCTTCGCCAAGATCCACACCCCTCCCCCTACAACCGCTCCCTTCCCCAATCCCAGTCGCTCCCCATCCACAAATGCCTTCCCCAAGATCCGCATCGCCCGGGTCAATGAAGGAGTACCATTGCGATGCTAGGGGTCATTTTGCCCAGGGCAAGAAGCTCATCAAGGTGGGGACGCCGTCGAAGGCTCTCACTGCGGGAGGTGTGGACCACCGTGGTAAGGGTTCTTCCTCACATCGTCCACATTTGGACAGCGGCGTGAAGAGGCGGCCAATTAACCACACGGTCAGTTTCGAGGGGGTTTTCCCAGGCAAAATCTAAACAGGTCAAGATCAGTGGTGACTTCGACTCCAATTCTGATGTAGTTATCATTGAGCCCTTGACGGCGGCAAACATCATCGGCCTCAACTCGGAAACTGAGTCATTATCTTTTTGCCATGGCGTGTATGTTAGGTTTGCCAAGGCATGAGAAGAAGATCTGGGTGCTTATCCTCTGCCTAGCTTTTGTAATGGCTATAGTGGAACAAAAGCTATTGTAATGCAAGAAGTGCTACACCAACTGTTGCTCATGATGTACTGTTCTTGTAATATACTATGAGACTTGCATGACAGAAGTTACTAATGTGCACATGCTCTGTTGGTCTAGCTGACTAAAACATTAAGAATGTTAAATTATTGATTGAATGTGCTTGCTAGCAATACTATTTATGACTTGCAACCATTTTAAATTTAGTGGCAATAAGCCTTGCTATTGCAACGAAAAATAGTTTCATAACAACGCATATCAACTGTGGCAAAATTTTCAGCGACTTGCAACCATTTCTCAACTCGTGGCGACAACACCTATCTATTGCAACATATTTTCTGTTATTAACATGGGCTATGTGGCAACATGACAAATTAGCTGTAATATTTCTTACTACTTGCAACATTGCGTATTTCGTGGCAATAATCCTTACATATTGCAATGAAAAAAAAGCTTTATAACAACACAAAACAATTGTGGCAAATATTTCTGCGACTCGCAACCATTTTTCAACTCGAGGCGACAGCACCTATCTATTGCAACATATTTTCTGTTGTTTCCATGGGCTATGTGGCAACGTGACAAATTAGTAGCAATATTGCTTACTACTTGCAACATGGCGTATTTTGTGGCAATATCCCTTACATATTGCAACAAAAAAAATAATTATAGCAACGCAAAGCACATGTGGCAATAGAAAATTTCAAATGGTTGCGACAAAATCAATCTTTTGCAACAGAATTGCATAATGGTGGCAATAACAACTACATATTGCAATGGATTTTGTGTTGATACAATGATTGCCGTGGCAATAGTCCAAAAATCTAGTAGTGGGAGCTTAGCTAAGGCCCTGGTTCCCGTGCTCGCGTTTGTTTTCCTTGTGGGGCAACTTTCCATGCTCGTTCCCTAGCTTGTCGCCGGCCGCATGCCGCCGTCCGTGGAACCCTTCCTGTGCGCCGCCGATTTCCCTACCTACGCCATGCCAGAGAGTCTCCTAGCCTGGGTATGGCACCGCCACCCTCCCCTAGCGCCGCCGCACCATCCTCCCTTTGCCCCCGACCGGCCTATGTGCACCCATGTGTGATGTGCCGTGCATGTGTGTTCTGTCCAAGGTAGAAGAAGGACTTGTTTGCGAGTGGAAAAGAAAGCCTGGGGTTATGGGGTAAAGGGTTGGTTTTATGTTTGAGGGTGGGAAGTTTTCCAGGGGCTAGCTAGTAAACCGCAGGGGGTAGATTGAAAGGAGAAGGGTAGATCTGTGAGACAAACTGTTTTTCTAGGGGGTAGATTGCGAAGTTGTGTCGGTTTTGTTTTGTTTGCTAGATTTAAAATGTTGCAAACTTTGAAAATGCATAGAAACTAGTATAAAAATGCTAAAAATATGATTCTTATTTTGTTGGATTCCTTGTCAAGTCTAGTTTATTTCAAAAATGGGTTTTATGCATGTTGCTTTTTATATTTTGTGCTATGATTTATTTGGTGTGAAAGCCTTTAAATGCTTTATAAATCACTTAGTGCTCTAAAAATTGTGAAACCACTTTTGTTAGCCTCCTTTTAGCATGCATGTTTTAGATCCAGAACTTATGTTAGTAGAATCCATGATGTTCATACTGTTTTAGTTTTAAATGCTTACTTGCTATGTTAATCTTATTAATTGCTTGATAAATAGTGGAAAGTTGATAAAATGATGAAACTACTTCTATTAGTCTTTGTGTTCCACATAGAATCTAGGTAAAGTAATGTTGATAATTTTATGATTGATGTACAAGCCTTTCTAGATTAATGTGCTTAATGGTAGTTTAACTTGTTTAACTAATATTTCCACTTTAAAAATTGGTTTTTAGATGAATCCAACTCTCATAGTGTTATACTGTTGCCTTCTGCTAGTGAGTTTCATATCATGGTTATTTCTCAACAAATGTTAGAATCTTGCAATTGTGTGCTTGCTTTTAATCTATCATGCAAAATAGTGCCTCTCGTCATGCTTGTATGATTTTGCATGATTTGTAGGTAGATTGTTGGTTCACCATTGACTTCATGCTTGTTTAGTTCATCATGCAATTCGTCTATCTCTTTGTTGTTTGCATGTTTTGATATGGTGTACAGCTAGATTTAGTAGCTCTGAAACTTGTTTTGTAGCTCTACTATGCCTTGTCGTTCCACTTAAGAAATCTTTAACTAGCATGTTAGGATTTTTGTTCATGACCAAATGTGACTTTGGCCTTATGCCATTTTAATCATGCTAAAACAATTGTATAAAAAGGGAAAACTAGGAAATCACTTTTGCTAGTCTTCATGCTTGATTGAAATCCTTAGTCAAATAAGTCATATCTCCCAGTTACATGAATCTAGTAATGTTGTCTCACTAAACTTGTTCCCCTACATTAGAAATATGCTTGGTCATGAGATGTGGTTGATTTTCCCTACAGAACTCATAGGCATGTATAACTTAGTGTGTGCTTAGCTAATTGTGGAGCCACATCCCAATCTTGTTTTTATGCATGTCCGGTCATTTAAAAAATAATACCAACCATCTTATCTCAGGATTTTCTTTGATAATCAGTTTGTGTTCTTTTGCAACATATAGATCATTGCTGTTGTTTGGTTTCAGACTTCTTGCTCTAGATCTCCTCTCAAGTTTCATGCATTTCATGAGCCTTTGCACTCATAGCATCCTCTCTAATGCATGCATGCATTTCATCCTTTAGAGAGCAATTTGCCGGAGAACATGACCTTGAACCCTTGAGCCGAGGCCGCATAAAAGTTGAGTTTGATCCCAAAGAAAATGAAGGCAAGCCACTAAGCATATTTGTTGCCCCCTACTTTTAAAATGAAATTGTTACTATGGGTTGCATGTGGGTGATAATAACTTAATCTTGCAACTTGCTTAGTCATAAAATGATAACTTAGTAAAAGAAACGGTCATAGGTTAATCAACACCTTTACTAATAAGGTTCTTTAAGTTGTTCAAAAATTCAGAAAATAGGATAACTTTCCAAATAAGTATTAAGCAACCCTAAAGTGACCCCATCCTTCTTTTGTGAAGTTTAAATGATTTGAACTTTAGATGTGTACACAATCACCATCAAAGTCATCTCCGAGTTCTAAATCGCAACACACCTTACTTTACAAGAAAAGAAATGTTTATAAACTTGGCTAAGTGAATGTGGTCCAAAATACACCCTATGCTCGTACAATAATTAACACAATGAAACCTACACATAAAATCATGAAATTGAAATATTGCATATGCATCTCGCTAGAGCTAACCGCGCTGATGGAACGTATGAGCTCAAACCGGAACACGAAGAAGGATGCCCTCCTACTGAGTTGAGTGTAATTGAGGCAAATCAAGGCCCGAACCGAGTTCGGAAGAGCCCAAGGCTGAGTTAGGGCAAGCAGGCAAGCCCCGGAGCATAACTCTGATTTTAAAGTTCTGCTATACTTATGCTAGTTATGTTTTTGCATTAAGTTTATAGGATTTGTTTGAAACCCTAGTTGCATGATCCTAGGTACCTATGTTCTGAATACTAGTATGATAAGTCAAGTAGTTGCAATGCTAAATCGGAGCACGGTAAAAGTCGTTTGATTTCCTGTCACTCGCGAGCTATAGGAGTTGCCTGTTTACTTATGTTGAAACCATAATGATGACGGACGGGGCCGGGCAATTGGTTCTGAATTGGTGGATTGCCCCATCTTTCTAGAAGAAAGCTGCTAAGGTTCCCCTGCTGCAGCATGTGGGTACAAGTGCAGCAACGGTATGGCGTCGTTCTAGGACTGTTGGGGCATTGTATGCAAGGGAAGTGGGACCTGACCATGTGCTGGGGATTGATGGGGACGGCTGACATGTGTGGACCCCTTGTGGTACGCATCTGTCGTGGGTTTAGTTTCACCTTGCAAGGTTATGAAACTCGATACGAATCGTTTGCCTCTCACAGTTTGAGACCACTTGATCACTATTCTACACTGAGTAAGAAGTGGAACAAAGAATGATGATTAATATGGATTGCTTGGTTAATTTTGCTTGTTTAACATGCTTGCTTAGAATAGGTGCTTACCTAGAATAGTTAATCAACTAGAACCTGCTGCTAAAACTTGAAAGTAAGGACCTACTTTAGTTGATTTTGGTAAAACAAACCCTTCAACCAAAAAGCCTTGCATGTCTAGGAGTCGGTGGAGTAGATACCACCTGACGGGTAAGTCTTATTGAGTATTAGTATACTCAGCCTTGCTTGTGGCTATCTTTTTTAGGTGTTGCTTTGACTTGGTTGCTAGTGTGACTCGGTCGTCCCAACTCCGTCTAGGTTGAACTATCGAGTGGGACCCGTGCTCGGCTAGGGAGGATCGTGGTGATTGATATCATGGCAGGCTTCACCATGGTATTGTGTATCGACATTAGACGTACCGTTTATTTTCACTGCTTTTGAACTCTAAACTCTAATTTACTTTATTCTTTTGAAATCTTGAGTTGTAATAACTGAAGGTGGGACCTGTAATAATTTATCTGGATTGTTGTAATCTCTGGACTCATCTTCGTGCGAGTATGTTTTGCTTCGAGACAAGTGGTTTTATCGGGTGAAACCCGACAGACTGCCATTTTAACTTGATTAAAGTATCAGTTCGCATATGAGGCGATGTTGAGTACACTTTAGCTGGGTTAATCTAGGCAGTTCCGCCACACACGCCCGTTTGACCCTCGGATTATGAAATCCGAAGATATCAGTGAATCTGTGACATTCACATTTGTCGCGGATTACTAGCTTTTTGAGGTCTCCTTTCCAGCATTAGCTAGGAAAAAAGGACTAGGTTGATTGGTTGCAATGGATCTGGATGCCTAGTCACTGTAGATGACAAAGATAGGAGCAAGGTAAGAATTGGAAAGAGCTTGTGAAACAGGTTGAGAGTGAGTGCCTTGTAGTAGCTACATCCTAATAGCTGTAGAGCTTTTATTTCTTCACCTGTTTTCTTATTTCCACTGTTCTTTTAACCATGAAAGGTTCCGAGGTTGCTGATAGTATATAACATTCACCTCGCACCAAGGGCATCATACAATATTTTGAAAGACAAGTGAAGCTGTACACAGAAGGACTTGATGATGACTTGCAGGTGACGAATGACAAGATTGGGCAGTTGGAGGCCATGCAGATTGCCACCAACACTAAGCTTACAGGGTTGGAGACATCGGTTGCTCGTATTGACAAAAGTTTTGCTGCTATTCTGAGGCACTTTGATGAGATGCATGCGAAAACCACTAGTGGGAATGATGGAGATAACAAGAAGGACGAGTGTGTCGAGGACAATTGGGATGTTGATACTGAAAAAGATGACCAAGACGCTAATGATCACCGACGGCTACGTACTAATCGTAGAGGTATGGCTGGTTACCGGCGACGTGAGGTACATAATAATGATGATGCTTTTAGTAAGATAAAATTTAAGATACCTCCTTTTGATGGTAAATATGATCCTGATGCGTACATTACTTGGGAAATTGCTGTTGATCAAAAGTTTGCAGGTTATGAATTTCCTGAAAATACACATGTTAGGGTTACTACTAGTGAGTTCACTGATTTTGCTTCTATTTGGTGGATAGAACATGGCAAGAAAAATCCTAATAACATGCCACAAACTTGGGATGCTTTGAAACGGGTCAAGCGGGCTAGATTTGTTCCTTCTTACTATGCACGTGATCTGTTAAATAAGTTGCAATAATTGAGACAGGGTACTAAAAGTGTAGAAGAATATTATCAGGAATTACAAAGGGGTGTGCTGAGTTGTAACTTAGAAATTATACTAACGTAACCCGTTTTATACAACCTGCTATGGCTAGACTTTTGGGTGGTTTAAACTGAGAAATTCAGGACATCCTTGCTTATAAAGACTATTCTAACGTAACCTATTTGTTTCATCTTGCTTGTAAAACTAAAAGGGAAATGCACGGGCGATGTGCTAGTACCAAGACTAATATTTCTATAGGAAAATCTACATTAAGGCAGCCGCGCACGACTACCTCTCTAACCAGACGTGCACCTCCACCCTCTCCATCTCTGAGTTGGCTGGCACCACCTCCTCCGTCCAGCGACAAGCAACATGCTCCTCCCACAAATTTAGCAACCAAGACTGCCCAGAAACCAGCCACTAGTGCCTCTTTGGTTGCATCCATGGGTAGAACAAGAGATGTTCAGTGCCATCGATGCAAGGGCTTTGGACATGTGCAATGTGACTGTCCTAGCAAGCGTGTTTTGATGGTCAAAGAAGATGGTGGGTATTCCTCTGCTAGTGATTTTGATGAAGATACACTTGCTTTGCTTGCTACTTACCATGCAGATAGTGAGGAACATCCAGTACAGGAGATTCGTGCAGAGGATGCAGAGCATTATGTGAGCCTCATTGTGCAGCGTGTGCTTAAGAAATGGAGAAGGCGGAGCAAAATTAGCGGCATACACTGTTTCAAATAAAGTGTGTCATTAAAGAGCGTTCGTGCCGTTTGATCATTGATGGAGGTAGCTACAACAATTTGGCTAGCAGCGATATGGTGGAGAAGCTTGCACTTATACCCAAACCACACCCACATCCATATCACATTCGATGGCTAAACAACAATGGTAAGGTAAATGTAACCAAGCTGGTGCGAATTAAGTTTGCTATTGGTTCATATCATGATGTTGTTGAATGTGACGTTGTTCCTATGGAAGCTTGTAATATTCTACTAGGTAGACCATGGCAATTTGATATTGAATGTATGCATCATGGTAGATCAAATCAGTATTCTCTCATACACCATGATAAGAAAATTATTTTGCTTCCTATGTTTCCTGAAGCTATTGTGCGTGATGATGTTGCTAAAGCTACAAAAGCCAAAACTGAGAGCAATAAAAGTGCCAAATCTGTTGGTAGTAAGAAAGATGAGATAAGATTTAAAGGATATTGTTTGCTTGCTACTAAATCTGATATTAATGAATTGGTTGCTTCCACTTCTGTTGCCTATGCTTTGGTATGCAAGGATGCTTTGATTTCGATTCACGATATGCAGCATTCTTTACCCCCTGTTGTTGCTAACATTTTGCAAGAGTATGCTAATGTTTTTCCAAGTGAGATACCAGTGGGGCTGCCACCAATATGAAGCATTGAGAACCAAATTGATCTGATTCCTGGTGCATCTTTGCCAAACCGTGTGCCATACAGAACAAATCCGGAGGAAACAAAAGAAATTCAACAATAAGTGCAAGAACTACTCGACAAAGGTTATGTGCATGAGTCACTTAGTCCTTGTGTTGTTCTGGTTATTTTAGTGCCTAAGAAAGATGGAACATGGCGTATGTGTGTTCATTGTAGAGCTATTAATAATATCACTATTCGATATCGACACCCTATTCCATGTTTGGATGATATGCTTGATGAATTGAGTGGTGCTGTTGTGTTTTACAAAGTTGATTTGCGTAGTGGGTACCACCAGATATGTATGAAATTGGGAGATGAATGGAAAACTGCTTTCAAAACTAAATTTGGTTTATATGAGTGGTTAGTCATGCCTTTTGGGTTAACTAATGCACCTAGCTTTCATGAGATTAATGAACGAGGTTTTGTGTACTTTCATTGGAAAATTTGTTGTAGTCTACTTTGATGATATATTGATTTACAACAAATCTATGGACGAACATCTTGATCACTTACGTGCTATTTTTATAGACTGTAGAGTAGTAGTACGTCGTAAACCGAAGATGCCACGACAGTCGACAGGAATGCATCTATGTACTCTATGAAATGGACCCGAATTCCCATTTCTGAGAATTGAAGCCTACACACCTCGGTGATAGTCCTAGGAAGGCTATCACGTGCAAACCCAGTAGTCCCAGGAAGGCTATCACATGCGAACACCTATCTCAGGTAGTACAAATCCATCAACACAGAAATATAAAGCAACAACAGAGTACAAATATAAAAAATATCATAAGTATCGAGTACATCTCTTCGGCACATGCCGGTACAAGTCGATCAGGACGGAATCAAGAAAGGTAAAACATATATGAAGCTGAAACATAAGCTATGGTGAACTCCATCTCCAGAGGCGACTCGAGCGAAGGGTCATCCCTAGTCTTCCCATCCATCATTGTCGAAGTCGTAGTCAGGCTATGATCCTGAAAAGCCACCATCTACCTGAGAAGCGGGTAGGCCATGTCAACTCCCGAAAGCAGCAAGCCAAGGAAACGGGAAAATAATACTATATGCATGGATAGAACCTATACATGGTTGTAGAGGTTTATGCAGCAGCAACAGCAATTAAGGAAGCAAAGCATTACCATCTTCGAGGTCAACACCTCAAACAAGGAAGTCGGCACAAATCACTGTATCCTTCACCCAAGGATCCAGCACCCAAACACACTAGGCGATGTGAGAGCTCCCTTCCCTCACATCTCAATGGGAAACGCCAGCTTATCTCAAAAAGGGGAGGTAGAAGAATAAGCAAAGTCTAGTCAGAAGTAGCAATAACCAATAATACTATCCATAAACAGTGGACACAGACTATAGCTATAGCTTTATACACTCCGCAGAGGTTGTACAACTGTACCCGCATGGATGGAGCCTGAACGGTAGCGATTCTTCCAAACCCCACCTAACAGCTGGAGCCCTAGTAGGTGGATAGGACTCTCCTGTTTCCTCGAGTCTGGAACCATGCTTGGCTGCAGGGCATGCTGTCACCAGTGAGGACCTCGAAGTTGTGAAACCTACCCACGCCTGGATGCAGTCTGGTCAAAGTAAACCAACGTCTCAAACTCCTTACACGATCCTCCAATCCGCCTACAGGCTGAGCACTATCCACCACTAGTCTTGGACCGAACCCCGCCCATAACATAAGCGAGTGGTATGTACGAAAATAGATGTTGTAACTGGTGGTAAACTGACTCGATCCTTAAACGGCTAAGAGAGAGCACTCTACTCCACAAGTATGTGTCGAAGCATCTGCAACATACAAGTACGCCACCTACTCCTTAGTAACAAACAAGGTACCCGCCACAGGTACGGGGTATAGAGAGAGTCTAGAATGCTCTCTCCTAGCAAGGCACTCTTCAGTACCAACCATAGCTCACTTCCACCAAAACACATCAAGGAGTCACACTCACCCAAAACACACGTGAGAGTGTTCAAGGAATTCCCAACATCAAAACCATGTCATATGCCCATCCATAACTCAAAAGCATGTATATGGATATAAGTGCGGTGGACCTAAGCAATCCATCATTAAGCAACATAAATAAAGCGCTAGCACCTAAGCATGTATAGGATCTATATAATTTGGAGTGACATGACACCTTGTCCGTAGTCGTTTAGATCTTCCTCCAAGTAGTCGGGACCTTGAGGGTCTTTTGGGTCGTAGTTCGGGTCTGAATAGAATGAGATACGGTGTAAAATAAATTAAACGGCATGACATCTAAGCAAAGCCTCCAAGAATGCCAAACTTAGAAGATCCAAATAACACCAAACTAGCTACAAACAGCACAGGCTCGATTTTACGAATTTAATGCAACTAGTTTCATATTTTTGGGAATTAAAATGATTAGTTATGAATTTTGAAAGATTAAAGGATTTATTTATTTATTTAAATAATTTTGGAAAATATTTTATTAAAGGTTACATGTGTCAGCTCCTGGTTGCACCACGTGGTGGGATGAGAGTGCGCCACATGTCTGCTGATGTCAGCATGACATCAGCGTTGACCGGTCATGGTTGACCGGTCAACGGTCAACGTTGCCCGATCAATGTTGACCGGTTAGTAGTCAACTAGGTCCCACTAGCTGACCCACAAGTCAGTGGGCCCTTTTTGACAGTTAGTGGACCCCACAAGTGGGCTCGAGCCTTGGACACGTCAGCGCCACGTGGTGCACATTTTCCTACGTGGCTCGACCACGTGGCACGCGGCGGCGGTGCAGCGTTGCGGGGTTAGGCAGCGGTGACCGCGCCCATGACATCGCGGCGCGGGTTAGCGCGTGGTGGTAAGGCGGGGTGCATGGAGCGGCACGGCAGATGCGGCTGCGGTGCGCAGCGGCCGGGCCAACGCTCGGCCCTGGCCTCACACCCGTAGGCGCATGGCGCGGCACAGCGCGGCCCAGCCGCAGCGGCGCGCGGGTCCCCAGCATCCTGGGCTCGCAGCAGCCGGCGGTGACGGCAAGCGGCGTCGTCTTGCAAGGCGGCTCGAAGGTTGGGCACAATTGCAAAGCAGCAATAGAAAGGAGGGGGGCGGCAAAGCTCACGGCAGGACGAAAGTGTCGCTGGCTCGGCGGCGGCTGGCGGCAGGTGGCTTTCTTCTCCTCCTTGGCGTGGCGACGGTGGCAGCTTCTCGTGCGGAAAGCGGCTCCGACGCCCTCCCACACACGGCCTCCTCTTTCTCTTCTCCTCTTCCACCTTCTCCTCTTCTCCTCCTCTTGTCCCTTCTCTCTTCTCCTCATCTCCTCTGCTCTCATCCCTTCCCTCTCTGGCGGTGGCGATCGGGAGAAGCCCGGGGTGGCTTGGGATGGCGAGGAGAAGTTCTCGGCGGTCCTATTTATAGCGGTGAGGAGCGGGTAGGGTTTCGAGGGTACGGCACTGGTGCTAGGGTTTCGGGGAATACGGCGTTGGTAGGTGGACGATTGGGATGCGGTGGAGGTGTAGCGCGGGCGGCGTGGCGCCCATCGGAGGCCGCCAGCACGAAAGCGGAGGAGTAGGAGTGTGTGCCAGTGTGGACGACAAGGTGCGGCTGTCCCATCAGGTGCGCACGTGCCATGTGCGTGAGCGGTACGGCTGGGAGGAAGAAGACAGTGAACAGGGCCGCTGACGGGCGGGCCCCGGGTGGCGGTGAGGGAAAAAGGAGAGGGGGCACGATGATGGTTAGGTGGGCAGTCTAGGCCGGTTAAGCGGGCTGGCCTGCTGGGCTTGGCGGAAGAAGGGACAGCTAACTGGCCCGGCCGGCTGGCTAGGCCGGTGGGCTGTGGCCAGCCTGGTAGTTAGATAGATTAGATAAGTTTTGTTTTTATTTAGATTTATATTTAGTTTAAATTTTAAATTAGATTCAAAATTCAAACACACACAAACTTAAGATCCAAATAAAATCCGAAAAGATCCAAATTACACAAGTTTTGAAATGGAATTTGGATGAAAAAGAATTTGTCTTCCATTTTTAAACAAGCACGCAATAATTCAAAAAAAAAATTAATTTTTTGAAAAATTACACTCAAATTAATATTTCAAGCGCCATGGCACGGGCTAGCTGCCGGATCGGACGCATGGCCACGCTGGTCTGTGGCCGTACGGCCAGGCCGGATATTGGCGCGTGCAAGATTGCCGTAAGACGGCTGGGCTGGCTAAGGGGTAACCACAACGTCACAAGGACGGCTTACTAGTACGGATCGTATACCACGCGCGCGTGCCCACCTCCTGATCGATGGGCACCCGCGCGCTCCCGTTTCTTCCAATAATGCGCCTTTGCCATTTCCATGATCTTCAAACCTAGCTACGGACTACCACAACTGTGTCGTCCTACGCTAGGGCTATCTTCATGCATGCGCGCCTCGCTCGCTCCATTCGTTCCATTCATGCGAATATCGCGAGCCCGGCCCATGATTTATACGTACGTGAGAGTGACGGGTCGGTCGTCCGGCCAACGACGCAAGCGACAGATCGATCGACGGGTGGCCGGCCGGCCGGGTACGTAGGCACTCAGGGGCAGGGATCGATGTGTGATAGATCATGGACGCGTACCTCGAGCCTACTACTACGGCCACTAAGCT
The DNA here is from genome assembly GCF_000263155.2 of Setaria italica. Lineage (NCBI taxonomy): Eukaryota > Viridiplantae > Streptophyta > Magnoliopsida > Poales > Poaceae > Setaria > Setaria italica. Next base: position 19,042,686 of record NC_028450.1, on the reverse strand, counting down.
ACATGCGTACGTGGTGGCGGCCACCCTACTACTCCATCCATCTACCGTCGCATCGCTCCCCGTAGCTTTTTCGCATGCAGCGCTGGGCCACACCGAAATTAAACCAGCGCATGCATGCTTTCAGCTTTCCATCGACCGATCCATTCCTTCTCTTTCTCTCTCTTGGTCGGACATACCTAAACTTCTCAACAGTGATCTCCAGGGAGATCACCAATGATCAAGTGCACGCAAATGCAACTAGGGCCACCGCGGCGGCAATGCCGGCCCAAGGCTATCCACACTCGTCGACATCTATTTCCATCTCTTAAAAGAAATATTCTATCCTAATTATCGAAATTCTCTACTCTATACTCATTTCTCCCGCACATATGTTATCTCTATCTCATATTCTATACCAACTACTCCATATTTTATTCCCGTCACTCACCCTTTCTATCTCTCCCTAACTTTCTCTCTCCACCTCTCTCTGGCGGTACCGCGCTGGTGAAACGCTACAAGTAGCGGTGGAACGGGCGGACCGCTTGCGTAGCGCGCGTTTTGCACTACGCGCTGCGGCGTTTAGCGGTCCTCGAGGCCCTTTTGCCGTCCGGCGGTGCGGTTAGCCTAATGTTCATCGTCGAACGTACGTGCAATGCATGGCGAGGGATCGACGGGAGCGTGCAGATGCAAAAGGAGGCGTTTGTTTTGGTGCATTGTGGGGCCCGGCGGCTGGGGCTACCGGCCGGCCGGATCGGAGCAGCGGCGATGGCGAGATCAGCAACGTACACGCAGGGGCAAGGGGGGAGACCGTCGCCCCGGCACAAAAGCTGCCTGCCGCAGAGAAAAGGTTACTTGCGTAGTTGCGTCAACTTTTTTTCCTGCCTTGCTTCTCTCCCTCTCTCTTTCATGCATACGCCGACGACGACTAGCTGATGATGGATTGATGGATCATGGCCCTGCTCCTCTATCGTGCACTGGCCTCCTCGCGGAATGGGACTTCAAACTCTCTTAAGTTGCTCAGGTCGTCAGGCCTGACAGGCACAACAGCATGTATGCATGCATGTGTAGCAGAGGAGACTGATGAATCACTAAAGTGAATATTTAAATGAGGTCGATCGTATGCTGTGTACTGATGCAATGTTTACACTCGAGAGTGTGTATGTGAGAGAAAGGCCCTGCTGTTGCGCGCGTGCCGTTTTCTCTATCTGTCTGAAGGAACAAGAAGCAAACCGGCCGGAAGAATGCAATTGCAAGCATCGTTAGTTATAGCTCCTCCGATCCTTAGCATCAGCAGTCTAGCATTGCCAATTTTTTTTGAAAGTAAAGCATTGCCATTTTTCTCTCCACGGATTGCTATGTGAAAGAAAGGCTATCTAGAGAGAGAGAGGGAGAGATGCGTCATGCGTGCATGGAGGGGCCCCGGCCCGCCGGCCGGGGACCACCACACCATGCAAAATGCAATGCATCATGATGCTCGCGTACACACACCCTTCATTTCACCAAAGGCTGGCCTGGGCTGGACTCTCGACCAGTCAGACCAGAGCTCAGTCAGGTACACATACTGCTGGCTAGTCCACTTTGATGAATTGAGCCTATGATGACACTTACTGACAGGCGATCGGACGGAGTCTGTAACTAGAAAGAACCCAATAAAGCGGCCGCCATGCTGCTTGGTGATCCACTTCCACCGGGTCATGCATGGCATGACGTTGCAGTGGTGAAAAAACGGTAGTCACTCTCTCAGTATCTCAGCTACTAGCCCGCAGTAGCTTAGCATGCACACAAGTAACAGAGCCGCATGCAGAAAGGACTGGCAGATTGATTTGTGTATCAATGGCGAAATTGTGTAGTGTCAGAATCAAACACCCATAATTGCTTTTCCCCGGCCGGCCTCAACGACGACGGATCGGTCAAAAAGACCGTGGCCCCGTCATGATCGATCCCACTGTCACTGTGGCGCATTTCCAGGACGGGGGAGGCCGGCTGGGGAGCTGAGAGCTGAGCAAGGCACACCACACCACGAGCTGCTGCGCCATGCCATGCGCTGTGCTCGTACTACCGCCAGTACCAGGGCGAAGCCAGCATAATGTACGCACATCTCGCTTTCCCCCCCGTCGCTCTCACATCGGCTCTTTTCGTCTCGCCTTTTGCTGCTCCGCTCGATCGTGGTATAATCAGTCCCAAATATCATCCATCACTCAGCAGACGGGGCAGCAAAGTTGCGACAATTCCGTGCTCCTCGTCTCCCTCCCCCCGCGGCTTTCCACACGCTTTCACTTCCTAAGCCTGTGTCACAAGTAGAAAGGGCCCTAGGTTCGTCAGAGATCACTATCTCAGGGAACTCGCCTTTTCAGGGCACTCTCGCCCCGTTCGCCCTGCCCCTGATGGGGCCTCCGGCCGGCTTCCTCGCTCTCTGAATCTCGTCCTGCCAATCCATGGGTGTGGTGTGTGGTGGTGCCGTGGTGGTGACCAGCCAGCCACGGAATAACAGTGAGGCATGGCGCATCGAGATTGGTGTCGTGGCTGGCGGCAAGAACAAGTGAGTGGTATGTGTCTGACTGATCACTCCCGCGCTAGCTAAAAGGATAATCGACGGCGTCGGCCCAAACCAATCACTACGCTGCCCTTTAACCGGGGCCCACCGAGATATTCAGCTGGCATACCGGCCGACAAATGAATCTACGCTTGAGCACCCATACACAGGACCATGTAAAAAGGCCGGAACTGTGCGTGGCAATCGCCACAGGCAAGAGCTGGAAAAAGACCTGAGCGAGTAAGGTGGAGGCGGAGGCGAGCCGCGTCAACATCAGGCCGCCTGTGACTACGCCCCCAGCGAATGATGAGGGTGGTGGCCGGCAGTTTCACGTCTAGCATGGTCCGTTGCCGTGGGCCTTTTTCAGGTTACTTTTCCTTCACTCCCTTACTCGCTTTGTCGACGATCGGCCGCCTACAGCGGCAACAGTAGTGCCCCTGCTCACCAGATGGCACCTCAGCTCCGATCCATGCATGAGCTCGGGAGTCGGGAACAACCCCTCCGTCAGGTGCCAAAACTTTAGCCGGCCACCGCTCCCCCAGCTGCTCCGCCGGAGGTCCAACCCAAGCCATTCGCATTCAAGCTCAACACAACAACTGCATGCGGTTAGAAAAGGGCAAGAGCTCGTCATGTGATCGACCAGGTGGTTCTGGGAACGCTCGCAACCTCCTGGTGGGCGGCAGGCGCAACGATCTGGTGCGAACGAGCAACCGACGGGTTCGCCCTGCCAGGCGGCGCCCGAACAATAAGAATGTGCTACAGGGGCGGAATTTGTTCAGTTGTTAGCGAATATAATGGACTCTTTCTCACATTCTGCGAGCACGATCCGGACAAGGGAGCGAGCTCCGGCATCATGGCACAGTCGCCCGGCACAGTGGCTCCAATCAGCGGAGCACGGGCGCCGGAAACATCTGTTCAGCGCCCAACGACACGTCCCGGAGGGAAGGAAAAAAAAAACAATCATGCCATGTAGCCCTTTAGCGAGCAGCAAAGAGCACAGTGCGGCCAGGACACGGTACACCTTCGACGCTCTTTAACGACCAAAAGGGGATCCAGCGAGGCTTGAAAAGGAAACGCCCTCTTCACTTGCTTACACCGCACACTGTTGCGAGGTCAAAGGTAGATGTGTGGTATCTTTGCATGCATGGTCTCTCTATATCTGCAAAGTCACCAACTCACCATGAAAATTTCTCACCGTTCCTTTTTTTTTTTCCTTTCACCGTCGTTCTCAGGGCTTCCACTGATTTCCAGCAGCCTAGTATATGAAAATTGACAAACATCACCATCGATCGACGACGCTGCCACCGGTAGGTAGCTAGTGTATGTTGTATCTTGTAACTGAAGGAAAGCGGCATATTTTGCGCCAATGGGCAACCGCGTCTCCGGCATCAAAACTGAGCTCCACATGGGGATTACTCGTGACAACGCACAGACCCGCTTTATGTGGGTAACTGTGGAACAATGTACCTGCGTAGTATTGATAGGAGACTGGACGAGCCAAGAAAAATAGTCTGAGATGGTAAGTGCAAGCTCCAGGGCCTCTTCAACCATGTAGCACCAACACATGCTCTGTAGTGCGCCTGTGAACGTAAAAGACCAACCAGTAAAAACAGCTGTCATTCCTTACCGACTAAATTTCAAATGTCCCAACCGCTCCTTGTTGCCCCATGGAAAAGGGATCTGATGAACTACCAAACAGCTTTTTCCTCTAGACAGCTAATCAACCCAACATCAGCAAAGAAAAGTGTGTCGAGGGACAGTTACCGTACTAGTTACAAACACTCATAGCTTCCAAAGCGATCTGGAAAAAGACACGCCAAAAGCAAACAAGAATAACAATGAGAAAGGGAAAAGGAAAACACGGTGATAAATCATCAGAGATGTTAAATGACGGTAAAGAAATTCTACCACCGCAAAACCGAAACTCTGCTCCAGGTGCTGCCAAATGGAACAGTGGCCATTCTGGAGCAACTAGGATGGAGTTTTCCATTTGCACAGACAACATAGTTTTGATACGTTTTGGCTTGGCAGACTTGTGCAAGGGGCAACTAGAGGAGATCGAGAGTAAACTGGAGTCTTATTGTCAATCCTACTCATGCTTGTGGAGTTGAGGTAACATCAATTTTGCAATTCAATTGCTCAGTCCAGCTTCTATGCTTTAAATCCAACAGGGGGGAAAAAGCTGTCTAAGTTCGTAGCAGGATTTCCTGGGGGCAGGTTTCCCGTGCAGTTCAGTTTTAACAGCTTTGTCTTCCGACAAACATTACTGGCAGACTTAAAGAGAAACCCAAGAGTTTAATCAACAAAAGCTTATGAATGTCAGGACAGGCTGGGCCCAGATGTTTACCAGGCTCAAGCTCAACAATTCTGCTTGGGCTGATCCAACCCAACGAATTACATAATCTACTGTATCAACCAACATTAATTTCTCACTATCAATGAGATATTTATTCTTGTTTTAAGATAGTTCCAAGCTTCCAGACCAATATAAGCAACTTTCCATCCAACCTAAAATATAAGATATGAAGCATATAAAATTTATCCTCGAATACAAGATATTCTAACGTTCTAGCCATATTTTAGCAATTATTCATTTAATTCTTCATGGAGTTGGCATGATTAGTTTGACTGATTGGGAAATTAGTTTAAGTGGACGTCTTGTTATCTGCGTGTGCAATTTAAATAACTAGGCGACATAACTCCTCACATTATAACTTGAGAGAATTCTCTATTTGACACCAGGAAAATGATCCGTTCCTTTCTTGGTCCTGAAAATTTCTTCCTTCCTTATTTGACACTCACTTCAACTTTTATCCCTAATATGACACCGCAGTCCATTCTGTTAGCTAACAGCATTAAGTGCCTGTTGAAAAGATGCTTTTGCCCCTCCTCATCAGCAAGACGCTTTTGCATTGGGCTGCCGCTCAGGAGCGCATGCACGCTGCTGCTCGTTCAAGAGCACATGCACTGGGCTGCCCGTGCAGGAGCGTTAAGTGAGTCATCATTTTTTTTCAACATTTCAACATTTGTACAACATTTTTTATAGCATTTATACAGCAGAATGATAACACATTTATACACCATTTTTTCAGCATTTATACATCATGATGATAACACATCCATACAATATTTTTTTCAACATTTTGCCAAAATACAACAAAGTTCAAGGATTGGGACAGCAGATTTACGATAACACATACACAAGGTTCAAACATGATTGTAGCAGAATGATTGGGACAATAGATTAATGGCAGATATATCATGATCAAAAGGTTTACAGAGGTTCACAGATACATAGGCCCCGTTTTCTTCCACTGACTTATTTTTAGCACCCGTCACATCGAATGTTTAGATACTAATTAGGAGTATTAAACGTAGACTATTTACAAAACCCATTACATAAGTCGAGGCTGTCAAGTGGTAGCATAGGAATAGGAATGTTTGTTTTCTTTTTAGTAGGCTCATTTTTCCTATTGGTCTTTGCCTTGACTGGAGCAGCAGTTGGCGCAGGTTCATTTGAATCTTATGTTGACTTGTGTATGGCAGGAAGCAATAGATATAGAGCAAATAAAGATTGAAACAAGAGATTAAATCCTTATAGTCAGGAAGATCAGCTTCAGGCACAAACATTGTCATCGGGAGGATGATGCAGAAGAGCGTGAAGGAGCAGAAAGGTAATATGAGCTTTCGCAGCAAGAAAAACAGGAAGATCAAATTGGCATTAAAATAACCTAGGAGCAATGACATTAAAATAACCTAGGAGCAAGTTTTTATAGTAGCGTATTAAAATTGCAGCATGTCATACAGATTAATGTTAGCCTACATTTAGGCCATGAAAAAAAAACAGAGCTACAGTTCTACTCTGCAGTGTGTGGAAGGCAAATGATAGTTACATAGAGTTGAGAGTTACATAGAGTTGTTTAATTGGTAAAAGTGAGTAAGTGCTGTCGTAAAAAATCAATATATACACCAAAACAACAAAACTTAGACCCAGATTGCAGTGACAAACAAATTATTTTTTAGCATCAAAGCATCAAAAGTTAAACATTATTTGTGCTGACAATATAGTTCTTTTGAATCATAACTACTACAGATTCCTATCAAAAAGATATTAATAGTATAAATTGGTTATTCAGTAGTGTCTAAGAGATATGGTACAAGAAATAAGAGCATTACAATACCTTGCATTTGATGATGTCCGGTAAACAGAGCCTGAATAGCTGCATTGGACCGGAATGCCACCGAGCTGCTTCTTCCTGTAAGCCTCATAAGACTCAGGCAATTCGCACTGGCACTGTCCACAATATGACAAAGAATCAGCTCAATTGATATGAACAGAAAACATGAACAAACAACCAATTTACAATTTAGAAGATTTTGACATCAAATCCCAGCAGATTAGTACCTCAACATCATTCAGGAATATAAACTTCCAGCCATGGAGGTGTGCCCTGGCAGCAATGTCCATATCCTCCATTGTTGTCCGCTCTATCCATCCACCCGAGTCCACCAGCACCTTAATCCTCCAAACCGCAGCAGCATCAGACCAGCCTCCATGGCCCCCCGAAGCCCGCCGAGCATGCTCCCTGCCGACGCTGCGGCCATCCCAGCTGGGCTCCCGAACACCGTTGCAGCCTGCCCGACGCTCCCAGGCACCTTTGCAGCCCGCCCAGTAGGGCTCGTACCTACTGTCGCACCCCACCCGGCGGGGCTCATGACCGCTTGTGCAGCACGCCCAACGGGGTTCACGGCCGGATCCAGAGCCCCCCCGACGGGGCTCGTGGCCGCCGCATCCGCCGGGCCATCGGGGCCCCTTCCGCTGAGCCACCCAAGTCGTCTTCCATGTGCGCCGCCGCCCGCCGCCACCAATTCGTCCTAGCGCCGCCGATAGTCCAAAGTTTGAGGGACGGGTGAGAAGCGCTTAAGCCAGAGACGCGCGTGATGGAGGGGATGAATCGTGAGCGGGGGCAATTTTGTCCACCGACGAAATATCTGACAGGGTCTTAAGGGGTGTCTAACGGCAATGGCTAACGGAATGGGCGGTGTCATATTAGGGATGAAAGTTCAAGTGAGTGTCAAATAAGTAAGGAAGAAATTTTCAAGGTGAAGAAAGGAGCGGGTCATTTTCCTGATGTCAAATAGGGAATTTTCTCTTATAACTTAGGGCAAATGTGTTTATTACCAATCCCCCTGATATGCACTGAAATGAAATATCTAGGATAAATTGTGTTTGAGGATGGAATAAGTATGATCATCTTCTGTCAACACATCCTGCCCCTCGAAATTTTGTGTTGGCCCCATCACAAAACACCTGAAGTCCACTTCCAGTGAATTTTTCTCATCACATTTACTATAAGACTGCAGTTATATGTAACTGCAAGCAAAATTTCGATCATTTTTCTATCATGTCACCCATACATCTCCAGTGTCCAGGGTCCAGCACCAGTCCTTGTTGGTAAGTTACGCCCACTTCTGAAATATAGTCAAAGGTATTAAGAAAGTACTCCCTTCCTCAAAAAAAGAATAACATTATAGGATTCAAAATTTATCAAAAAGAATGATGTTCTATAATTTAAATCTTATGCATGCATAATCTGGCATGTTGATCTCGTGCATGCATGATTAAATGGAAACATATTTCTTCATTTTCTATATCCAAACTGAACTAACTATGGATATATGTGTCTTTTTCATTCACGCCTAATCTGAAAAAGCCTAGAAAGTTAGTTTTTGAAGGAGGGAGTACTAAGCAATGTGTACATTCTTAACTAAAAAATAACACACTGAAAATGCAATTTTATATATGTGGAAAGTTGATCTGAATTGCTCCTAGGCTGGATCTACTTTTATTCGAATAACCAGTCTGGACTATCTGGTGGGGGATAAAATCCTGCTCCACGGCGGGATTTCCCATAAGCATGCACTCATCACCAGCTTTCTGACTGCTGTGGTACCAACTCTCAGAATCCACTAGACACAGTATCATGTTTTTTTTCTCAAATATACAACATGAAGTGTAAGTGATCAGCACAGACGCAGACATGACTGCAGATATAAAAAAAGGAAAATAATAAATGTTTGCATGACAGCAGATAGAAAAAAGAAACTGATACTAAATATTGGGTGACTACAGGGAGAAGAAGAGCACCATGGCAGAGCAAGATAGAAAGGTGAGGATAGTCGGTGGATGTCACTCACACTATGAAGAATCACGTAAAACATGGACATTTCATTTTGACAGTTCATTTCGCCAATTGTCACCATTCAGGGGAAAAAAAGCCCAATGTCCTGCAGTTCACCCATTTAGGCAGCTGGGCCTAATTGTCACCATTGAGGAAAAAAGCCCATCACAGATCATCTCCGTTTGCATGGTGTTCTGGTCTCGATTAATGACATCGTTGCATTAAGCCTTCCAAACCGATGGTCTGAGCAGAAAAGCATCGCATGCCTTAAAGTTTTCCCACTACCCCGACGATTGCCCCCCTCAGGATTCATGGATATGTGCCTGCCTAAAGAAAACCGAGCTCAAAGGCTGGTCACACCCTCCTCGCCTATCGATATTATTATTTTATTCCAAACGAGCTCCTAATTGGTCAATTTTTCTCTATCAAAAGAGCTTAAGAGCGTAACCATGTGTTTTAAGATTTTAACGTAAGGAATATTTATTTGATTTTGCCAATTTGTAGTGTTCGGTCTTAGGTATCCAAATTGGAGAACCAGATCCTCTTACATCTTTACCTATTATTAAAGCAAGTAACGCCTTTGCCTGGGATTTTCGTCCGTCGCCTATTTTGCAAAACCCCCCCTGACATTTAGTGATATCAACCCACAGTCCAATCTGAAGAGACGGGGGGCTCGGGTGCTAAAAAGAGGAAAGGGAGGGGGTTAAAGGGGAAAAAGCTTCTTCTTCCTCCAAAATAGGGAGACGAAAAAGGGGATCGGGGGATGGGGCACGGGCGGTGGCTGGAGCGGGGCGCCCCGCCGCTGCCCTCCCTCATCAGCGATCACGGAAGCTCCCGTCCTTCGTCTCCCCGGCCTCCGTCACCGCCGCCTTCTCCTCCTCACCTCCCTTGGGCAGTCACGGCCGTGGGCGAGGTCGGGGCGGAGGTGGTCGGCACGGCGGCTCCACCGCAGTTGGCGACTCCTCCCACGCCGTTCCGTTCAGCTACCCATCTCTCCGCCCGGGCTCCGCCCACTCCGAGCGGGAGGCGCAGGCGCTGGAGGTCCCCATCGACACCGCCCCTGCGCCTGGAACCCTAGCTGCCGGTTCGAGGGTTAGCGGTGGTGTTCCTGAGGCGAAGGAACTAATGGCCGGAGAAATTTTCGGCCCCTCGAGGTATGGATCTGATGTATCCGAATTAGGCCGTAAAGGGAAGTTACGATTGGATGCGTATGGATATTGCAAAGGGAGTTCCAGTTCTTTGCCCAATTCGTTGAAATCTCGTTTTCTGTAGATATAAGCACCTACTTTGCTCGGTTGATCTTTCAAAGGATTTCTTCTTCAGCTACTCTTACAACATCATGCGCAGCCTTCAGAAGAACATAACTGAGAAGAATACTGGACAGGTTGTTTATGAAACAATGTTTGTATGGAATGAATTTCTGACACGAGCAATTCGGAATGATCTCAAGAATACCAGTTGGACTGTTGCCTTAGTCCGTGGATTTTTTAAACAGGTATGTTCTTTTTGGGACAACTAAGTTTAAAATTCTTTTGTTAGTGTGTTAATTGATCCCTCCTTTAAAATTCTGATTAATGAGCTTATCCGAATCACCAGTACTGTCTATTCATCATCGAAGACCACAAGTAGGGCTGCTGCTAACTCAATGCCACCCAACGAACTTACGCGTTTCACTCCACGTCTCATGACCTGATATATAGTGAAAGCTTGAATAAAGGGTTTGCAAAGGCATGGCTTTGTATAACCTGCTGACATTTTTCGGTTTGAGCTGCTTGAGGCTTTCCTGAGTCGAACATTTGCTCGTAAGTCTCAGCAGACTGTTATTGTTTTTGTTCAGTTCTTCTAATTTATCTTTTGTATGTTGCTGATACAAAGTAACATCATATAGTCTGGACAGTTTAATTGTTTTCCCCCAATGCTTAGTTATGAAATTCATTGCTATATTTTTTCTGTTTTAACATTCCTTAGCAAGTAAGTGTTGGGCACTAGATCGGGGGCAATGGAGGCCAGGACGAAGCTCGATCAGGCTATCAGCAACCAGGATGTAGCCGCCATGGACGCCTGCGCAGAAACACCACCTTGCAATGATGGGTCAAGCAGTTGCGCAAACCGCAAAGAATGTGTCAATTCTTTTGGAAGCCAACCCCACCAGTGGCACCAACGACGGGAGGCAGCAGCGAGGTGAACTGTATCAGATGCGGTGGAGGAGCGGGAGTAGGTCGAGGAGACAGCGGATGCGTCGGAGGGCGTGAGGATGGGCGGAGTTCAATTCATCTCGGCTTGATTGGAGTTGGGGTCTCAGGAAGGAGGAGGTTGGTGACATCACCCAGCGCCGCAGCCACCGCCGCCTTCCACTACCGCTTGATGGTGCCGGAGTTGGGGGTCGGCGAGCCCGGTGGCCTAGGGGTGCTGGTGTGGGGTCTCATCGGAATTGCAGCTGTGTGAGGGAATTGGGGGTGGGAGCGGGAAGAAGAGCAGAGAAGGAAAGGGGAGGACGCCCCGCCGCTTCCTTTCCCTGTCAGAATTGCAGCAGAGGGAACAGCAAAGAATGAGGAAGCTTCCCGGAGAAGAAGGTTCCAGGAGAGTTAATGGGCTGGGCCGGGCCTGTAGGATGTCCGGCAGCTGTGTGTGTGACCCAACCAAGCAGCAGGCCTATTTTGGGTGAACCGAGTTGGCTGGTATCGCCAAGTTTGGTAGGCTTAGTTGGGCCTATTGTTCCAGCGGTTTTACTCAACGTTGTGCTTCTGACTGAGCTTTTCCTTTTTTTTAAAAAAACATACTCTATAATTAATATTTTATTCAATTTTTACAGAAGTACTAATAGATATTTGTAAGAACTTAGAAAATATAATATTTGTAGCACGACCTGGTAGTAAATATAAAAGTCAACTACTTCTCGTGTTGGGTCAGTCCTAGCACATGTCTCCACATGTGTCCACATTATTAGTTCAACATCTCCATGTCTATGACTTGTGAAACATAGTCATCAACTAATACATGTGCTAGTCTAATATTCATGTGTGTCCTCACATGAATTCCGATTAGGGACAACTTTAGAATAACCATACAAGTAAAGAGTTTCACATACAATTCACATAATTGCAAATCAATTCAAGTAGCCTTTAATGGATATTCAATGAACACAATATACAAATCATGGATACAAATGGAATATCATCATCTCTATGATTGCCTCTAGGGCATACCTCCAACAAATTTTGCATTCCTAGTGTAGCCTACCTCGTATCCCGACAGTTGTATCAGAGCCGTAGCTGTTTAATTTTGCATTCGAGATATGTGCATATGGAGATATACGAGTTTTCAGTTTGATCTATGTCCTGGTTTCGTGTTCTTGCTGCAATGGTAGTGTAACGAAGATCCAGTTGCACATAATTCCTGTTGCAGTGAGCGAAGATCAATGTGATTGGTCGAATCAAAATCCAGGTTCATACGCCAGGCACATGAGATGTGCAATGGTAGATTGGATCTACTACCGGGTCAGGATTTTGCCGTGTGCGGGTGCTTCGGTAAATCAGCCGTAACTTTTCGGTACGATCTCGGATCGGGGCGAATTTATATGAAAATTGATCTACAAAAAAAGTCACACATGAAATTCAACCACTTTGCCATTTTTGGTGAAATTAGATTTCCCAAATTCGGCTAGGAAGATGGAGTTTCGGGCCTCTGAAGTTTGGAACGTTAGGACGCTTAACTCTGTTTTGCAGGATGTATGTATCTTGTGATCAGTATGGCTCCTTTGTGTATGTGATGCATCTGTGTAACTCATTCGTGATCTGCATGTCGCGCGTATGGCAACACGGCTGGAGCCATATGTGTTGTCACTTTAATGTATTTAATGGTCTGCGTACCAATCTGTGATGATCCAAGCAACTATGTAATCTTCATTACTAGCTATTAGGCGTAATAGCATGTTCTAGTTCTTGGAGGACTCATCAACAGGAGGATGGCGCACATGGAACATGGAGATGGAGATCACCATGGTGAACAGGTCCTGTGGAGATGGAGATCACCATAAGAAAACGGGCCATACTGTGTCACAACTGTGTGAATGCTATTCTATTTATGTTTTACTTTCTGCATGCTGTGATGTTAGAAGTAGAACGATCCCTCACAAAGTTTAAGTTAGTATGCCCTCCCAACTAAAACTTGCACCGTCCCATGTCTTGTAGAATTAGTGGTGGGTCTATGAAATTAGGGTGCCACTAGTTTTCCTTGATTAGACGGGTTTGTGTCAGATACTTACACGCATAAGGGTTGGTTTGCTTAATAAGGTTATCTTCCGCATCAGTGCGTCGAGTAGTAATCTCGTGATCCTTATACGACAGTTTTCCTGGTTTATGCAGTAGAAAATTTTGATTTGCGCTAGTGTAGCCTACCTCGTATCCCTACAAGTTGTAACCAGAAGGAAAATAGACAACTCCTATAACTCGCGAGTGACAGGAAATCACTCAACTTTTACCGAGCCCTATTAAGCATTGCCACTACTCGGACCTAGCAGGCTAGTGTTCAGATCAAAGAACTAAGTCATGCATCTATGGTTTCAAACAACTCCTATAACGTAAATGCACATACATACAAAGGAAGGCATGCGCAAGTTTAGAAAGTTTGGTTCATGCTCTGGGGCTTGCCTTTGAGCGGGTTCTGCTTCAGCTCCTGCGGTCGGTGGCTCAGCTACTGCTCCGTCTTCTGGCACCGGATGCAGCTCGTATGTGCCGCTGGCGAGATTTAGCTCTACACGGAAGTGCAATGCAGGGGTTAAACATTTAGATGGTTATTTCAACAACACTTGGACGTTTTAGCTCAGGCACTTGTAGCAAAGCTATAGGAAAGGTGGGGAGTCCAACATCAGTTGGTGGAGAACAGGATAAAAGGGTCGGATTGGGAGAAACTTATGATCTGACCCTTAGACTTAAGGAATAACTGCACCGGGGTCCTCAGACTTAACACAGAGAAGTCCCCAAAATTTAACACAGATACCCTCGGGTCAAAGGAAAAGATACAGCCGAGCCCTCGGGCAAGGCGGATAAGGGTCAACAAAACAGACAGGGTCGGGCGAGACGGAAAAAGGGGTCGGGAAAACCGGAAAGGGGTCAGCAGCTTACCTTTAGGCCTAATGGTGAAGTCTTGGGGTCGGGAAGGAATAGACTTAGGCAGAAGGACTAAGGCGCTAAGGCTTGGGCGGCGGTGAGGTTCAACGGTGCTCCAGCGACGGCATTGCTTCTTGTGGACAACAAGCAAGCTCTAGCACCGTGCGGCAGAACTGGCGGCTGGTGGGTTGGGGAGAAGCGGGTTTGAGCGGAAAGGGGAACTTTCTCAAGAGCTCAAGAGGGAGTGCTCAAGTGCAAGCAGAGTATGGTGCAGCGAAGCAGCGATGGCGAAGGAAACTCCGGTAGGGACTTAGGTACTCCTTTTTATAGCTGTGCGGAAGAGAGAGAGTTTGAGCAGTGTGAAGATCGGGTTGAAAAGGATGGACTGCTCTGCCTTGGCGGCGATTGGGCAGCGCCTTCCATTGGCCGGCAAAGTGGAGCTTCGAGGATAGGCTCTTTGGTCATTGGGCACTAGAGACAAGGCTGGCGCAGGCACGGTTTTGCCGGGATTAAGAGTTGGCGAAGGCGAGCAGGGTCTGGTCGCGTCAAGTGGCGGATTGTGGGCAGCGACTTGACTGGCATGTGACAGGAAGGAAGGCACTGCAAGCGAGGTCGCAGCAGGCGAGGTGACAGGGTGAGCGGCGGCACGAGCGAGCGCAGAACAGCGGCTTGCCAGGGCGTGTTACTGGCGATGCGAAAAAAAGAGCTGTCTTTGCCGAAGCCGTGGTTGGCGAGGGCAATATCATCGTGGAGCATGCGCATGGGCGGCGCGACTGTGGAGAGGTGGAAAAGCCAGAAGGCATCGGGGCGTGCGGCCGGAGATCCGGGCGAGGTGATGGGTGCGGGATGCGAGGCGATCTGGCGCTGTAGCGGGAAATCCTCTATCGCGGCGGCGACAGGGCGCCTTGGCATGGCCGGCGAGGGTGCGAGCGAGACGAGGCGAGGCAGAAAGGGCTGCAGGGGCTTCCACTACGATTGGGAAGGGGGCGCTCTGATCTTTCTTGTCGCAGTCAGCGACTTGGCGAGGCGACGCGCGTCAGGGAGGTCGAGCCACGCGGCGGAGAGGCTCTGAAGCAGAGCGTGCGCTGGCTCTGGCACGTTTGACTCGAGAGATCCGTGGGATCGGGTTTTGGGTCCATCACTCAGTCTCTGGCTCTCTCTCTCACAGCTCTAAGGTTTTGGAGGAACACTGTTTTTGGGACTTAGAGTAGAGCTGCTGCTTGCTGGGTCGGTGCGATTTTGTTGGGTTTTTAGGGGTCGGACCGATGGAAACTGCAGATTTGGGATTAGTCTTGAGATTAACTCGGCCGATTAACCAAGGTCGTTACACAATCACTCATCATCCAAGGGTGACCATCCATTGGTTCTCAATATCCCCCTTGATGAGTCCATTGACAACACCCAACACAAATTCATAGTTTGATAAGAAAAGAAAGAAAGAAACTCGAACTGCAAAGTCTCAGCCTCCTAAGATAAGGGCAATGGCTCGACATGACTGAGACAAAAACATGTGATCCCTCAAGAAGAGGCAGAAAAATGGGCTCAACACCAATCACATGAAAATCCAAATCCGGCTCCTCAAGAAGAGGTACAACAGCTCAACGCGACCAGAAAGCGAGCACAAGAGTAGACACAAGCTCAAATCAAAGTGCCGGTTCCTCAAGAAGAGGTAAGAAGCTCAACGTGACTGGCAAAAGAGCAAATGATCACAAGAGCATAAAAACTCATAGAGATCCTCCTAAAATCAGGACTCCCCATGAACAAATGCATGAAAAACTCTCCCCCTGACACCCCTTGAAAAAAGAATGAGTTTGTGTGCAATCTCTCCCCCTTGTTGGCAATGCAAGCATCAAGATAAGCATGAAAGTCGAAAAACATGACATGGAAATGCAGAAACTAACAAGCTTCTCAGATATACCATGAAATTCTCTCAAAGGCTACAAGAGAGATAAGCTTGGAGTATTACTGGAAGCGACTGCATCGCCAGCAAGCTGAAATCATGTTACAGCAAGTATGGGAAGCAATTTTAGCAATGTTTGAAAAGATCGCCACATGAGAAAATACCTTGTTAAGAAATACCCAAGCAAGAATAACTAGGCCATCAAAAGCTCATACAAGGAACAACCATTCTTGACAAAAGATCAGTGCAGACACCCACATACGCATCTCTTGTCATGTGAAGCTTTGTTGAAACCAAGTGCCTACTTCTTTTTAGTAGACATCTTGTAACAACTAAGCAAGCCAAAATATAAACAATTAAGCATAAATACTTGGTGAATTTCTTGATTTTTTCTTTTCATGATTCACACAAGGCAAAGTACATGAAGTGCCTTTGCGGCACAAAGAAGCCATGCTTCTCCAAGGGGTGCATCATGGGCTAAACATCCGCAATGATACCTAGATCTTTGACCCGATTGAAAAGAACATGCATTCCAAACGTAAGCTAAAAAATGGAACTAGCATTCAAATAGGGGCAAATCATAACTAAGCATCAACTCATGGGTGATATAGCATTAGATTTTAGAAAGCAGTTATCTCATTAAATAAACAAGATCATCAAGAGCATAACTGCACATTGCATCAAAATAACCAACCAAAGCACTATCTCATAAGTAGCATATGGTAGTATACAGGGCATATAAGAGAAGCTCATCTAATGCAATATGATACAAATGCAACATGATACAGATGCAATGAATGCCAAACAAGAAAAATGACTATACATATATGATACAAGAGAAGCACCAAAAACCAACTCAGAAAGGAAAGCAAACACCCAACTCCCCCGCAAATGAGCAAAAGAGGCTTGATCTAGGGACTTGGTAAAGATGTCAGCGAGCTGATTTTGGGTAGCAACATAGCCAAGGTCAATGTCTCCTGTCTCAACATGATCTCTCAGAAAATGGTATCTCACATCTATGTGTTTGGTTTTTGAATGGAGAACAGGGTTCTTGGCTACACTTATGGCACTCGTGCTATCACAAAGAGGAAGCACATGGGAAAAGCTCAAACCAAAGTCTCTCAGAGTGGAAATCATCCAAAGCAACTGGGAACAATAGCTAGCAATAGCAACATACTCAGCTTTAGTGGTAGACTGAGCAACACTAGACTATTTGCGAGAAGACCAAGAGACCAAAGACGATCCAAGAAATTGGCAAGTGCCCGAGGTAGAGTTGCGTTCTAGTCGGCACCTAGCAAAGTCCGCATCGGAATATCCATGGAGCATGACTTCCGAGGAGGCAGAATACCACAAATTGAATTCAGGGGTAAAGCGTAAATACCTCATGATCCTCTTAACCGCTTGGCGGTGAGAGGTTCTTGGAGAAGCCTGAAATCGGGCGCATAGACACACTGCGAAGTGGATGTCGGGCCTCGTCGCCGTCAAGTAGAGGAGGGAGCCGATCATGTCTCCGGTATTCCTTCTGATCCACCGATTCACCGTCTTCATCCGCATCAAGCGTCGTCGTCGTTGCCATGGGTGTGGACAGTGGTTTAGCATCAGCCATGTCAAACTTTCTTAGCACATCCTTTGTGTACTTCCCTTGGTGCATGAAAGTTCCTTCCTTGCTTTGCTTGATTTGTAGCCCAAGGAAGAAGGTTAGTTCACCCATCATTGACATCTTAAATTCCCTGCTCATAGTATCTGCAAACTTGGCAACCAAAGCATGAGAAGAACCACCAAAGATAATATCATCCATGTAAATCTAAATAACTAGCAAATCTTTGCCTTGCCTGAGGAGAAAGAGAGTTTTATCAACTGAACCCATTTCAAACCCATTCCCAAGCAAAAAGGATTTCAACCTCGCATACTACGCTCGGGGTGCTTGTTTTAGGCCATAGAGAGCTTTCTAGAGTTTGAAAACATGGTCAGGATGTTTTGGACTCTCAAAACCAAGGGGTTGTCTCACATACACTTCCTCCTCAATGAATCCATTAAGGAAGGCACTTTTCACATCCATTTGGAAGAGCTTAAAACCTTTAGCCATAGAGAAGGCTAGAAGAATTCTAATCGCTTCCAAATGGGCAACCGGGGCAAAAGTTTCCTCATAATCTATCCCCTCTTTTTGGCTAAAACCTTGGGCAACCAGCCTCTCTTTGTTTCTCACAACCAACCCATTTTTACCCTGTTTGTTCTTGAAAACCCATTTTATTCCTATGGGATGGCAATTTGGAGGTGGTTCAACTAAAACCCAAATCCTGTTTTGCTCAAATTTTCTAACTCCTCATGCATGGCATTGACCCAGTTTAAATCAGATAAAGCATGTCCAATATCTCGGGGTTCAAAAGAGGTAACAAAAGCAGAATGTGCAAAGTGTGAAATCTGCCTAGAGCTGTGTCTAGTGGTATGCTCATGCAAGTTACCGATCATTTGTTGTGGAGGATGGTCACGCTGAATGTGTTGTGGAGCTCCTCACTCTAAAGTTGCCTCCCCCTCAACAGCAGCTAGCTCAACCTGATCTTCTTCTTCATCATCTTGGAGTGGTACTTGGTGATGGCTTGAGGTAGTGGAAGTAGGGGTAGGGCCATCAACTCTTGTTGTTGAAGTAGAATGTACGGGTCTTGCAGCTGGAGCATGATCAGCTTCATCATCTTCTTCATCACCACCACTAGCACACTCTTGCTCTTCCTCAAAAATGCTTTGTCCCATTTCATGGTCACCTGCAGTCTCAAAGACAGGGGTTGTGCAAGGCATAGTTTCATCGAAAGTAATTTCACAGGTTTCCACAATCCGGTTAGTTTCAAGGTTAAGCACACGATAAACCCGACTATGAGAAGCATAACCAAGAAAGATGCCATCAGTGGACCGAGATTCAAATTTGTCCAAATTGCCTTGCTTCAGAATAAAGCACTTGCGACCAAAAACCCTCAGGTGACTCACTTTGGGAGAACGTCAATGCATCAACTCATAAGAAGTTTTCTTCATGAAAGCTCCCAAGAAAATTCGATTGGAAACTTAGCAAGCAGTGTTAACAACTTCAGCTCAGTATTTTCTAGGAGTCCTAAGCTCATCAAGCATCATCCTAGCCATCTCAGAAAGGGTCCGATTCTTCCTTTCAACAACACCATTCTGAGGAGGGACATAAGGCGATGAAAACTGGTGTTCAAGACCAATATCCTTGCAAAAGGTTTTAAAATGAGCGTTTTTAAATTCTGTGCCATTGTCACTGCGGATGGCTCTCATGACATCTTTTGGTCGCTCATTTTTCAACCTCAAAATTAAATCTCGAACAAAGGAGAAAGTCTCATCCTTAGAAGCCATGAAGAAAACCCATGAATACCTCGAAAAGTCATCAACAATCACAAGCACGTACCACTTCCCACTAATTGAGCAAACACAGGCTGGACCAACAGTGTCCATATGCAACAGTTCACCCGGATGCTCAGTCATCACCTGATTCACAGGTGGGTGAGAAGCAGCAACCATCTTCCCATGTCGACAGGGAGCGCAAACCAAATCTTTCTCAAATTTCAATATTGGTAAACCTCGAATCACATCCAAAGCACTCAACCGGGAAAGCAAGTCAAAGCTCAAATGGCCAATCTTCTATACCATTTCCAAAGTTCAAAAGATGAGCCAGCCATAAGACTGTTGGAGGTATGCCCTAGAGGCAATCACAGAGATGATGATATCTGATTGTATCCATGATTTGTATATTGTGTTCATTGAATATCCATTAAAGGCTACTTGAATTGATCTGCAATTATGTGAATTGTATGTGGAACTCTTTACTTGTATGGTTATTCTAAAAGTTGTCTCTAGTCGAAGTTCATGTGTGGACACACATGAATATTAGACTAGTACATGTATTAGTTGATGACTATGTTTCACAAGTCATGGACATGGAGATGTCAAACTAATAATGTAGGCATATCTAGAGACATATGCTAGGACTGACCCAATGTGAGAAGTAGTTCTCTCTTTACACAACATGTATGCTTTGTCCTTAGACCTGAGATTGTCGCATGTACTCAAGATGTGGATCGACTTACTTAGGGGTATCAAACGCTACACTGTAATAAGGTAGTTAAAAAGATAGCTTTCGGGTTTGTCAGGAAGCATGCTATGAGGCATGGTCAATCAAGATGGGATTTGCCCCTCTCTGATTGAGAGTGATATCTCTTGGCCCCTCGAGTGATCGGATTCGAAAATGCATAGCCATGCTACGTACGGTTAAGAGTTAACCTACAAAGGGATTCTAAATCACAGGATCGAGAAAGAGCGGTCGGCTTGAAGCTAGACCAAATATCGTGAAGCAAAGGGAATAACATGTACGTAATGTTGTGACGGTTCGTCTAATATGATCTTCGTGTGCGTATAGGAGTTGGCACATCTTGCTAGAGGCTGCTACCGACTATTGGGCCGAGTAGGAGTACTCGGGCCATGTCTATACGTATCTGAACCCATAGGGTCACACACTTAAGGAGCTGGAAGCCCAATTCGGATATGATCCGAGTTGGATCAGGTTTAGAAGTACTAATGGGCCTCGGACCCAGAGGCCTGTCTGGAACCTCTATAAATAGAGGGGTGGGGCACCCTAGGGTTTTATCCCTTTGGCAAAAACACATCTGCCATGCCTCCCACGCCCTCGCCCTGTTGCAACTCGCGGACCTAGCAGTCCGGCTTGCGACGCTTACCCTGCACGTGTGGATACCTTGGAGGTGTTGCACCTGCAGCACTTGGACGATCCGCCGACGAGCGACGACGAGCCGCTGCACGAGGATGATCTTGCTGCACGTGGACGAGCTGTTGAGGAGCTGCTCGACGTCGACGTGATCGTCTACGTGTTCGACTACGCTGATCAACTTCGCTGCCCCGATGCATTTCTTCATCTTCCGCACCAGTGCGTCGAGTGGTAATCCCGTGATCCATATATGGCAGTTTTCCTGGTTTACGTGGTAGAAAAATTTTAATTTGTGCTAGCGTAGCCTACCTCGTATCCCAACAAAGACATCAAGAGAGACCAAATGATTTATAAAAATCATCCCAAAACACTTGACCCTCGGGAACGATCACACACACAAGATCGCCTCGAGAGTCCAAGATCTTTGAAGACCCATGCTTGAAATGCACCTCAAAGCCATTGTCAAGGAGTTGAGAAACCGAAAGCAAATTAAAGCCAAGAGAATCTACAAGGGCAACTCGCTTAAGCATGAAGTTCTCACTCACCTTGATGGGACCTTCAGACATTACCTTACCTTTGCTATTATCCCCGAAAGTGATGTACTCCTTGGTCATCATGGGGGTCAGGCTGGAGAACCATCTGTGATCACCGGTCATGTGTCGAGAGCAACCAGAATCAATAAGCCACGTGTTCTCCAAGCCTCCGACCTGCTCAAGCAAAAGAGGACCAAGGATGAGAAAATGACTCAACACTGGGGTTAGAAAAATAAGTAGAATACTAGTGTCGAACCATTTGCTCAAGAGTGGGGTTAGCAAAATCAACCATCTCTCGTCTCACAAGGGGACTACGGCCAACGCTAAGGGAAAAGCGTGGTCTATTGTAGCTCCAAGACTCAAAGCCACGGCCATGTTGTCCTAGGCCATATTGATCATGGCGAGGAGTATGCTTGGCAAAACCACACGAAGGAGCAAAGCACACACTATCCACACGACGAGGTGGAGGAGCTGCTCTAGACGCATGTACACCATAAGAAGGGTGGTACATGTCCCTATTGCCCCACTCACGCTCACGCCTCAAAACCTTCTTCTTGCAAAAGCAAAACTTCTCAAGGTGACTCCCTTTCTTGCAATACTCATAGTGGAATCTAGCAAGTTGTTTTGGCTGTGGATTCACTCTAGATTGTGGCTTGGCTTGGGGTTTTTATGGAGGTTTCTTAGGAGCAATTTTTGGAAGTGTGTCAAGTTTGTTCTTGAGGTGGTTTGGCTTTTCCACCCAAATGGCTTTCTTGGGTGGTTTGGGTTGTGTCTCAATGAAAAGTCCATCTCTCACACACTCAGACAAGTTTTGCTCACAAGTTGGATTGGGTTGCTCTGTATTTTTAGTGGGTGACTCTCGAGGGGTGTAGTCAGCTGGTGGCTCACACTGGTTGTAGCTTGGTTTCTTTTTCTCACTACTATTTTGACCCACCTTCTCACACAACCCATCAAAGAACTTGTGCAACCCATTAAAATGACAACCCTTCCTAACGGACCCAAGCCTAAAACCATCAGCCCTTTTGAACTCCTAAATCATCATGCCTAGCTGAGGTTCCCTACTTGACACCCAACTAAGAACCGTGTGCAAGAAAGAGTTTTCAATCTCAGCATGTTGCAAACTAAGCTTGAGTTAAGGACAATTAGTGCATTCAGGAAGTTTAGATCTAGCAATGAACTCAGACTTCTCTAAAGCACTAAGCTTAGCACATGCATCATCCAACTGAATTTGCAAAGCGGGGCAAGACTTACATGCACCAAGCAAAATAGGCCTAGTCTTGACCTCATCTAAAGCAGCCCTAGTCAAATCCAATTCATCTACCAACAAAGCATGCTTAGATTGTAAAGATGCAAGACTATCCATATGAACAACACATTCATTACACTCAACAACATTAGAAATAGTAGGAGCAGATTTAAGCATATCTATGTCAATCAAAGCACTCTCTAACTTAGCCTTAAGCTCAACTTGTTCACGAGCTGCCTTCTTAATCAACTTATCTTGATTGATTAGGCAATCATTCAATTCCTCTATTTCTAAGGCAAGTTGTTCCAGAGTAGCCTTTACCTCTGTTTCTGTGTCAGAGTCGCTTTCCTTGTCATCCTTCTTGTTGTCGGTGTTGATGGCCATGACACAGTACCCATTGCGGTTCTTGCCAGAGTAGAAGCAAAGGCCATTGAAGTTCTTGCCATCCTTCTTCTTCGCCTTGCGGTCGTCGTCCTCATCACTTGAACTTGAGTTGGTGTGGTCGTCGGTGTCGAAGTCGATGTCGCTGAGGGAGGCAATGAAGGCACGTGCTTTGGCCTTCTTGCGATACTCCTTCTCACAATCGGTGTACTTCTTCTTCTTCTTGGTGCCTTCCTTGTTCTTGTGTTTGTTATAGTCGTACCCGCTCTTGGACTTGTTCTTGTCGGGGCAGTCGGCGGCAAAGTGGCCTAGCTTGCCACAGTCAAAGCAGGTGTTGTTGTTCCTTCGCTTGTTCTTGCGGTTGTTGTTGAAGCGCATGAACCGCCATGTGATCAAGGCGATCTCATCATCGTCAAGAACCTCCAATTGCTCCTCTGAAACAGAAACCAAGGAAGACAAGGCAAACAACATAGAAGAAGAGTTTCCCAAAGACTTAGGCTGTCCAGAGCCAGACATGAGAGCCATACTATTTGGATTAGTAGGGCCTCCTTGTTTTGCTCGAAGCCTCTTGTCAACCTCCGTGGATTTCAACTTGGCAAAGAGTTCATCAGTGGAAAGTGTTTCATAATTGGGTGACTCGATGATAGCATCAACCTTCGTACCCCACACCTCATGATCCAAAGCATGCAGGAGCTTTAAAGCTCTATCATGATCGGTGTAGGGTAAGACGCTGATGTATGCTTTCATCTTGTTCACAGTAGCAAGAAAACGCTGAAACAAAGCATCGGTAGACTCTCCAGGCAAATGAACAAAATTCTCATACTCATACCTATAAGTCTCAAAGAGTCTTTCCTTCACCTGACTGTTTCCCTCATGGAAACTCTGAAGTCTGGACCAAATCTCATGAGCAAGAGATAGATCCTCGACACGGTCAAACTCAGCACGGCACAGACTCGCAAACAAGATATCCACCGCCTTGTTGTTGGCGTGATATTTATCTCTTTCTTCTCTAGTCAAATGAGTAGCAGGAATCACATAAGTCACATCCTGAGTGATTTCCCAAACCCCTGTTCCTCTACTATTTAGATGGGCTCTCATGCGAGTTTTCCAATACCGATAGTCAGAGCCATCAAAGTAGGGTGCAGCGGTCGAGGAAGAATGCTCAGAGGTCGCCATAATAGGTTTCAAAACCGATTAGGGTATGGAGAAACCTTAACCGGTTATGATACCAATTGAAGTACCGAAACGGCGACTAGAGGGGGGTGAATGGGAGCCTCAAATATTTCTTTTGAAATCTTAGGTTTCTGTCCAAATTCAAACCATAAAACCGAAGTGAGCGGAAGATGAGAGATCCACGAGCCAACTGGGTGGCTGGGTGTCTGTGGTGATGACCGATAACATAGCGGGACTCTCAAGAAATAACTAAACGCAAACTCCAAAGATCTGGAAAGCAAACTCCAAAGATCTGAGTGAAAACAGGAATCAAAATGCTCCTGTCGAAAGTTCCGAGCCCCTATCGGAAGTACTGGGAATCTCTCGACAGGAATTCTCTGTCGTTTCAGCAATTTTCCCTTCGGAACTTCCGACACAGTGTCGGAACTTTCGACAGCACAGAAATCAGCCTTTGTGAGGAGAGAAGAAAAATCCAAAACTTGATCAAACGACCTCCAAAAATCACAAAATTTTAACCAGAGTTTCCTAACAACATAACAAACATGTTCCCAAAGGAGCTCGTCAAAAAGATCAGCCAATCAAAGGGAATTAAATATGTTGTGAGGAACGCCGGTTTTTCAACCCTAGAGTTTGAATCATCCCGATCTATGAACTCGTGAGGAGTTAGATGAATTCCTTTGGTGGAAAGGCTTTAATCACGTTCTAGTTTATTTCCCAGTGATCTGTTTGAGCCAAGACTCCTCAGAAATCATGAATCGAACAAAAACGTGAGAAGGAAAAATGGGGAAAACTAAGAACGCGAAGAACACAAGTGAGAATTGCACAAAGCCATCATCCCCCAACATACAGAGGACACGAGGAGGTTAGGGCCTTCGTTCCCACAACAAAACTCGGTCCAATACATGAATTTGGTGCTCAAATCATCTGAGGACCTCTAGAGAGATAAACTAGAGAGAGAGAGACTAGACTAATGAACTACTAAAACCCTAGATAGATGAAGTGCAACGAGAGGTGGTCAATACAACCAGCCCCCCTCTCTATTTAGAGACTCCCCTAATGACTAAATTACCCCTACAACTTAAAATTAAGATAACTACCCACGTAGGGGCATTTTGGTCCATCTGTGTGTTCGGTCGATCGGACGGCCACGCTTCCTGCATAGACTTGCTTTGTCTCGATGCAACCTCTATGATTCCGTCATGTGCCTCCGTATTCCTCCTCGGAACCTCCGCCGGGTTTTGCGGCCCAAACCCGAAAACCATCCGCCTGTGGTTTTTTCAGCCCAAACCACCAAACCCGCTCCTCGACACGTGTCACCACCGTCTTCGACCGCCCGGCCGCGAAGTCTTCTAGCGCCCTTGCTTGACTTGCACATCCACCATCTTGACTTGGTCAACACGGTCACTCCTCCATGTACACTTGTGCTTGTCGATGTCCTCAAGTGTCAGCCACCGCAGCTGATCCTCCAGCGCTCTGGTCCCTCAGTCCAAGCCTCGCGTCCGTCCTTCACCGCTCCCGGTCCATCGGCACGACCTGCCTCTACTTGACCTTCACCTCGCCATTGATCACCGCCTCCAGGCTCCACACCTGCGCATCACAAACCAAGAGCACATCAATCCAACACAATGTTGTGAGTCACTCATCATCCAAGGGTAACCATCCATTGGTCCTCAGGCGGATTGGTGGCGTAGTGTTCTCGCATGATCGTCGGGATGTCCTTGACATGCTTGAAGAAGCACTACAGCCACTCCATTACTTCATCCGTGGACAAGTCTTCCGACATCATCCGCGATGGGTCATTGGCACCCAAGTAGTCATAACCCCATGTGCAACGCAGCTGCAGGGGTCGGACATGCCTGCTCATGAAGCTAAAGGCCACACCAATGCCAGTCAGACCTTCCCTCTTGAGGGCAGTGATCTTTGCTATTAGATCTGGCAGCTGGAAGCTGTTGGCAGTACTTGCTCGTCCAACCAATGATTGTTCCATACTGGATGATGGCCGGTCACCTTGCGAAGATGGGGCTCATGTTTCCAATGTAAAACCAGCATGACTTCCAGCCAGAATGGGAGTCTATGAGTTCATAATCTATGTACTACCTGCTCCCAAAGTTGGATCCCTGCCCCCCCCAACTACTTTTGTGTGGTCCATTCAGGGCTTCACTCTAAAAAACTTCCAAAATAGCTAGAAGTGGGGCTGAATGCTAAGAAATGCTTCATAGAGATGCACGAAGATGGCAACATGCAAGATGGAATTAGGGTTGACGTGGACTAGCTCCAGATTGTAGTACCTCAGTAACCCCCGGAAGAGGTCGGATGACGGGAGAGCCAGCCCGCGCTCGATGAAGTGCACGAAGATGATCATTTCATTGGCAAAGCTCTCCATGGGCCACAGATTGCCGTGGGCCTCCCTTCAGTAAATGAAGTCCTACTCCTGGAGGAGATCAACATCCACTAGTGCCTGGATGTCCGCTTCCTTCATGATGGACTTCTTCCAGGTGCAGGCTTGGTTGGGCGGTGCCGTTTGATTGGTCTTGCCATACTTCAGTGTCGACAGCCGAATTTTCTTCTCCTTCTTGGTGGCCTTGTGCTTCTTGGTCTCCGCCGCCTTGCTAGAGGATGCTTTCTTCAGTGCCATTGCTTCTAAAGTCTTCTTGCACATAAGCATGGGTACTAGGCAGTGGGGGAGGATGGCGCTCCAGCTTGAGAATGGCAAGCGGCAGTATTAGGGCTACAGTGCGGAAGGTGAAAGGGTAGAATGGCTCGGGAACAGTAGGGATGAGTTCCTCCATTATTTATTACCGCAGCACAGTTAACCAAGAGGCAAAAATTACGGGGAATATTCCATTTTTAAAGCCCTCAATTATTGTTGGAATGGTTCCCAATTTTTTCGAAAGAGATAAAGTTACTCGAGGCAAACAGTCATGTTGACCAGTGGTTGGGTTTATACCCAAACTAGTCGTGTAACGGCTCGGTGGCCATGTGCCATGTGCCCGTCAGCTAAAAAGTTTTTTCTTTAGGTTTCAAGGGGAAAGAGATGTGAGATTACAAGATTCACCCTCAGCCTGATTCTTCAATTCCTAGGAAAATATTCTGAAATTTGTTCAACAGTGCAAGCTATAAGAGCCTCTAACTCCTCTTGAGCAGAACATCTTTGATCAACCTATCCAGGTTGTCGAACGAGCTGCCCCCGGGCCATGTCGCTCGTGCAACGGCTTCCTTCCACTCCGCCGCCCTCTTTCTCATCTCCTTCCCCTTCTCCCTGGCCACTACCTCCCTTATCCTCTCCTGCACCACATCGCGCCGTGTGTCGCTGCCTACCTCTATCGCCACGCCCCACTCCAACCCCTCCCCAACTGCTTGTACAGGGAGTTCGTTAGTTGTTCGGAGAAGAAGGGCCACGACAGCATGGGCACCCTACCGAAGAGGCTCTCCAGCGTGCAGTTCCATCCGCTGTGCGTCAGGAACACACCCATCGCCTCGTGGTGCAGCACCGCCTCCTGCGGGCACCAGCTCTCCAGCGGGCCCTTCCCCCGCGTCGCCTCCATGAACTCCAGGGGCAGCACGGCGGCATCGCTGGCCACCATGTCGGCCCTGATGACCCACAGAAAGTCATAGCTGCTGCCCGCTGGGCCCCACACGAACTCCGGTAGCTGCTGGTTGGCCATCACGGTAATGCTCCCGTAATTAACAGAGCGGTGCTTGTACACCTTTTGCAAAAAAATTAGCACCAGGAACTCTGAAATCAGACAGAAGCTGAAGACTAAACATCTCACAGGATCAAAATTATATTCCCAAATTAGTTTTAAACAGGTAATGACAACATTAGCTAAGTTAATTACTTTCTCAAATGGTCGTTACCTAATGCTAAATTGTTGCCATCTCAGAGAAACAAGGGTAATGGCAACCATTCTACTGATTTGCAACTTTGGATGACTACTCACACCAAGGATGGGCAATGGTCAAATGAAGACTCTAGGGATATCTACGTGAGTGCTTGTATATGATTGTACCTTTAAATTTTCAGCATGTTTCAAACTTATTTTGGAACTGTTTGAAATTACATGCTTCTACTTTATTTCTCATGTTTCACTTAGGAAAATGCCTGCACCCAAGTTACAGAGGTAGAAAAAGGGAAGGGTAGGCCCTTCCTTACGGTCGAGGAGGAAAACACAGTTTTCCAAATCAACTGCTCTAAAACTCTTGGAACAAAGCCATACAAATGTCATGGACGTGGATACATGGAGAAATAACCAGCACGAAATGCTCTACTGAAACACAGAGAAGAAGATGCAGCCCATACTGAAGTTTTAGCTCGACAAGAAAGAATGCAACACCAACAAGAGATTGAGGAATTAAAAGAAAAGCTTGAACATGCAGTTTCAGCAAGGGAAAGAGACAAGGAAGAAACTAAGAAACAAATTGAAGGAAGCAGGGAAGAATTCCAGTCAACACTACAATAACAAATACAATTAGCAAAATAAAAAAATTTCTACCAGGTAAACCAGGAATACTGTTGTTTATGGATCACTGAATACCACCAGACACGCAGATGTGGAAGTCGATGAAGTGCATTGGGACAGTGTAGTCGAACAGCTCTACATCAAGCGTGTAGCTCCTCGTGCAATGGCTCATCCAAGTGCTCCACGTCAAGCGTACAACTCCTCGTGCAGCGGCTCATCAAAGTGCTGCAGATGCAACACCTCCAAGGTATCCACACGTGCGAGGAGGAAGCATCACAAACCGAATTGCTAGATCCACGAGTGCAACTAGGCGAGGGCGTGGGAGGTGCGACGGCTGCTCGACCAAAAGGATTAACACTAAGCCTCCCCCTCCCCTCCGTATATATAGGGGTCCCTGATAGGCCTCTGGGTCTGAGGCCCATTAGTACTCCTAAACCTGGTGCAATTCGGATCATATCCTCATTAGGCTTCCAACTCCTTAAGTGTGCGACCCTATAGGTTCGTATACGTATAGACATGACGCAAGTACTCCTACTCGACCAATAGTTGGTAGCGGCCTCTAGCAAGACATGCCAACTCCTATACGCACACGAAGATCATATAAGACGAACCATCACAACATCACGTATATGCTATTCCCTTTGCCTCACGATATTTGCGTTGACGTCAGTTTTTGACACGTGTTAGGGTCAGCGTCAAGAAGACAAAAGAGTGGCTGACACAGTTAAACAAGAGGCTATGGCTAGGGAAATCGGCCGATAGAGCTGCAGTGTTTCGGCCAATTAGCCGATGAGGTCGATGGGGACTGGCTGATTGGAAGTCAGGATAGCTCGGCCGATATGAGCCTGAATGGGCCAAGGCGGTAACAAGATGAATACAGAGTTGGCCCATAGAGGATTGATTGGTGTTGGACTCTGATGTGAGTTGTATCCGTATGTAAATATTTGTTATTTTGAATAAGAGATAAAATCATAGTTGGTTAGGAAATCAGTTGTAACAGGGTATAAATAGGCACCTCGTGAGGCTTGTAAAACAACCAACAATCATCAATACAAATATACTTTTTCCACGCAACCTTATTTTCAAGTCGGCGACTTCTCCAACTCTTTTTTCTTTTCATGAGTTCGTATGAGTTGGCAGGGCTGCATCAACACGACCTCCGGCCAATTTGTAAGTTCCGCATATTGAGTAATATCTAAGCTTTAACTTCGGGCGCATCGCTGTTGTTTTGTTAGATTTATTCACTAGTTATCAATATTTACTAGAATTATAGGTTTTACGTGTTATTTTAGTTTTTATCATCAGTTATCCAGTTTGAGGCACGAACTGTCGGCTATATTTACATATTATTTATTACCACATAGCCGATTAGATCTGTTTCAGGTGTTGTTTCTATAGCATTGTTTAAGTTACTCTAGTAAGTTTCTTTTACATTTTCCACGTGATTATCAGTTGTTTCATAGCCGGTCATCTTTACATTAAATCGGCTAATCTGCTGATATATCCTTTGGAATAGATCGGAACCTCAGCCGATCGAATCTCTAGAATTTGACATATTTTCTTCTTTGTCAATCAATAGGTCAAACTGACTGGCACGCCGCGCGAACTGCACCAGGGTGATAACCCGAACAGGAATTAAGTAGATTCTCCCGGGTCGTGTGTCCGACGTGGGAGTCAGAGCCACTGTCCAATTTTTTTGCGTCAACACACTTTTGGCATGTCTGGTGGGACCAAAGGAAGATCCAACATGTCGTAGGCTGCTAAAATCTCGAAAGACAGCATCATTGAGGTCACCGAGGCAGATCACAAGGACAACAAGAGGTATGAGGTGGCAAAGGCTATGGAAGATTCAAGAAGGCATGCCTGCAGTCCTACAGTCGCACCAGGAGCGGGGAACCCATCAAGAAAAACACCCTCCCGACTCCTCGCCAGATCATCATCGCCGAAGACTCGGGGAAGATGTCCGAGATGATCCTGTAGTTTATTATCAGGCTATGATTGATCCGTACAAGGTGATGACTCACATAGTGTACAACGCCATCATCAACTCTATGGCCAATCGTGTGGCACAAGGGTATCAGGGACCAGCTTACGCCCCTCCTATCAGCGCGCCGGTCAGAAGCTTCTCGACGGCACCTCCAGTTTTCCAATCGACTCCTCAGCCGATGCAGATGCAGAATGGGGGGTACAACACTACATTGCGCCTAGGTTATAGTGGTACACCGCCTTCTCCATCGCAAGTACCAATTCACCCTACACCAGTTCCTCCTGTGCAACCGCCATTAATGACATCGACGCAGTGGGGAACAGCAGGAACACCTATTGACCTGGATCCATCCACTAGTTACGGAGTGCCTCCAGGAGCTTACATTCCAAGATCTCCAGTGCAGACGTCATTTCTATCAGCTCCCTGGCAGACAGTCGCGCAATATCAATAGACTTCTCTGGAAATCGGCAGGGGGGCAGGCGTTCCAGATCCCCTCAAAGCTGTAGCGCCAATTGTATTGTACGATGAGGCAGTAGATGCGCTATGACATGTCGATCCTTCTCATCAACAGCCGTCGGCTCCTCAGCCTACTGTCCACCCGCAGGATCTGCAGCACGCGCCAACCTTCCACCCAATCACTATGCCGCAAGTTCAACAGCATACGCCGATGGCGCAGCCGATTGTGCATCAGCAGCAGTAGCTGCAGGTGGATTGGACCACAAGAATAGCTGATATAATACAAGATCAGTTTGGGCTAAAGCCAAAGGTGCAAACCTACACATACAAGATGCCGTACCCGCCCGCCTACAACCTATTGCCGTTACCTCATCGGTACAAGGTACATGACTTCACTAAATTTTTGGGCCAAGATGACACATCAACGGTGGAGCACATCAATAGATTCATCATTTAGTGTGGAGAATTTGCTACACATTATGCTCTGAGGGTACGGTTGTTCTCATCATCCCTATCTGGGTCGGCCTTTCAATGGTTCACTACGTTGCTGCCCAACTCCCTCATCACTTGGGCTGATTTGGAGAAACAATTCCATAAGTACTTCTTTGCGGGGGTCCACGAGATGAAGCTGTCAGATCTAACTAGCCTCAAGCAAAGAAGCGACAAGTCGGTGGCTACCTATATACAGAGGTTGAGAGAGGTTAGGAACAAGTGCTACAGTCTAGTTTTAAATGATGGCAAGCTGGTCGATACCACTTTTCAAGGGCTTCTACCGCACATCAAAGAAAAATATGCTTCCCAGGAGTTTGAGAGTCTGAGCCAGATAGTACATCAGCTGTCCGGTCAGAAGGTGCGCCCCTTTGACTAACTAAGAAACTTCTAGAAAAAGGTGGCGTACATGGGAGGGTCCGATTCAGAAGAGGAGGCAGAAACCGGCTTGGCAGAGTGGGTCAAAGTCAAAAAGCCAATCTCATGCCCATTTGTGGGAAGAAGGAACCGGAGATGTTCGGCTTCGATACATCTAAGGCTGATAAGATCTGTGACTTGCTGCTACAGGAAGGATAGATCAAGCTCTCGCCCTACCACACAATCCCATCAGCCGAACAGCTTAAGAAGATGAAGTACTGCAAGTGGTACCATGCAACATCTCATGACACCAAAGAGTGCAAAATCTTCCATCAGCAAATATAGTCGGCCTTCGAGCAAGGGTGACTTAAATTTGAAGTCCCCACGAAGCCAGCAAAACCGATGGAGATCGACCAACATCCCTTCCCTGCCAACATGGTTGACGCCGGCGGTTGGAACGCGCTGTAGACCAAAGTGCTAACGTCAGAATCTGCCAGAAGGAGCAGGTGGTGGACCCCAGGAATCTGGTCTCGGCCGGTGATATTAAAGGAAAAGGCTGAGCAGATACAGAGGAGGAGAACTTGGAGAGGCCCCATCAGCCTATCATGCTTCGGGATCTACTCAACAAATACCAAAGGCAACAGGAACACACGAGACATCGGGAAGAGATGATGCGCCAGCATGAGGACCACTGGAGGTGTTCGTTCTTTATCCATTGTTGGGAAAACAATCTCAGATTGTCGTCGGCCGACAACTACCCTAAGTGCAACGGCCAGTACTGCGGCAGCCGTCCGTTCAAAAGGTCACACTCCGCAGATCAAGGACAGGATTCGATCAACAGAAATAGGCTCGAACAAAAAAACAGGCGCGTTTCAGTGCGTGATCGGCTGGAGGGCAGAGTAAATGAGTATAATCGGTTGGGGGGTAGAGCTAGCGCATATAATCGGCTGGGAGAGATGGCCGACGCAAGAATCTCTGACGAAGATCCATTGGGCCGAGAACCAGACTGGGAACGTACGAAACCACTGGGTAAACCAGTGAACCCTAGATGGTGCTCAGATGGTTTGACCAAATCCCAGAAGAGAAGGGTCCACCACTTACGCCAATGGGAACAACAAGAGGAAGAACAGAGGCAAGCGTTGGATAAAAAAGGAGTCAAGTCTCAAGTTTGGCACCCCAGAAGAAAAGCTGATGAATGAGACAACGATCAGGGTTCGGCTGCCGACGTTAACATGGTATTCATCTTACCAATGGAGTTCATGGCTCCCGCTGACCGTGATAATGCAACAGAGGCATAAGAATGGATGGCACAATTGGCTTTGGAGCCCATGACTGCCACTTTTGAAAAACCCGAAGATGAAAAACGCCAGCATCTCAAGGTTCTATTCGTCAAGGGGCAAGTCAACGGAAAACCAATCACCAAGCTGTTGGTAGATGGAGGCGCAGTCATGAACATCATGCCATATGCCATGTTCCGAAAACTTGGCAAGGGTGAAGAAGACTTGATCAAGACGGACATGATGCTCATGGACTTTGAAGGCAACATATCTCCAGCCCGGGGGGCACTCTGCGTCGACCTCACCATTAGCAGTAAGACCCTACCTACCACCTTCTTTGTCATTAATGGTAAGGGGTCCTACAATATGCTGCTTGGGTGAGACTGGATCCACGCAAATTGCTGCATCCCTTCTACAATGCACCAGTGCCTCGTCTAGTGGATCGGCGATATGATTGAAGTGGTCACCGCTGACTCCGCTGACAATGTTGCCACAGCTAACGTGCAACAATGGAGCTGCGAACATATTAGATGCATATCTGGCAGGGCTTGGGACACCGACTTCTTGAAGGTGTCTGATTTTGGTCTACAGCCGATCCAAGCAGTAGGCTTAGAAGAATCGTCTTGATGGATGAGTTCGTCCGAGAACATGGGAAAATTGGGCACAGGTTTACGTCGGCCGATTCGTTAGAGATGGTAGACCTTGGAGATGGTGGCAAGCTGAGGCCAACATATATTAGTGCTAAATTAGATCCTGAGTATAAGCGTGAGTTAGTGGATTTGTTAAGGGAGTTTAAAGATTGCTTTGCTTGGGAGTATCATGAAATGCCTGGTCTAGACAAGTCGATTGTCGAGCATCGGTTGCCCATAAAACCAGGGTACCGACCATATCAGCAACCTGGCGACGTTGTAATCCAAAAATTCTACCTGATATAAAGGCCAAAATCACAAGATTGATTGAAGCAGGGTTCATTCGGCAATGTCGATATGCCGATTGGATTTCTGTTGACGCTAGAAATCAGCTGATCAAACTGCTAGAGTAATCTAAACAACGCTACAGTAGCAACACTAGGAACAGATCTAATCGGCTATGCATGAAATAGGTAGATTAAACAGCAAAGTACAAGAAAAGCCGAAAGTACCGATTCCTAGCTGGATAATTGGTGATAAAACTAGAACAACAGGTAAAACCTAGAATTCTAGTAAGTATCGATAACTGATGAATAAATCTAAACGAAACGACAGCGATGCGCCCGAAGTTAAAGCTTAGAAATTACTCGATAAACGGAACTTACAAGATCAGCCAGAGATCAAGTTGATGCAGCCCTGCCAACCCGTACGAACTCGTGAAAAAGGAGAAAAAGTGTTGGCGAAGTCGCCTGCTGGAAAGTAAGTACGAGGAAACAGTAGTTTGTTGTATTGAGTTGATGATGATTACAGATCTACAAGGGTGGCTATTTATAGCCCCGTACAGACGACTTCTTATCCGACTAGAACTCTATCCCTAAATTTAAACAGAAAACGAAGATTTACAAGTACGATTCGTACTATTTTCACGCACTTCATGGGCTGACCCCCTCTTCATCTTCATAATCCTTTTTAAGCCCACGTCGGCCCAACTATTCCATCCTCCTAATCGGCCGATCACCTGTTTGGCAAGGGGGTAACCGATCAGGACTCACATGTCGAGGGCTTGGACTCATTCCAACCCTGGGAACTAAGGTCGGGCGAGGCGGAGATCCTCCCTTGGAGGGTCGGGCGCGTCCGATCCCAAACTCAGGGGTCGGGCGAGGCGGAGATCCTCCCTTGGAGGGTCGGGCGCGTCTGATCCCAAACTCAGCGGTCGGGCGAGGCGGAGATCCTCCCTTGGAGGGTCGGGCGCGTCCGATCCCAAACTCAGGGGTCGGGCGAGGCGGAGATCCTCCCTTGGAGGGTCGGGCGCGTCCGATCCCAAACTCAGGGGTCGGGCGAGGTGGAGATCCTCCCTTGGAGGGTCGGGCGCGTCCGATCCCAAACTCAGGGGTCGGGCGAGGCGGAGATCCTCCCTTGGAGGGTCGGGCGCGTCCGATCCCAAGCCTCAGGGGTCGGGCGAGGCAGAAATCCCCCCCTTAAGGGTCGGGCGAGGCAGAAATCCCCTCTTAAGGGTTGGGCGTGTCTGATACCAAACCTCAGGGGTTGGGCGAGGCGGAAATCCCCCCTGGAGGGTCGGGCGTGTCCGATCCCAAACCTCAGGGGTTGGGCGAGGCGGAACTCCAAGGATCAATCGGCCGATCCTCGACTGTAGCATCAATTGGCCGATCCTTGACTGTAGCACCAATCGGCCGATTTCCAATCATCGCCCTTGTATCTCGCCGCATCCTCCAATCTCTTCTTCTCCTAACGCCGATTTTACTCGTGTCAAAATCTGGCGTCAACACATGCCCCCCAGTTTCGGAGTAAAACATAATCTTTACTTCAAAATTCTTTTCAACTTCCCATCCGAAACAGACGCCATGAAAATATCCTTCCGTTTCGCGGTCTCCAACCTGATGATTGCAATCTTTTTGAAACGGGCGCCCACGACAACCACTACTCCCGAAAAACTCGAAACGCCGGCGCGGTAAAAATTCCACTTTTACCCCTTCTCAGACCTTCTTTAAATATCAGCACATCCCGTACTCCTTACGAGCCCACGTCCTTCTTCTTCAGCGCACATGCTTTCTTCTCCCTTCAACACTTTCCTCAGTCCTCCAATTCTCTAGCGCCTCCTTCCTTTCGCATTCCCTCCTACTTTTCCAATGGCGGCACCTTCAGGCACCTCACAAACGCGCGAAGCTCCAGAAATGGCGCCTTCGGCGGAGATTCCAGTAGCAACAGCGGTGGCTCCATTGACGGAAGAAGGAGCTCCATCGGCGAAAGCTGAAGCTTCATCCGAGATCCCATTGGCAGCTTCTTCATTTGCAGTTGTACCGGCGACTCCGCCGATTACGAGGAGCTTCATCCCGGAGGTCATTACCGAAACTTTCCTTTATTAGTAATGCATTTACCTTAGATCTATTTCTTACCCTCGCACCCCCTTTTCCTTTTTAGGCGGTTAGGCATCGCATCACCATTCGTCTTACAGAAAACCTCGGCCTTATCTGCCTTGGGCCTATGGGAAACCCAGATCCAACTGACTTAATCAATTTGGAAACCCATAGGATCCCCTTCAAACAATCAACTATGGACCTAGATCACTGGTCGGGTACCTTTAGGTCTTGGCCGAACGAAACCCCTGGTTGGAGGGAATGGTACCAGCGGATAGCCGCCTCCAAGAAGGTCCAATGGGACGAGCTCAAAATTGGCTAATGCATCGATCTATCTTTGTCCCAAATGGAACGGAATGAGCCGTTAGTAGTGGCAGCTTCTTACTTCTGGTCCGATGCTCTCAACGCATTCCTGTTTGGGCACGGACCCATGACCCCCACATTGGCCGATGTAGTCTTGCTGACCGGCCTGGACATTTCTTCCCCGGACACCCCTTTCCGCCTTATAGCTGCAACATCACATCGGCTGGACACAAGGGGAATCGGCGGGTGGAAAGGTTTCATCAGATGCAACAAAAGGGCCGGATCTGTCGAGGACAGAGAGTACACGGCCTTCCTGATGATGTGGCTAGAGAAACACTTCTTCTATGGGAGAGCAGCTGGTCCATCTACCAATACCCAAGCTCTGGCCGAAGCATTATCGATAGGGACTTCCGTTCCTCTTGGAAAGCACTTACTGGGAGCAGCCTACCACATGCTTCACCAAATCGGCATCAAGCTATCCCAAGAGGAGCCGATTGGAAACCCAGGTGGACCCTGGTGGTTCATTAACTTATGGCTGAACTTGTATATGAGCGAGATCTCTCAGCAGCGAGTGGAAAATATGACATTCCCCAGCGTCGAATCGGAAGAGAATCTCACTGTCCGACGCCGGTGTATGTCTTTCGGCGAAGCGACATCGGCCTTCTCTGGTTGCTCGTATTCTGCGACCAAGGTAGCCGAATACTTCCGATGTTTTTATAACGGCTTCAATGAAGATGCAACCGTCTGGTTCCCTTACCAGAGAGATGACCCAATCTTTGAACTCCCTTCTTGCTTCGACTCAACCACCGGCCGATTCGACGAAGATCTCACAGATGAACTAATTAAACCGGGGATCTTACCGGCCAACTTCTTCTCAGGAAAGGATGCCCCTACATATGAATTCTACAACCCCTCTATTGCAACACGGCAATTCGGCATGGGTCAACTGCCGATTCAGGCATACTTCATCGGCCGAGCAAAGTTCAGAGATGAGCTCAACAAGTGATGAGGACACCATGAGTACATCTACACCAGCAGCACCTCAGGCGCCTCCAGTTGCTCCTCCACCTCAGGCGCCTACAGTTGATCATCCAGTTGGGCCAATCACTCGGGCCCGTGCGAGAGAATTAAACTTCATCATGGTGTTAAGGAACGAAGGCCCATCGGAATAAGAAGATGGCCCAACAGGGCAGCCCAGGTGGGGCGCCTAGGGTTGGGCGCGCGTGACCCCTCCGGACTCCAGGGGCTGCGCCCCCTTTATTTAGTCGGAGTCCTTTTTGTTTACGACTTGAGTTTTGTTTTACATCTAGCTTTAGCTACTCTTGAACACGCGCAAATACGCGCTGTCCTTGTGTGATTCAGAACTCCACCTTCGAGTGATATTTAGATTGCTCGCCTCTTTTTCTTGTTCGTTCTTCGATTGCGGACAGGAATCGATCTTCGTGATCAGGCTGATCTCGCACCGGCGAGGTTGGTAACCATCGGGAGTTGGTTCAGCGATTGCATTGGTGCTTCGGGTTTGCTCGTCGTAGTCGGATCGTGAGGGTCTACTTCCACCAAGTCGAATTTATCTCCACTCACCGAAAGATCGGGCACTCCGACTCTATCAAGTGGTATCAGCTTTCCAGGTTGATCGGTGAGTTTTACCGAGTGTTTTTCCCTTCCTACAGTCCACAAAAACCAAAACAAATTTTTCAGGTTAGATCCTTGTCCCAGCAACCGTTTAGCCTCGCACATTCTTTCAATAAGTGTCTTTGTTGAATTTGTGTGCCTACTTGTTCAATTGTTGCTGGTTACTTGTGTTTAATCTCTTGTTTCTCATTTTTCCTCTAACCCTAGTTTTCGCCGCCACCGCCGTTCTGCTGCTCGCCAACCCTACCACGCCGCGGCCACCGCTCCCCTTCGCGACAACCGCGCCGCACCATCCCACCCCTCCGATCGCCCCTCCCCTGTCCACAAAAAAAAAAGAAAGATAGAAAGCAATAAAAAAAACAAGGAAAGTGCAAAAAAAAAGGAAAGAAGCAAAAAAAAAAAAGAATCCAACAGGGAGAAGGAAGGTGATCCGGTTTTGTTTCGGTGGAAACTCCTTGCGCGCGCCGTGAATCCCCCTGGGTCACGACTCTCTAGGGCAACTTCCCCCCCCCCCCCCCGCACGCATTTCGTGCCAGCTTTTCATATCCGTATGTCTCTTTCTTGGTACTTTTTCTGAGGTCCGCCTTACTCTAGAGAGAGAGAGAGAGTGTGTGCCACAATTTGCTGTTTGAGATCCTCTGTGTTCATATTATCAGTTTTGGGGCACCCTCTGTGAAAAAAAAACAGAAAAAAAAACAAAAGAGGTGCGCCCTCTCCACCTTTGCCTCTGTTCTTTCGATTTCCCTTGTTACCAGCAACTCTTGTTACGTGTTTGGCACTATATTTCAACTTTGCATTATTGTTTGATTGTGCTAATCCTTCATTTGAGTGCAGCCTTCCCAGAACTCCACATAGTTCTACGACGAGCATATTTTGTTTCTCCAGGCAATCGCTCCTCCAATCTTTCGCGAGTTCCACCGGTTGGTTGCAGTTCACCCCTGTGTGCGTGGTAAGAACGGATAAGAATTTGATAACAGCACTAGTGTGAGCGCCTTGTGAGCCATTACACCCTTGTTTTGTCGTTGCTTTTGTTCTTGTATTTGCGCTAACCATGGCAGATGATGTCGACGCGGGGGCTAACCAGCTGCAGGGCATACGGGCACAAGTTGAAGGGCTTGTCACCGACATTCAGACGATTCATGAATGGCTGGACTCGACGATCTCCTCGACGACCGAGCGGTGTGATCAGCTCGACCTTGCACAGACGGCCGCTAAGGCCACACTCGACTCAGTTGTGGCAAGACTCGATGCATTGCACACAACAGTCGCAGAGTTGCAGCAGGATTATGGTGGTGACTCGGACCAGGACGATGGCGACCGCCGAGGCCGTGCCCGCCGCGTGCCACGCCGTCCCGGTGGTAATGATTCCTTTTCAAAGATTAAATTTAAAATTCCACCTTTTAATGGCAAATATGATCCTGCTGCATATCTTGATTGGGAATTAGAAGTTGAACAGAAATTTTCATGCCATGATATTCTTGCTAATTCTCAAGTTAAAGCTGCTATTAGTGAATTTACTGATTTTGCTTTAATTTGGTGGTGTGAATATAAACACAAACATCCCAATACCATTCCAACCACTTGAGCAATTAAAAACTACTATGCACCACAGATTTGTGCCTTCTTATTATGCCCGAGATTTGCTTAATAAAATGCAACGTTTTTAGCAAGGTTCCAAATCTGTTGAGGAATATTTCCAGGAATTACAAATAGGCATGATTCGTTGTGGGTTATTGGAGGAAAATGACGCTGCTATGGCACGTTTTCGTGGTGGTTTGAACCGCGAAATTCAGGATATACTGGATTATAAGGACTACACAGATATGACAACATTATTTGAATATGCTTGCAAAGCTGAACGTGAAGTGCAGGGACGCCGCTCGAAGACATATTCTCAATCTTTTGCAGGAAGAAGCTCGACATCCAACTCCGCACCCGCTCTCCCTGCGTCACCCACGCCCACCACTACACCGCGCGAGCGAACGGCCAAGCCTGCAGGCGCTGCCCCTTCCACAGGCGCCGCCCCTCCAACAGGCCGTACACGGGATATTCAGTGTCATCGTTGCAAAGGATTTGGCCACGTGATTCCGGACTGTCCGAACAAGCGCACTTTGCTTCTTCGTGATGATGGTGAGTACTCTTCCGCTAGTGATTCTGAAGATACTCGACATGCGATGCTTGCCACTGACCATGCAGCTATGGAGGTACATGTCAACCCGGGCGACGTCGATAGGTATGAAAGTCTTGTTGTGCAGCGTGTTCTTAGTACACAGGTCACCCCGTCCGAGAAGAATCAGCGACACACTCTTTTCCATACCAAGGGCGTTGTGCAGGAGCGGTCGATTCGCATCATCATCGACAGCGGCAGCTGCAACAATTTGGCGAGTACCACGCTGGTTGAAAAGTTGTCTTTACCCACTTGTAAGCATCCACATCCATATCACATTCAATGGCTTAATGATGGTGGGAAAATTAGAATTACTCGATCAGTCCGTGTTCCTTTCTCCATGGGTGCTTATTCTGATTTTGTCGATTGTGATGTTATTCCCATGGAAGCATGCTCTCTGTTACTTGGGTGACCTTGGCAATATGATACTGATAGCTTGCATCATGGTCATTCAAATCACTATTCTTTCATGTTTAAGGGTCAGAAAATAATTATACATCCAATGATACCTGAACAAATTCTTAAAGATGATCTTGCTAGAGCTGCTAAAACTGCTAAACAACTTGACGCATCGCCATCTGTTAATTCTGAAATCAAGTTGAATGCTCCTATTTTGCTTGCCACACGTGCTGATTTTGATGAGTTACGCGATGCTCCTTTGCCATGCTATGCCCTTATATGCTCTAGTGTGCTCGTTTCACTTGATGATGCACCATCTTTGGATATTCCCCCTGCGGTTGCTAACATTTTGCAGGAGTACGCTGATGTCTTTCCAAAAGATTTGCCACCGGGACTCCCACCACTTCGTGGCATTGAGCACCAGATCGACCTCATTCCCGGCGCACAGCTTCCGAACCGCGCACCGTACCGTACAAATCCGGATGAGACGAAGGAAATCCAGCACCAGGTACAGGTGTTGCTTGACAAGGGTTATATTCATGAGTCTCTTAGCCCTTGCTCCATTCCCGTGTTACTTGTTCCGAAGAAAGATGGCTCATGGCGTATGTGTGTAGACTGTCGTGCTATTAATAACATTACCATTCGCTACCAATACCCTATACCACGCCTTGATGATATGCTAGATGAGCTTAGTGGTGCCATTATTTTCACTAAGATTGATTTGCGTAGTGGCTACCATCAGATTCGCATGAAATTAGGTGATGGATGGAAAACGGCTTTTAAAACAAAATTTGGGTTATATGAATGGTTGGTTATGCCGTTTGGTTTGACAAATGCTCCCAGCACTTTTATGCGTTTGATGAATGAAGTTCTGAGGCCCTTCATAGGATTGTTTGTAGTTGTCTATTTTGATGATATCCTCATTTATAGCAAGTATATGGAAGAGCATTTAGAACACTTGCGTGCTGTTTTTGATGCGTTGCGTGCGGCCCATTTATTTGCTAACCTCGAAAAATGCATGTTTTGCACACAACGTGTCTCGTTTCTTGGCTATGTTGTTACTCCACAGGGCATTGAGGTGGATAGTAGCAAGATTGATGCGATTCGGGAGTGGCCTACACCGACGACGGTCACACAAATTCGAAGCTTTCATGGCCTTGCAGGTTTCTACCGCCGGTTTGTTCGTGATTTTAGTTCCATTGCAGCGCCTCTACATGAGCTTACAAAGAAGGATGTTCCCTTTGCTTGGAGTGATTCGCAAGAGGTTGCGTTCAGCACCTTGAAAGATAAGTTAACCAATGCTCCTCTCTTGCAGTTGCCTGATTTTACTAAAGTGTTTGAGCTTGAATGCGATGCTAGCGGTATTGGGCTAGGTGCTGTTTTGTTACAAGAAGGAAAACCGGTTGCTTACTTTAGCGAGAAATTAAGTGGTGCTAGCTTGAATTATTCTACTTATGATAAGGAGCTTTATGCTTTAGTGTGCACTTTGCATACTTGGCAGCACTACCTTTGGCATCGCGAGTTTATAATTCATTCTGATCATGAGGCTTTAAAACATATTCGTACCCAAACAAACCTGAACCGTTGTCATGCTAAATGGGTATAATTCATTGAGTCTTTCCCTTACATTATTAAACACAAGAGCGGGAAGGAAAATGTCATTGCTGATGCTTTGTCTCGTCGCTATACCATGCTGTCACAGTTAGATTTTAAAATCTTTGGCTTGCAAACTGTGAAGGATCAATATGTGGATGATGCTGATTTTAAAGATGCTTTCGCCCACTGTATTCATGGCAAACCATGGGGCAAATTTCACATACAGGACGGGTTCCTGTTTCGCGCTAACAAGCTATGTGTTCCAGCTAGCTCGGTTCGTTGTTTGTTGTTACAGGAAGCGCATGGAGGTGGTCTCATGGGGCACTTTGGCGTCTACTAGACACATGAAGTGCTGGCTGCCCACTTCTTTTGGCCCCGGATGTGCGCTGATGTTGAGCGCCTTGTTGCCCGCTGCACTACTTGCCAGAAAGCTAAGTCACGATTAAACAACCATGGTTTGTACATGCGTTTGCCTGTTCCTACTTCCCCTTGGCTTGATATTTCTATGGACTTTGTTTTGGGATTGCCTAGAACTAAGAAGGGGAGGGACAGTATTTTTGTGGTTGTTGATCATTTCTCCAAAATGGCTCATTTTATACCTTGTCATAAGACTGATGATGCTAGCAATGTTGCTGAATTGTTCTTTCGTGAGATTATTCGTTTGCATGGTATTCCAAATACAATAGTCTCTGATCGTGATGCTAAGTTTCTCAGTCATTTTTGGAGATCACTATGGAATAAAATGGGAACTAAATTGCTGTTTAGCACCACTTGTCACCCTCAGACTGATGGACAAACTGAGGTGGTTAATCGAACCTTGTCCACTATGCTTAGGGCTGTTTTAGATACACACTTGAAATGTTGGGAAGATTGCTTGCCTCATGTTGAGTTTGCTTATAATCATGCAACGCATTCTTCTACAAAGATGTGTCCTTTTCAGGTTGTTTATGGTTATATTCCTCGGGCGCCTATTGATTTGTTTGCACTTGATGCCGAGGACGCCCCACACATAGATGCCGCTGCACATGTTGATCAAATGATTAGCTTGCATGAGCAAATGCAACAAAACATTGCTGCTGCTAATGCTAAATATCAGGTTGCGGGTAGTAAAGGGAGAAAACATGTTACTTTTGCACCGGGTGATCTGGTTTGGTTGCATTTGAGAAAGGATCGTTTTCCTACTTTACGTCGTTCTAAATTGATGCCACGTGCTGCTGGTCCTTTTAAAGTGCTAACCAAGATTAATGATAATGCTTATATCCTTGACCTGCCTGCGGAGTTTGGTGTTTCCACGAGTTTTAATGTTGCAGATTTGAAACCGTATGTGGGCGAAGATGAGGAGTTGCCGTCGAGGATGACTTCAGTTCAAGAAGGGGAGGATGATGAGGACACCATGAGTACATCTACACCAGCAGCACCTCAGGCGCCTCCAGTTGCTCCTCCACCTCACGCG
The DNA here is from genome assembly GCF_000263155.2 of Setaria italica. Lineage (NCBI taxonomy): Eukaryota > Viridiplantae > Streptophyta > Magnoliopsida > Poales > Poaceae > Setaria > Setaria italica. The sequence goes on along the minus strand of NC_028450.1, from coordinate 18,999,348 downwards.
CCTACAGTTGATCATCCAGTTGGGCCAATCACTCGGGCCCATGCGAGAGAATTAAACTTCATCATGGTGTTAAGGAACGAAGGCCCATCGGATTAAGAAGATGGCCCAACAGGGCAGCCCAGGTGGGGCGCCTAGGGTTGGGCGCGCGTGACCCCTCCGGACTCCAGGGGCTGCGCCCCATTTATTTAGTCGGAGTCCTTTTTGTTTACGACTTGAGTTTTGTTTTACATCTAGCTTTAGGTACTCTTGAACATGCGCAAATACGCGCTGTCCTTGTGTGATTCAGAACTCCACCTTCGAGTGATATTTAGATTGCTCGCCTCTTTTTCTTGTTCGTTCTTCGATTGCGGACAGGAATCGATCTTCGTGATCAGGCTGATCTCGCACCGGCGAGGTTGGTAACCATCGGGAGTTGGTTCAGCGATTGCATTGGCACTTCGGGTTCGCTCGTCGTAGTCGGATCGTGAGGGTCTACTTCCACCAAGTCGAATTTATCTCCACTCACCGAAAGATCGGGCACTCCGACTCTATCACCAAGGGTCTTGACTATAGTCGGCTGCGAGATCGGATACCAGACTCCAGTACCATAGACTTGAATGACTGGATAGTAGCCCCCTTTGCTGTCCAACAATTTAAGCTATGGTGGGCCGAATGGAAACAGTACCTGTTCTGCGCCTCCGCATCGACATACTGCAATCTCTTGGATCCAGCCAACATCGATCCGAACGCCGAGGTATTTTTCCCCTAGCCGATCTTCATTCCTTTATTAATGCGGTTAAATATGTACACTAACATCTTGCTGTTACTTCAGTCTGAAAACCGCGTTCCCCCAACACACAGTCGGAGTGGCCGGCCAATAGAGGATCATCACCCGTACACCATCTTCCCCCTTATCGGCTATGATGCCCCTTCCGTGGATGTGATTGCCGACCGATCGAAGCAGGCGCGGAAGAAGGTTACCAAGAAGACCAGTCGCCGAGTACGAACTCATATAGAACCGGCCGACCCTCCTATGATCACATCAGCAGAAACTTTGGCCGCATTGCCCCTTCCAGCCGCTGAAGAAGTGGATACTCAAGTCATCACGCAAGCTGGGGCGGCCGCTACATCATTACTGGTGGAGGTTATGCAGGTAAACTTGTTGTCTCATCCTGCCGATTTCCATCCTCATACTGACTCATCTTATTCTAGACTGCACAAATCACTTCTGTGGACTCACAACAATCGGCAGCAACCCAATCGGTCATCATCACGCCCACACTTCCATCTGCTGAGGTATACTACCCTTCAACCGATTTTCCTAGTATTTGGATAATATTCTTATTTCAATCTGTCGACGCAGATCACCGGTACGCTTAGCGCCCCATCTAACCAACCAATGGTCATCTTTCAGGAAGCTGGCCCAAGCAAAGCACCAATCATGGTGGAGTCTTCTACTCATGACGAACCAATGGAACCAGCCCCTGAATCGAGGATAACAGCCTCCCGAACGCATCTCAAGAAATTCGTTTTAAGGAGGTAAGAGACTTCTCCCCCTTACTCAGCCGATTTGCTATCATCATCGGCTGACTTGTTCTTCTTCTTGACTTACTATTTTACAGGAACAGGACACCCCCAACAACAGCCTTTTCTCGTTTGCGGTTGCGCTCTCTGATGATGAGGAAGTCGCCTCTCGCCAGGTTACTTTGAGCTCCATCCCTGATGACGTCCGTGCCAAACTCGCAAACATCCGATCCCTTCTTCAAGAGGACATCGGCCGATTGGTAGAAGACGCCTTGCCGATTCGGCAACTTTTTGGTGACGTCAGCGGACAAGTACTAGAAGAAGCGGAAGAGGCCTTGGCGCCGGCCGCATATATTGAGTCAATGAGGATTCCGGTCTTTAGGGCCCTGCGCCATATGGCCGACCGCGCCAAGTTGACCAGGGCTCGTGAGGAAGAAGACACGTACAAGCTTCAAGCTCAAGAGGTGCATCAATGGATTCACTTTCTGGAAGATTCTTGCCCGGGGATCGTCGGCACAATAGATCGCCTCAAACGCCGAAGGGCAGAGCTTGCCAAGGAGATGGAGCAGGTGACCAAAGCAATAGACGCCGAAGAGAAGAGGCTTCAGGAACTCCCTTCTGTCGTCGCCGATCTAAAACAGGAGAGACAGCACCTAGCCCACGAAGCCCTCAAACTCCACCGCCATATGCCAGAAGTCGCCGGATTGGCAGAGGATGACCAACGGGTCCTGGACTCTGCCAATCAGATCCGGCGCCGAGCGATCGCAGCTATCGATGCCCTTCTGGGTGACCTGTAAAAGTACTGGCAGTTTTTGTACGAACATTTAATGACCCCTTTGACCCTCCTTCGCGGCGCCCCCTTATTTATTACCTTTTTCATTTCCGATGGGACGCGTCTTACCAAACATTCACGCCTTCCTTTCTTATAAACACCAGCCTAGGTGACCGCTCCGAGAGTACCTGTCTAGCTCGGCTTTATCTTCCCCAACCTGTTTTCTTCGGTGCGCCTTTCAGTCATGTCTTCTTCATCCTCTACCTCTTCCTCTGTTAATCAGGTAAAAGATTTGCTTTCATCCTCTTCCTTAGTTTAACTCCTCTGAAGGGAATCACCTTTTCGACGGCTATACATATGTTTTTGTTTTCCGCAGCCGCGGCGCCTTAGCCCTGAACTCGAACGAGCCATCGGACTCATGCATTCCGACGAACCGCTGTCGCAAGAAGACAAGGACTTAATCAGGGCTCATCGCGACGAACTCCAAGAACACGTCCCTGCTGACGTCCGACGGATCTGGGACTTTCTGGACGGCAACGACCACCGGTGACCTCAAGCCGACAGAAGTCACAGGCTTCCTCATCAAATCGTCCTTGAAGACGTAGGAGCAGGAACATCACGCCCGGCAATGGACCCGAGTCACCCTCTCCCCCGTCAAGTCGAAGCGGAGGCTGCGATGAAAGAGATAGAAGAACAGTACATCCGTCTTCTGATAGAACTAGGTCGGGCTGAGAGAGAGCTTAAGAAGAAGTATGATAAATTATTTTTTGTTCTAAGGGCGACTTGTACCTTGTCGGCTGTGTAACCCACCGTCCGTACCGAATGAAATATATCGGCCGATTTGGACGATTACGTTTTTTCTCTAGACGAATCCTTTTGTATCGGCTGTGTGTTGTTCGTGGTGGTCGATCCTTATGCTCCGACCCATATACTAGGGTAGTACCTTTTCAAGTATCTTCCGTTCAGAGCCCTAGTAAACTCTTCTCCTTCGATTGTTTCCAGAATATAAGCGTTTCCTGGAGCACATCTGCCGATTTTATACGGCCCTTCCCACGTAGGGGACCACTTACCGAATTTAGGATCTTTCGACCCGATCGGCAACACTAACTTCCATACCAGGTCCCCCGGAGAGAATTTTTTGACTTTGACCTTCTTATCATACCACCTGGCTACTTTCTTCTTGTTTTCTTCGATGCTTATCAAAGCTCTCAATCGTTGGCCAGCCAAGTCATCAAGTTCCCTTTTCATGAGTGAGGAGTAGTCGTCGGCCGCTAACTGGTCCTGGAGCGAAGTGCGTCTCGACCCTGCTCTCAATTCCCATGGTAGTACCGCCTCGTGACCGTACACCAACTGATAAGGGGACATCTTGGTGGCCCCATGGCAAGCCATCCTGTATGCCCATAGAGCTTCGGTCAGACATAAATGCCATTTTTTCGGCTGCTCCTCTATCTTCCTCTTGATCAAATTAATTATCCCTTTGTTGGAAGATTCGGCCTGGCCGTTTGCTTGGGCATAATACGGAGAGGAGTTTAACAATTTGATTCCTATATCGGCCGTGAACTCCTCGAATTCTCCCGATGTAAACATCGTCCCTTGATCGGTTGTGATAGTCTGTGGGATGCCGAAACGGTAGACGATATGGTCTCTTACGAAGTCAACCATAGCAGCCGATGTTACGGTCCTTAACGGAATAGCCTCCACCCATTTGGTGAAATAATCAGTGGCCACCAGAATGAACTTGTGCCCTTTGCTTGACGGAGGATAAATTTGGCCGATGAGGTCTATTCCCCAACCTCTGAACGGCTATGGCTTGATAATGGGATTCATGGCCGATGCGGGCGCACGTTGGACATTCCCAAATTTCTGACAATCCTGGCATCCTTTATAATATTTGAAGCAATCTTCGAGGATCGTCGGCCAGTAATACCCATTATTCCTAATCATCCATTTCATCTTATGTGCCGATTGGTGGGCTCCACACACTCCTTCATGGATTTCTCCCATCAGAGTCTTAGCCTCCTCCGTTCCTAGACACTTGAGTAGGACACCATCAATTGTTCGGTAGAACAAGTCATCTTCCAGTAACACATATTTGGTAGCATGAAACCGTACCCACCGATCCACTTTCTTAGACGGATCCTTCAGGTAATCGGCAATCTCCTTTCGCCAGTCATCGGCCGCGAGCTCTAGAGCCATGGCGCTTTGAATCGGCCGATACCCAGATGCGTGTTGGGCGAGCTTGTTGGCATCCTCGTTGTGATTCCTTGGGATGTGCTCGATAACTGCCGATTTGAATTCTTTCAGAAGCAACAGGCAATCTTCGTAATAAATCCTCAATACATCGTCCTTGCACTCGGACTTCCCTATCAACTGATCCACGATAAGCATGGAATCCCCAAAAATTTTGACGGAATTAGCTTTGACTTCCCTTAGCAATTGTAATCCCTTCAGTACAGCTCGGTACTCTACTTGATTGTTAGTGGCGGATGCTTCTATCGGCAGAGAGAAATCATAGCTTGCCCCCCGAGGCGATATGAGGACGATGCCGATTCCTGATCCGACCCTACATGACTATCCATCAAAGTATAAGGTCCAAGGTACTGGTTCTACGAAGGTAGCCTCTGGCCCGCAGTGCTGGGCAACGAAATCGGCCATGACCTGACCCTTAACGGCTTTTGCCGATTCATATCGAAGGTCAAACTCCGACAAAGCCAAGATCCAATTGCCGATCCGTCCTTTCAAAATCGGCAGTGACAGCATGTACTTTACTACGTCGTCCTTGCATACGACTACACATTCCGCTGACAGCAAATAGTGCCTGAGTTTGGTGCATGAGAAGTAAAGGTATAGGCACAACCGCTCCACTCGAGGATACCTTGTTTCGGCGTCCAGAAGTCTTCTACTGACATAATAAATTACTCGTTCCTTTCCCTTGAACTCCTGGACCAGAGCTGACCCAATAGCTCGTTCATCGGCTGATAAATATAGTTTAAACGGCTTACCAGTTTGAGGAGGAACCAATACCGGTGGTGAGACCAAGTACTGCTTGATATCTTCCAATGCCTTGTGTTGCTCTTCTCCCCATATGAATTCCTGGTCGGGCTTCAACTTTAATAATGGTGTGAAGGCTTGGATTCGCCCAGACAAATTAGATATGAATCTTCTGATGAAATTCACCTTGCCGATTAAAGATTGCAGCTCAGTTTTATTTTTTGGGGCCACGACTTTGTTGATGGCTGCTATGGTCTTCTGATTGATCTCTATTCCCCGCTCGTGCACCATGAATCCTAAGAATTGTCTGGCGGATACGCCGAAGGCGCACTTATTCGGGTTCATCTTCATCCCATGTTTCTTAGTGCACTCTAATACTTGTCGTAAATCGGCCAGATGCTCTTGGTGTCCTTTTGACTTGACGACAAAGTCGTCGATGTAGATTTCTACCAGTATGCCGATAAGTTTGTGAAATATGTAGTTCATGGCTCTCTGGTACGTAGAGCCAGTGTTTTTCAAGCCGAAAGTCATTACCACCCACTCGAATAAACCAAGGTGACCTGGGCATCTAAAACCGTTTTGGGTATGTCTTCTTCGGCCATAAGTATCTGATTGTACCCAGCGTTTCTATCCATGAAACTAATAACCTTGTGTCCCGCGGCAGCATCTATCAGCACATCAGCCGTCGGCATGGGGTATCCATCCATTGGTGTGGCTTGATTGAGGTTCCTGAAATCGACGCACACGCGTAGCTTTTCGTTCTTCTTGTATACTGGTACAATGTTGGAGATCCATTCGGCATAACGGCATTGCCGAATAAATTTTGCTTTGATTAGTCGCGTTATTTCGGCCTTTATGTCTGGTAGGATTTTAGGATTGCACCGCCGTGCAGGCTGTTGATATGGCCGATACCCTGGCTTTATGGGTAGCCGATGCTCAACGATAGATCGGTCTAATCCGGGCATCTCATGATACTCTCAAGCAAAGCAATCCTTAAATTCTCTTAACAAACTTGTGAGTTTACATTTGTATTCCGGATCTAAATTTGCACTAATATATGTCGGCCTTGGTTTGGTGCCATCGCCTAAGTCTATCATTTCTAATGAATCGGCCGACGTGAACCTGTGTCCCAGCTTCCCATCTTCTCGAGTGAACTGATCCATTTTAGTCTGAGTCTTCAGAGCCGACTGCTCGGATCGGCTGTAGGCCAAAATCGGACACCTTCAAGAAGTCAGTATCCCATACTCTCCCAAATATGCACCTAACGGTTTGCAGCTCCACTGCTGCGTGTCGGCTGCCGCGATGCTGTATGCGGAATCGGCGGTGACCACTTTGATGTTGTCGCCGACCCATTGTACGAGGCATTGATGCATTGTAGATGGGATACAGCAATTTGCATGTATCCAGTCTCGGCCGAGTAGCATGTTGTAGGACCCCTTGCCATTAATGATAAAGAAAGTAGTAGGAAGGGTCTTACTGCCGATGGTGAGGTCGACGCAGAGAGCGCCGCGAGCAGGGGATACGTTGCCCTCGAAGTCCTTGAGCATCATATCTATCTTGGTCAGGTCGTCATCGCTCTTCCCTAGCTTCCGGAACATGGCGTACGGCATGATGTTGACTGCAGCCCCTCCGTCTACTAGTAATCTGGTGATGGGTCAGCCGTTGACATGCCCTTTAAGAAACAAAGCTTTCAGGTGTTGCCGCTTGTCTTCTTCGGGCTTCTCGAATGTGGCTGTCATTGGCTCCAAAGCCAATTGCGCCATCTACTCTTCCATTGCCGACATGTCCTGTCGGTCGGCAGGAGTCATGAACTCCATCGGCAGTATGAAGACCATATCGATGTCGGCTGCTGATTCGTCGCCTGCCGATTCGTCGCCTCTTCTGTCGTTTCTTTTGGGACGCCATACCTGAGACCTGCCTTTCTTCTCGTCCGTCATGTACTGTTGCTCTTCTTCCTGCTGTTCCCACTGGCGGAGACGTTGGATTCTTCGTTTTTGAGACTTGGTCAATCCATCGGGGCACCACCTGGGGTTCACCGGTTTGGTTCGTGGCCTGGCGCGTTCCCATTCTGGTTCGCGTCCTAAAGGGTTCTCATCTGACACCCGAGCATCGGCCATCTCCTCAAGTTGTCTGTGGACGCTGACTCTGTTTTCTGGCCGGTCATGTCGATCAAATCTGCCCCCCGGCCCATCATTGCGCCTGCCTTCCGACCGGTCATACCGGTCACTTCTGCCCCCCAGCCGATCACGCATTGGAGGGCGCAAGTTGTCTTGATCGCGCCAGTTCCTGCTGATCGGCTCTGATCTCCTATCTCTGGAGCGAGACCTGCTAAACGGCCGATTGTTACGATACGGGACGTTGCACTCGGGGCAATTATCGGCCGAAGGCAACCTGAGGTTGCTTTCCCAACAGTGGATGAAGAACGGGCATCGCCAGTGATCTTCATGTCGCCGCATTGCTTCTTCCCGGGATCTTGAGCGTTTATGTTGCTGCTGATATTTGTTGAGCAGGAATTGGGAAGTAATGCGTGGTTCTCCTGATCCGTCATCATCGTCCTCCATCCGCCGTTTCCCCTTGACGTCTTCAGGCGCTGCTTGATTTCTGTGGTCTACGGCGCCGCTCTTTTTAGCCGATTCGGATGTCAGCACCTTGGTTTGGAGCGAATTCTTTCCCGTGTCAACCATGTTAGTGGGGAAGGGGTGCTGGTCGATCTTCATCGGCTTGGCTGGTTTTGTTGGCACTTCAAATTTGAGTCTGCCCTGCTCAATGGCGGACTGTATTTGCTGCCGGAAGATTTTGCATTCATTTGTGTCATGGGAGGTAGCGTTGTGCCACTTGCAATATTTCATCTTCTTTAGCTGTTCGGCAAAAGGAATCGTATGGTATGGTGAGAGCTTGATTTGTCCTTCCTGGAGGAGGAGGTCGAAGATTTTATCGGCCTTTGATGTGTCAAATCCGAACGTTTCTGGCTCCTTCTTGCCGAACGGACATGATATCGGCTTCTTCCCTTTAACCCATTCCGCAAGGCCGATTTCTATGTCTTCTTCAGTTTCAACCTCTTCTAAGTATGCCACCTTCTTCTGGAAGTTCCTCCGTGGATCGAAAGAATGTACTTCTTGACCGAACAATCGGTGGACAATTTGGCTCAAGCTCTCAAACTCCTATGAGGCATATTTTTCTTTGATATGAGGTAGGAGACCTTGGAAGGCTATATCGGCCAACTGTGCATCAGTCAGGGCCAGGGAGTAGCACTTATTTCTAATGTCCCTGAACCTCTGTACATATGAGGATATCGGCTCGTCGTTTCTCTGCCTGAGGCTAGTCAAATCGGACAGCTTCATCTCATGTACTCCGGTGTAGAAGTATTTATGAAATTGCCTTTCCTGATCGGCCCATGTAATTATCGAGTTGGGTGGTAGGGTGGTGAACCACTGGAAGGCCGATCCAGACAGGGATGACGAGAAAAGACGCACCTGTAGAGCATTCTGCGTCGCTGCTTCCCCGCATTGGATGATGAATCTGTTCACGTGTTCCACGGTTGAGGTGTCGTCTAGCCCCGAAAACTTGGTGAAATCAGGAACTTTATACCGATGGGGAAACGGCAGTAAGTCGTATGTAGACGGGTACGGTGTCCTGTAGGTATAGGTTTGCACCTTCGGTTTCAAGCCGAATTGCTCTTGAATCACCTCTGCTATACGTGCCGACCAGTCCGGCTGCTGCTGGTAAACCGTCGGCTGGGGAACTGGTATGTGCTGGTATATTGGCGGCGGGATGACTTGATGTTAAGTGAAAGCGTGTGGGGTTTGATGTGTCATAGCCGGCTGCATAGTCAGGACCGGCTGTTTGAATGAGCCCCCCGCTTCGTCATGTAGTATGAGTGGTCTAGTAGCCGCCTGGAATACTTCCGTTGATTCTGCTGCTCTGCTCATATCCGGTGCAACAGACTGGTACTGCGGCATGGTTGGTCGAGCGGCCGACTGGAAAGATGCCTGGAATTGGGGACTTCCATGGTTGGCCGGCTGATCCTGGACGACCGTCACTGATGATGCCCCCCAAGGCGCTGGATTAACCGGAGGAAACTGCGCAGAGGACAACTGAATGGGACGTGGCTGGAGGTGTTGCGTGCCATTAAACCCCATAGGGATCGATGATGAGGAAGCGCCAGAACCCCCAACTGGAAATTGGATTGGCTGAGAAGCCGAATAAGGTATACTCTTGCTCGGAGCCATAATTGGCGGAGCATATGCCGGCCCCTGGTACCCTTGAGATACACTGCTAGCCAAGGAGCTGATGATGGCATTGTATACCGTATTAGAAAGCACCGGGGATTGATCAATGAAAGCTTGATAGACAGATTGCTGGACCATCTTGGACATCTTGTCCGAGTCCTCGGTGATTGTGATCTGGCGGGGAGTTGGAAATGGAGCCTTTTTTATAGTCTCCCCACTCCTGGTGCGACTGAAGGATTGCAGACATGTCTTCCGATAGTATGCCGTCTGCCTCTCTAGTTCTTTTTTCTGGTCGTCCTTGAGATCTGCCTCTATCACTTCGATGATGTTATCTTCGGAGGCTTCAGCAGCTTTCGACATGGTGGTGGTTGTATTGGTCCCACTGGGCGTGCCAAAAGTGTGTTGGCGCTAGAAATCAGCTGATCAAATTCCCAGTGTCGGACACACGACCCGGGAGAATCTGCTTAGCTCCTGTTCGGGTGATCGCCCTGGTGCAGTTCGCGCGGCGTGCCTGCCAATCTGACCTGTTGATTGGCAAGGAAATAAACGTGTTAGTTCCCAGAGGTTGCGATCGGCTAAGGTTCCGATCTCGAGAAAGCTTATCAGCGAATCGGCCGATTTGCAGTAATAAGGAAATCGGCTATAATACAACCGATTACCGGGCAGCGTTTATAAAGAAAACTGCTAGAGTAATCTAAACAATGCTACAGTAGCAACACTAGGAACAGATCTAATCGGCTATGCATGAAATAGGTAGATTAAACAGCAAAGTACAAGAAAAGCCGAAAGTACCGATGCCTAGCTGGATAATTGGTGATAAAACTAGAACAACAGGTAAAACCTAGAATTCTAGTAAGTATCGATAACTGATGAATAAATCTAAACGAAACGACAGCGATGCGCCCGAAGTTAAAGCTTAGAAATTACTCGATAAACGAAACTTACAAAATTGGCCGGAGATCAAGTTGATGCAGCCCTGCCAACCCGTACGAACTCGTGAAAAAGGAGAAAAAGTGTTGGCGAAGTCGCCTGCTTGAAAGTAAGTACGAGGAAATAGTAGTTTGTTGTATTGAGTTGATGATGATTACAGATCTACAAGGATGGCTATTTATAGCCCCGTACAGACGACTTCTTATCCGACTAGAACTCTATCCCTAAATTTAAACAGAAAACGAATATTTACAAGTACGATTCATACTATTTTCACGCACTTCATGGGCTGACCCCCTCTTCATCTTCATAATCCTTTTTAAGCCCACGTCGGCCCAACTATTCCATCCTCCTAATCGGCCGATCACCTCTTTGGCAAGGGGGTAACCGATCAGGAATCACATGTCGAGAGCTCGGACTCATTCCGACCCTGGGAACTAAGGTCGGACAAGGTGGAGATCCTCCCTTGGAGGGTCGGGCGCGTCCGATCCCAAACTCAGGGGTCGAGCGAGGCGGAGATCCTCCCTTGGAGGGTCGGGCGCGTCCGACCCCAAACTCAGGGGTCGAGCGAGGCGGAGATCCTCCCTTGGAGGGTCGGGCGCGTCCGATCCCAAGCCTCAGGGGTCGGGCGAGGCGGAAATCCCCCTCTGGAGGGTCGGGCGTGTCCGATCCCAAACCTCAGGGGTCGGGCGAGGCGGAAATCCCCCCTAGAGGGTTGGGCGTGTCTGATCCCAAACCTCAGGGGTCGGGTGAGGCGGAACTCCAAGGATCAATCGGCCGATCCTCGACTGTAGCATCAATTGGCCGATCCTTGACTGTAGCACCAATCGGCCGATTTCCAATCATCGCCCTTGTATTTCGCCGTATCTTCCAATCTCTTCTTCTCCTAACACCGATTTTACTCGTGTCAAAATCTGGCGTCAACAATTTCTAATATTGTTCCTGTGTACAAGAAAAACTAAAAACTACGTGTTTGAATTGATTTCAGGAATCTTAACCAAGCTACGCCGATGGATGGATACCCGATGCCGAAGGCCGATGTATTGATAGATGCTACTGCGGGACACAAGGTTATCAGCTTCATGGATGGTAACGCCGGATACAATAAAGTATTAATGCCGAAGAAGATATTTCCAAAATGGTCTTCAGGTGTCCTAGGCATCTCGGTTTGTTCGAATGGGTAGTCATCACTTTCGGTTTGAAAAATGCTGGAGCTACATATCAGAGGGCCATGAATTATATATTCCACAAGCTTATCAGTGTTTTGGTACAAATTTACATCGATGATATCGTTGTCAAGTCAAAGGGATATCGACAGCATTTGGCCATTTTGCACAAGGTGCTGGAATGCACAAGGAAGCATGGGTTGAAAATGAATCCGAACAAGTGCGCTTTTGTCATTTCGGCTAGTCAGTTTCTGGGTTTCATGGTCCACGAGCGCGACATCGAGATTAACTAGAAGATTATAACCGCCATCAACAAAGTTGTAGCCCCACAAGACAAGACTGAGTTACAATCCTTAATCAGCAAGACCAACTTCATCTGGAGATTCATATCAAACCTGTCTGGATGGATTCAAGCTTTTAGCCCATTGTTGAAATTGAAGCCCGACCAAGAATTTGTTTGGGGTGAGGAACAACAGAAAGCATTAGATGACATCAAACAATATCTGGTGTCCCCTCCCGTGTTGGTTCCTCCTCAGGCTGATAAACCTTTCAGACTGTATCTATCGGCTGATGAATGAGCTATTGGTTTGGTGCTGGTCTAGGAGTTTGAAGGAAAAGAAAGGGTGATTTATTATGTCATTAGAAGACTATTGGATGCAAAAACCAGGTATTCTCCAGTGGAGAGGTTGTGTCTTTGCCTCTATTTCTCTTGCACTAAACTCAGACACTACCTATTGTCGGTGGAATGTGTGGTCGTGTGTAAAGGTGATGTCGTCAAGTACATGCTATCAGTGCCAATTTTGAAGGGTAGGATTGGAAAATGGATTCTGGCCCTCTTGGAATTCGATTTGAGGTACGAATTGGCCAAGGCCATCAAGGGTCAGGTAATGGCTGACTTCATAGCCCGACACTGTGGACCGGAAGTTACTGTCGTTGAGCCGGTTCCGTCAACTTTGTACTTTGATGGATCTTCATGTGGGGCTAGATCAGGAATCGACATAATCCTCATATCGAGCCATGTGGGGCAAGTTATGATTTCTCTCTACTGATTGAGGCTTCTATCACTAATAATCAAGCAGAGTATCGAGCCATGTTAAAAGGCATCCAACTATTGAGGGAGGTCAAGGCTGTTGCGGTGGAAATATTTGGGGATTCCATGCTTATCGTAGATTAGTTGACTGGAAAATGTGAGTGCAAGGATGATATTCTGAGGATTTATTATGAGGAATGCCTCCAGTTACTGAAAGAATTCAAGACTGTAGTTATTGAACATATCCCAGAGATTACAACGAAGAAGCCAATAGACATGCCCAGCACGCTTCTGGTTACCGGCCGATTCATGGCGCTTTGGCTCTAGAATTGGCAGCCGACGACTGAAGAAAAGAGATCGCCGACTATCTAAAAGATCTTTCCAAGAAAGTTGATCAGTGGACACGCTTCCAAGCCACAAAGTACGTATTACTTGAAGATGATTTGTTTTATCAGACGATTGATGGAGTGTTACTCAAATGCCTCGGTGTAGAGGAAGCAAAGATTTTGATTGGTGAGATTCATGAAGGTGTATGTGGGGCCCATCAATCTGCTTTCAAGATGAAATGGATGATTAGAAACAATGGGTATTACTGGCTGACAATACTCGAAGATTGTTTTAAATGTTATAAAGGCTGTCAGGATTGTCAAAAATTCGGCAACGTGCAATGAGCTCCGACCTCAGCTATGAACCCGATAATAAAGCCGTGGCCATTTAGAGGCTGGAGCATTGATCTTATCGGCCAGATCTATCCACCATCAAGCAAAGGGCATAAGTTCATATTGGTGGCAACTGACTACTTCACCAAGTGGTTGAGGTGGTTCATTTGAAAATTGTGACGTCGACCAATGTTTACCTCATGGGAATTCGAGGAGTTCACCGCCAGCATGGGGATTAAGCTGCTGAATTCTTCTCCGTATTATGCTCAGGCCAATGGTCAGGCCGAATCATCCAACAAAGGTGTTATTAAGCTGATTAAGAGGAAGATCGAAGAACAACCAAGATGGTGGCATACGATGCTGAATGAGTCCTTGTGAGCTTATCGGATGGCTTGCCTTAGTGCCACCAAGGTGTCCCCTTATCAGTTGGTATATGGGCATGAAGCAGTATTGCCTTGGGAATTGAAGACTGAGTCTAGACGTGTGTTGCTTCAGGATCAGTTGTCGGCCGATAACTACTACACCCTCATGAGAGGAGAATTGGAAGATTTGGCGAATCAGCGGCTAAGAGCTTTGATCAGCATTGAGGAAAATAAGAAAAGAGTCGCCAGATGGTATGACAAGAAGATCAAGGTCAAAAAGTTTTCCCAAGGGGATTTAGTCTGGAAGTTAGTCCTGCTGATAGGATCTAAAGATCCAAAGTTTGGAAAATGGTCGCCCACTTGGGAAGGGCCATATCGGATTAGCCAATGTGCTCCTGGCAATGCATACATATTGGATACTTTTGAAGGATAAGAGTTTACAAGGGCTCTGAATGGAAGACATTTGAAAAGATACTACCCCAGTATATGGGTAGACGCTTAGCCGATGATGTGGCATATCGGGCTCTCAAGGCCGACGCATGCTGATTCGCGTTCATATAGCCGATGCAAGGGGTATCGCCTTAAGGTTGAAGGAGGCAAGAAAGGATTTATATAAATAAACCGATCATTATTCGGTACATCAACTGGATACATGGCCGACATGGTACAAGTCGCCCTTAGATAAAAAGTACCAACAAGATCATAGGTTAGAATGCTTCAACGGTGCTTCAGTCGAGCTTTATTCATGTCAATCTGTTTCTGAAGTCGATCTAATTCGATCTAAAGACGGGCGTTCTTCTCCTCCACTTCTGCCATGTCATCTTCAAGGGCAACTTGATGAGGCAGTTGATGATTCCTTTCGATTGGTTGCTGAGTTTGCCTTCTAGAGGCTTTGGCCTCAATGTCATCTACAATCCTCTTGATGTTCACAGGAAGGTGATCTTTGAGCTCCTCGCAATGAGTTTGGATCAGATCTTTGTCAGCCTGGGTGAGCGGTTCATCGGAGTGCATGATCTCAATGGCTCGTTCAAGACCAGGGCTGAGCCGGTTTGGCTGTGAGAGTAATGGATGGTCAATTAACAGAAAAAACAATCAAAGAGGGAGAGAGGTAACGTCATACCTGATTGACAGAAGAGGAGGAAGCCATCTTGGTCACCTGATCGAAGACTTGGAAGTGTCTACAAGGAACGAGATTAATGGGTGCTGTGCGAGTGCCTTCAAAAGGAATGTGAAGGATTCGTATTCATAGAACAAGATGGCAATGGACAACGGTTGGTAAAAGGAGGTCATTTAAAGCAAGTAACCGTTGAGTCAAAAAGTTGTGGGGAAAGCCGTTTAGACTCGCATTCAAGATAGAAACGTCAAAAGTATCAATGTCATACAAGATATTCAAAGGCTGTTTGAGTTCATTAAAACTATCCGAGGAGATTGTTTATGGCCTCGATTGCTCGCAGGCGAACCTGGTTGGCCGCATCGCCGATTGTCATCGACCGATCCTAGGACTTCTAGCATATTGCGATGAAGACAGATGGCCTCATGAGCGAGGGATTGTCTTTCTTGTTTCAAATCGGCGATGACGGTTGGGAGATCTTCAAGCTTCTTTTCTTCAACGGCGATAGCCTTTACGACTTGTTCCATTTCTTTGGTGATCTCTGCTCTACGTCGTTTGAGCCGGTCTATTGCACTGATGATGCTCGGATGAGAAGTCTCGAGGAGGCCGATGCGTTGGTGTACCTCTTGTGCATGGTGTTTGAAGGATTCTTCTTCTTGACGTGCCGCCTCTAGTTTAGCATGGTCGGCCATGTGTCGCAAGGCTCTAAACACTGGAACCCGCATAGTTTCAATATATGCTGCGGGTGTGAGAGCCTCTTCTGCATCATCTGGGACTTGACCTTTGATCTCGTTGAAAATCCGCCGTATTGGTTCGGCGTCTTGCACTAATCGGCTGACGTTTTCCTAAAGAAGGTTTTGCATGTTTTGGAGCTTGGCGCAGACAACTAAAAGCAAACTCCAAAGATCCGGAAAGCAAACTCCAAAGATCTGAGTCAAAACAGGACTCAAAATGCTCCTGTCAGAAGTTCCGAGCCCCTATCAGAAGTTCCGATACCTATCAGAAGTACCAGGAATCTCCCGATAGGAGTTCTGTGTCGTTTCAGCAATTTTCCCTTCGGAACTTCCGACATAGTGTTGGAACTTCCGATAGCACAGAAATCAGCCTTCATGAGGAGAGAAGAAAAATCCAAAACTCAATAAAATGACATAACATATTCCCAAAAGATCTCCTCAAAAAGATCAGCCAATCAAAAGGAATTAAATATCTTGTGAGGAACGCCGGTTTTTCAACCCTAGAGCTCGAATCGTCCCGATCTATGAACTCGTGAGGAGTTAGATGAATTCCTTTGGTGGAAAGTCTTTAATCACGTTCTAGTTCATTTCCCAATGATCCGTTTGAGCCAAGAATCCTCAAAAATCACAAATCGAACAAAAACGTGAGAAGGGAAAACTGGGAGAAACTAAGAACGTGAAGAACACAAGTGAGAATTGCACAAAGCTGTCATCCCCCAACATACGGAGGACACGAGGAGGTTAGGGCCTCCATTGCCACAACAAAAACTCGGTTCAATACATGAATTCGGTGCTCAAATCATTCGAGGACCTCTAGAGAGATAAACTAGAGAGAGAGAGCGACTAGACTAATGAACTACTAAAACCCTAGATAGATGAAGTGCAACGAGAGGTGCTCAATACAACAGCTCCCCTCTCTATTTAGAGACTCCCCTAATGACTAAATTACCCCTACAACTTAAAATTAAGATAACTACTCGCGCAGGGGCATTTTGGTCCATCTGTGTGTTCGGTCGATCGGATGGCCGCGCTTCCTGCACAGACTTGCTTCATCTCGATGCAACCTCTGTGATTCTGCCACGTGCCTCCGTGTTCCTCCTCGGAACCTCCACCCGGGTTTTGCGGCCCAAGCCCGGAAACCATCCGCCTGTGGTTTTTTCAGCCCAAACCACCAAACCCGCTCCTAGACATGTGTCACCACCGTCCTCGACCGCCCGGCCGCCAAGTCTTCTAGCGCCCTTTCTTGACTTGCACGTCCACCATTGTGACTTGGTCAACATGGTCACTCCTCCATGTACACTTGCGCTTATCGATGTCCCCAAGTGCCAGCCACTGTGGCTGATACTCCGGTGCTCTTGTCCCTCAGTCCAAGCCTCATGTCCGTCCTTCACCGCTCCTGGTCCATCGGCACGGCCCATCTCTACTTGACCTTCAACTTGCCATTGATCACCGCCTCCGAGCTCCACATCTGCGCATCACAAACCAAGAGCACATCAATCCAACACAACGTTGTCAGTCACTCATCATCCAAGGGTGACCTTCCATTGGTCCTCAGGTAGATTGGTGGCGTAGTGTTCTTGCATGATTGTCGGGATGCCCTTGACGTGCTTGAAGAAGCACTACAGCCACGCCATTGCTTCATCCACGGACAAGTCTTCCGACGTCATCCGCGATGGGTCAATGGGACCCAAGTAGTCATAACCCCATGTGCAACGCAGCTGCAGGGGTTGGACACGCCTGCTCATGAAGCTGAAGGCCACACAAATGCCAGTCAGACCTTTCCTCTTGAGGGCAGTGATCTTCGCTATCAGATCTGGCAGCTGGAAGCTGTCAGTAGTACTCGCTCGTCAAACCAATGATTGTTCCATACTGGGTGATGGCCGGTCACCTTGCGAAGATGGGGATCATGGTTTCCAATGTAAAACCACCATTGCTTCCAGCCAGAATGGGAGTCTATGAGTTCATAATCTATGTACTAGCTCCTCCCAAAGATGGATCCCTGCCCCCCCAACTACTTCTGTGTGGTCCATTCAGGGCTTCACTCTAAAAAACTTCCAAAATAGCTGGAAGTGGGGCTGAATGCCAAGAAATGCTTCATAGAGGTGCATGAAGATGGCAATGTGCAAGATGGAATTAGGGTTGATGTGGACTAGCTCCAGATTGTAGTACCTCAGTAACCCCTGAAAGAAGTCAGATGACGGGAGAGCCAGCCCACGCTCGATGAAGTGCGCGAAGATGATCGTTTCATTAGCAAAGCTCTCCATGGGCCACGGATTGCCGTGGGCCTCCCTCCAGTAGATGAAGTCCTGCTCCTGGAGGAGATCAACATCTACCAGTGGCTGGATGTCCGCTTCTTTCATGATGGACTTCTTCCAGATGCAGGCTTTGTTGGGCGGTGCTATTTGATCGATCTTGCCATACTTCAGTGTCGGCAGCCGGATTTCCTTCTCCTTCTTGGTGGCCTTGTGCTTCTTGGTCTCCGCCGCTTGCTAGAGGATGCTTTCTTCAGTGCCATTGCTTCTAAAGTCTTCTTGCGCATAAGCATAGGTACTAGGCAGTGGGGGAGGATGGCGCTCGAGCTTGAGAATGGCAAGCGGCAGTACTAGGGCTACAGTGCGGAAGGTGAAAGGGTAGAATGGCTTGGGTGAAACGGTAGGGATGAGTTCCTCCATTATTTATTACCGCAGCACAGTTAACCGAGAGGAAAAAATTACAATGAATATTCAATTTTTAAAGCCCTCAATTATTGTTGGACGGTTCCCAATTTTTTCGGAAGAGATAAAGATACTCGAGGCGAACATTCATGTTGACCAGTGGTTGACCCTTGTACCCAAACTAGTCATGTAACGGCTCGGTGGCTGTGTGCCATGTGCCCGTCAGCTAAAAAGTTTTTTCTTTAGGTTTCAAGGGGAAAGAAATGTGACATTACAAGATTCACCCTCAGCCTGATTCTTCAATTTCTAGGAAAATATTCTGAAATTTGTTCAACAGTGCAAGCTATAAGAGCCTCTAACTCTTCTTGAGCAGAACATCTTTGATCAGCCTATCCAAGTTGTCGAACGAGCTGCCCCCGGGCCACGTCGCTCGCGCAACGGCTTCCTTCCACTCCGCCACCCTCTTTCTCATCTCCTTCCCCTTCTCCCTGGCCATCACCTCCCTTATCCACTCCTGCACCACGTCACGCCGTGCGTCGCTGCCACCTCTATCGGCACACCCCACTCCAACCCCACTCCAACTGCTTGTATAGGGAGTTCGATAGTTGTTCGGAGAAGAAGGGTCATGACAGCATGGGCACCCCACCGGAGAGGCTCTCCAGCGTGGAGTTCCACCTTCTGTGCGTCAGGAACACACCCACCGCCTCGTGGTGCAGCACTACCTCCTGCGGGCACCAGCTCTCCAGTAGGCCTGTGGCGGATCCACCTCGGATTAGCCAAATCGAGGCACGGTTAAGTCACCTAACACGCGACACCCGGCCTTAATCAGGCTAACTCGAGATGTTGTTGGATTTCATCCGATTTAACCACTTGAACAGGACCGAGTTAGCAAACTCACGCAAAGGTTAGCGGTTCCAGAGAATACAACAAGTCCACTGATTTAAGCATTTTTGACCATTTAGTTCAATAATATAACAACATCAGAGTTTTACATGGTTTAGAAGAAAACAACAGAAGGCAAACAAGCGAAAGCTAAACGCAGGGGTCGGACGTCCTTGGTGAGGCCAGCCAAGATGTCAGTGATCCCTCTCCTCGCCGTCCGAGGAGGGATCCCACTCGACCGTCCAACCCGGAGGGAGTTGGGGCGGCCAAGTGCCAACAGAAGAAGGCTCGGGAGCAGCAACTTCACCTAAAAAAGAAAAGCCACAACAAGGCTGAGCTACTAAGCTCAACAAGACTTAACCGACAGGAGGACGCTACTCCACCACTTCTAGACATGCAAGGCTCTCTGGCTGAGGGGTTTGTTTGCCAAAAGCACTATGTAGATACCTATTTTCAAGTTTTAGCTCAGGTTCTAGGTTCATTATCCGGTCTAAGTTAGCAACTTACTCTAAGCAAACATGGAACCAACCAAAAGGTATATATATAATCATCAAGACCATGTCATCATTAGATTCCTTTATTACTCAGTGTAGCATAGCGATCAAGCAGTCTCAAACTGTGAGAGGCAGACGAATCGATTCGAGTTCTTTAACCATGCATGGTGAACCTAACCTCACGACATCCGCGCACCACCGAGGGTCGCTTCCTGTGTCGGCCTTCCCCATCAATTCCCCAACCCGTGTTGGGCCCATTTTCTTTGGTGCAATGTTCCACAGACCTGGCCTCTGCCGTTCTGTGACCACACTTGCCACCACGTGCGGCCGCAGGGGAACTCCGTTCCAAGGACAATGGGGCGATCGCTCACGTCTAGGTTCAATCCGGTACTCGGCTTCCTCATCCCATAATAAGTATGAGGTTAGTACTTTCAAACACTTGATCACGAACACCACCACTGTCGGGCCTTAACAAGTTCCATAGACAGACGGGGCGATCAGCCGACCACCAAAGAGTTAACCAAACCCTGCCCAGTCCATCGTCCTTATAGTTGTGACAGAAGGAAACAACCAACTCTTACAACTCACGAGTGACAGGAGATCACTCGACTTTTACCGCTTCCTATTAAGCATGGCAACTACTCGGTCCAACAGCTAGTGTTCAGATCAAGGAACTAAGTCATGCATCTACGGTTTCAAGCAACTCCTATACGTAAATGCAATAAAAAGGAACAGAAGGCATGCGCAAGTTTGGGAAACTGGGATTCATGCTCCGGGGCTTGCCTTCAAACGAGGAGGAAGGGAAGGGGTCTTCTGCGGGGGCAGCTTCAGCTTCTGGAAGCAGGAGCTCGGCTACAGCTTCGTCTTGTGGCGCCGGGTGCAGCTCGTAGAAGCCATCGGCGAGACGCAGCTCTACATGAATGCAATGCAAGAGTTAGCATTTAGACGGTTATTTCAACAGCAACACTTGCAAGTTCTAGCTCAGAAACTTTGTAGCATAGCTACAGAAGGAGTGAGGAAGTTCACTTGGGTTGGAGAAAACAAGGCAAAAGGGTCGGATGGGAAGAAGCTTATGACCTGACCCTTAGACTAGAGGAATACATGTGCTGGGGGTCCTCAGACTTAACGCAGAGAAGTCCCCAAATCTTTACACAAATACCCTCGGCTCTAGGAAAAGGATACAGTCGAGCCCTCGGGCGAGGCGGAGAAAGGGTCGGCGAAACAGACAGGGTCGGACGAGGCAGAAAAGGGGTCGGGCAGATAGAAGGGGTCGGACGAGACGAAAAAAGGGTCGGCAGCTTACCTTCGTTTTACAGGTGAAGCTTGGGGTCGAGAAAGAACAGACTTGGGCGGAAGAACTAAGGCTGGGACAGCGGCGAGGTCCGGCGGGGTTCCAGCGGCAGCGGCGCTTTTTGTGGTCCACAAACAAGCTCTTGCGCAGCGCGGAGGAGTAGGCGGCTGGGTGGATTGGGAAGGGCGGATTGTGGAGCAGAGAGGAGAGTTCCTTAGGGACTTAGGCTGTAGCGCTTGAGCACGAAACAGAGAGCAAGGCGGAAGGGCAGCGATGGCGAAGGGGACTCTGGCGGAGCTCTAGCATTCCCTTTTATAGCTGCGTGGAAGAGAGAAGGTTGGAGCGGCGCGAAGATCGGGAAGAAGCGATGGAGTGCGCTGCCGGGGTGGTGATTGAGCAGCGGTGTGGTGGAGCAGGACTTCGGGGATGACACCGGCGGTCATTGGGCACCAGAGATGGGGCGGCGCAGACACGGTTTTGTCGGTGGTTGAGATTTGGCGGAGGCGGGCGTCGTCGTGCGGTGGATCTGATGGAAGTGACCGAGGGAACGGCGCTAGAAGCGAGGGCGCACAGGTGAGAAGACAGGCGGGCTGCGGTCGCGCGGGTGAGCGTGAAGCAACAGACTATCGGGCGCATCTCTGACAAGGTGGGAAAGGAGCTGTCGCAGCCGTGGTCTGGGTTGGCGAAGGAGGAATCATCGCGTACCGTATCTGGGGTGGCGCGACGGTGGAGATGCGGTGGAAAAGACGGGGGGGGTGTCGGGCTCTGCAGCCGGGGTCCGGCGAGGTGATGATGGGCGCGAGCCGTGAGGTACTGCAGAAAGGGTAGCAGAGGAGCTTCCACTGCGATTGGGGAAAGGGGCGCGAGAATCCATCCGGTCGTGGCCAACGACGAGGCGGAGCGGCGGGTGTCGGAGAAGTTGAGCCACGCGGTGGAGAAGCTCTGAGGTGGGCATGCTACTCGAGTGCGTCTGTCGCAGGAGATCTGGGAGAAAGATTTTGTGGGTCCACCGGTCAGTCTCGGTTGGTCCACTACTCAGATTTGAGGGTGATACTGTGGGAAGACTTAAAAGGATCTGGCGGTATGGGTTTGGGGTCGGCAGGGTCGGAACCGGGGAGCGGTGGGGAGGGGTCGGATCTCAGGGGTCGGGACCGGACTGGAGGTTGAACACTTCAACTCGGGAAGCTAAGGTAGGGGGATGGGGACTAGGATTTAAGATTAACCCCAAAGATTTGGGGTCGGTCGTCACAAGGCCCTTCCCCCGAGTCACCACCACGAACTCCAGGGGCAGCACGGCGGCGTCGCCGGCCACTAGGTCAGCCTTGATAACCCACAAAAAGTCATAGCCGCTGTCCGCCAGGCCCCACACAAACTCCGGTAGCTGCTGGTTCACCATCACGGTAATGCTCCCGTAATTAACAGAGCAGTGCTTGTACACCGTAATTAACTCTGAAATCCGACAGAAGCTGAAGACTAAACATCTCATGGGATCGAAATCATATTCCCAAGTTAGAGAGGTAGAAAAAGGGAAGGGTAGGCCCTTCCTTACGGTTGAGGAGGAAAACACAGTTTTCCAAATCAACTACTCTAAAACTCTCGAAACAAAGCCATACAAATGTCATGGATGTGGATACATGGCGAAATAACCAACACAAAATGCTTTACTAAAACACAGAGAAGAAGATGCAGCACGTACTGAAGTTTTAGCTCGACAAGAAAGAATGCAGCACCAACAAGAGGTTGAAGAATTAAAAGAAAAACTTGAAGATGCAGTTTCAGCAAGGGAAAGAGACAAGGAAGAAACTAAGAAACAAATTGAAGGAATTAGGGAAGAATTCCAGTCAACACTACAACAACAAATACAATTAGCATTGCAGTTGGTAATAACTTTAGACCACGGTTCTCCTTTTTTGGCTCCTCTATTTTACCTAGTGTCAACAACAACTTCATCACACCACCACGCATAGAGGATGCAGCTATAGAGGTAATACAAATGCAACAAGGTTACTTATAGAAGATGCAACATGTTCACATATAAAATGCAACTTGTTTACATGAAAGCTTTCATATTGGCAGAATAATGAACCAGTAAGCGTGTTGACCACAGAAACGGTAGTTGACGAAGGTACTACCATGACAACAAAGACTAGTGCAACCAGGACCCTTTTCCAAAAAAAAAAAGAATGGTTCCAATGGGTCATTGAATCATCTTTATACCCAACAACTTTTGAGGACTCATAATCAAAAGAAAAACAGCAGGTGTGAATACCAATGTGATTTGTCTTTGAAATGGTGGATAATATGCTATGTATGATATGTCAATAAAGTTCATCAAACTGGTGGGGATCTTGTCATCTCAAATGGTATATGATATTATTGCAGGGTGTTCCTTAATTTACTTTATATCTTTTGCTATGTCACTATGATTATTTAGTTTGCACATGATTAGTTATTCCATGCACTTAATCACCAAGGTTCCTATATTAAATTAATAAATTATATGTGTCTTCATGAATTGCAGGAAAGCATGGATAGACAAAATATTTAGAGAAAGCTTCATGCCTATATGCTGGTGATGGACAGTTAGAAGAATGAAGAATTATAGAAATGTTTATTCATGACGGCTGGTGCCGATGGGGCATGAAGAGATCAATAAGAGAACTCAGATTTAGTTTTATTTTATTATGCCAAACATAGTTGCAAACTTGTAGTCAGAGATGATGTTTTTATTCTGCTGTGGTCATGTTTATTTTAGCAGTACTCCGATCATTGTGTTATTACTTTGGTTGAGACATATATTTGAAGTTAATGAAAGTTTTGAAGGACTACGAGGTAGGCTACACTAGCGCAAAATAAAAATTTTCTACCGCGTAAACCAGGAATACTGTTATTTATGGATCACTGAATACCACCAGACATGCAGATGTGGAAGTCGATGAAGTGCATCGGGACAGTGTAGTCGATCACACATCGGGGCAGTGTAGTCGA
The DNA here is from genome assembly GCF_000263155.2 of Setaria italica. Classification (NCBI taxonomy): domain Eukaryota; kingdom Viridiplantae; phylum Streptophyta; class Magnoliopsida; order Poales; family Poaceae; genus Setaria; species Setaria italica. The sequence continues at coordinate 18,975,552 of NC_028450.1, read as the reverse complement.
ACACCTCTACATCAAGCGTGGAGCTCCTCGTGCAAGTGCTCCACGTCAGGCGTACAACTCCTCGTGCAGCCTCCCCCACCCCTCAGTATACATAGGGGTCCCTGACGGCCCTCTTGGTCTGAGGCCCATTTGTACTCCTAAACCTGGTCCAATTCGGATCATATCCTCATTAGGCTTCCAACTCCTTAAGTGTGCGACCCTATAGGTTCGTATACGTATAGACATGACACGAGTACTCCTACTCGGCGAATAGTTGGTAGCAACCTCTAGAGAGATATGCCAACTCCTATATGCACACGAAGATCATATCAGGCTAACCATCACAACATCACGTACATGCTATTCCCTTTGCCTCACGATATTTGTATTGACGCCAGCTTTTGACACGTGTTAGGGTTGGCGTCAAGAAGAGAAAAGAGTGGCTAACACAGTTAAATAAGAGGCTGTGGCTAGGAAAATCAGCCGATAGAGCTATAGTGTTTCGGCCAATTAGCTAATGAGGTCGATGGGGACTTGCCGATTGGAAGTCAGGATTGCTTGGCCGATATGAGCCTGAATGGGCCAAGGTGGTAACAAGATGAAGACAGAGTTGGCCCATAGATGATTGATTGGTGTTCGACTCTGATGCGAGTTGTATCCATATGTAAATATTTGTTATTTTGAATAAGAGATAAAATCATAGTTCGTTAGGAAATCAATTGTAACAAGGTATAAATAGGCGCCTCGTGAGGCTTGTAAAACAACCAACAATCATCAATACAAATCTAATTTTTCCATGCAACCTTATTTTCAAGTCAGCGACTTCGCCAACCCTTTTTTCTTTTCCTGAGTTCGTACGAGTTGGTAAGGCTGCATCAACACAACCTCCGGCAAATTTGTAAGTTCTGCATATCGAGTAATATCTAAGCTTTAACTTCGGGCGCATCGCTGTTGTTTTGTTAGATTTATTCACTAGTTATTGATATTTACTAGAATTATAGGTTTTACCTGTTATTTTACTTTTATCATGAGTTATCCAGCTTGAGGCACGAACTGTCGGCTATATTTACATATTATTTATCACCACATAGCCGATTAGATCTGTTTTAGGTATTTTTTCTGTAGCATTGTTTAAGTTACTCTAGTAGGTTTCTTTTACATTTGCCACATGATTATAAGTTGTTTCATAGCCGGTCATCTTTACATTAAATCGGCCAATCTGCTGTTATATCCTTTGGAATAGATCAGAACCTCAGCCGATCGAATCTCTGGAATTTGACATCTTTTCTTGTTTGTCAATCAACAGGTCAAATTGACTGGCACACCGCGCGAACCACACCAGGGTGATAACCCGAATAGGAGTTAAGTAGATTCTCCCGGGTCGTGTGTCCAACGTGGGAGTCGGAGCCACTATCCGATTTTTTTGCATCAACACACTTTTGGCACGTCCGGTGGGACCAAAGGAAGATCCAACATGTCGAAGGCTGCTAAAATCTCGGAAGACAGCATCATTGAGGTCACCGAGGCAGATCTCAAGGACAACCAGGGGGATGAGATGGCAAAGGCTATGGAAGAATTCAAGAAGGCATGCCTGCAGTCCTACAGTTGCACATGGAGCGGGGAACCCATCAAGAAAAACACCCTCCCGACTCCTCGCTAGATCACCATCACTGAAGACTCGGGGAAGATGTCCGAGATGATCCTGTAGTTTGTTTATCAGGCTATGATTGATCCGCCCAAGGTGATGACTCACACAGTATACAATGCCATCATCAGCTCTATGGCCAATGGTGTGGCACAGGGGTATCAGGGACCAGCTTACGCCCCTCCTATCAGCGCGCCGGTTAGAAGCTTCTTGACGGCACCCAGCATGTTCCAATCGACTCCTCAGCTGATGCAGATCCAGAATAGGGGGTACAACACGACATTGCGCCTAGGTTATAGTGGTACACCGCCTTCTCCATCGCAAGTACCATTTCACCCTACACCAATTCCTCCTGTCCAACTGCCATTGATGACATCGGCGCAGTGGGGAACGGCAGGAACACCTGTTGACCTGGATCCATCCACTAGTTATGGAGTGCCTCCAGGAGCTTACGTTCCAAGATCTCCAATGCAGACGTTATTTCCATCAGCTCCCCGACTAAAAGTCCCGCAATATCAACAGACTTCTCCAGAAATCGGCAGGGGGGCAGGCGTTCCAGATCCCCTCAAAGCTGCAGCGCCAATAGTATTGTACGACGAGGCAGTAGATGCGCTACGACACGTCGGTCCTTCTCGTCAGTAGCCTACTGTCCACCCGCAAGATCTGTAGCACGCGCCAATCTTCCACCCAATCACTATGCCGCAAGTTCAAAAGCATACGCCGATTGCTCTGCCGATTGTGCATCAGCAGCAGCAGCAGTAGGTTGATTGGACCGCAAGAATAGCTGATATAATACAAGATCAGTTTGGGCTAAAGCCAAAGGTGCAAACCTACACATACAGGACGCTGTACCTGCCCGCCTACGACCTGTTGTCGTTTCCTCATCGGTACAAGGTACCCGACTTCACTAAATTCTCAGGCTGAGATGACACGTCTACAGTGGAGCACATCAACAGATTCATCATTTAGTGCATAGAATCTGCTGCACATTATGCTCTGAGGGTATAGTTGTTCTCATCATCCCTATCCGGGTCAGCCTTTCAATGGTTCACTACGCTGCCACGCAACTCCATCATCACTTGGGCCGATTTGGAGAAACAATTCCATAAGTACTTCTTTGCGGGGGTCCACGAGATGAAGCTGTCAGATCTAACTAGCCTCAAGCAAAGAAGTGACGAGTCGGTGGCTAGCTATATACAGAGGTTGAGAGAGGTTAGGAACAAGTGCTATAGTCTGGTTTTGACTGATGGCTAGCTGGTCGATACCACTTTTCAAGGGCTCCTACCGCACATCAAAGAAAAATATGCTTCCTAGGAGTTTGAGAGTCTGAGCCAGATAGTACATCGGTTGTCCGGTCAGGAGGTGCGCCCCTTTGACTAACAAAAAAACTTCCAGAAAAAGGTGGTGTACATGGGGGGTCCAATTCAGAAGAGGAGGCAGAAATCGGCTTAGCAGAGTGGGTCAAAGGCAAAAAGCCAATCTCATGCCCATTTGGGAGGAAGGAACCGGAGACATTCGGCTTCGATACATCTAAGGCTGATAAGATCTTTGACTTGCTGCTACAGGAAGGATAGATCAAGCTCTCGCCCTACCACACAATCCCATCGGCCGAACAGCTTAAGAAGATGAAGTATTGCAAGTGGAACCATGCAACATCTCATGACACCAATGAGTGCAAAGTCTTCCGTCAGCAAATACAGTCGGCCTTCGAGCAAGGGAGACTTAAATTCGAAGTCCCAGGAAGCCAGCAAAACCGATGGAGATCGACCAACATCCCTTCCCTGCCAATGTGGTTGACGTCGGCGATTGGAACGCGCTCTAGACCAAAGTGTTGATGTCAGAATCGACCAGAAGGAGCAGGTGATGGACCCCAGGAATCTGGTCTCGGGTGGTGATATTAAAGGAAAAGGCCGAGCAGATACAGAGGAGGAGAACTTGGAGAGGCCCCGTCAACCTATCACGTCTCGGGATCTACTCAACAAATACCAAAGGCAACAGGAAGACACGAGATGTCGGGAAGAGATGATGCGCCAGCATGAGGACCACTGGAGGTATTCGTTCTTCATCCACTACTGGGAAAACAATCTCAGATTGTCGTCGGCTGACACCTGCTCTGAGTGCAAAAGGTCACGCTCCGTAGATCAAGGACAGGAGTCGATCAACAGAAATAGGCTCAAACAAGAAGACAGGCACGTTTCAGTGCATGATCGGCTTGGGGGCAGAGTAAATGAGTATAATCGGCTGGGGGGTAGAGCTAGCGCATATAATTGGCTGGGAGAGATGGCCGACGCAAGAATCTCTAACAAAGATCCATTGGGCCGAGAACCAGACTGGGAACGTACGAAACTGCCGGGTAAACCAGTGAACCCCAGATGGTGCTCAGATGGTTTGACCAAATCCCAGAAGAGAAGGGTCCAGCGCTTACGCCAATGGGAACAATAAGAGAAAGAACAGAGGCAAGCGTTGGATAAAAAAGGAGTCAAGTCTCATGTTTGGCACCCCAGAAGAAAAGCTGATGAACGAGACAACGATTAGGGTTTGGCTGCCGACATTAACATGGTATTCATCTTACCAATGGAGTTCATGGCTCCCGCTAACCGCGATAACACAACAGAGGAAGAAGAACAGATGGCATAATTGGCTTTGGAGCCAATGACTGCCACTTTTGAAAAACCCAAAGATGAAAAATGCCAGCATCTCAAGGCTCTATTCCTCAAGGGGCAAGTCAACGGAAAACCAATCACCAAGCTATTGGTAGATGGAGGCGCAGCCGTGAACATCATGCCATATGCCATGTTCCGAAAACTTGGCAATGGTGAAGAAGACTTGATCAAGATGGACATGATGCTCAAGGAGAAGGCAACATATCTCCAGCCCGGGGGGTACTCTGCATCAACCTCACCATTGGCAGTAAGACCCTACCTACCACCTTCTTTGTCATTAATGGTAAGGGGTCCTATAATATGCTACTTGGGCGAGACTGGATCCATGCAAATTGCTGCATCCCTTCTACAATGCACCAGTGCCTCATCTAGTGGATCGGCAATACAATTGAAGTGGTCACCGCTGACTCTTCTTACAGTGTTGCCACAGCCGACGCGCAACAATGGAGCTACGAACACGTTAGATGCATATCTGGCAGCCTGGGACACTAACTTTTGAAGGTGTCCGATTTTTGTCTACAGCTGATCCAAGTAGTCGGCTCAGAAGAATTGTCTTGATGGATGAGTTCATCCGAGAAGATGGGAAACTTGGGCACGGGTTTACGTTGGCCGATTCGTTAGAGATGGTAGACCTTGGAGATGGTGGCAAGCCGAGGCCAACGTATATTAGTGCTAAATTAGATCCTGAGTATAAGCGTGAGTTAGTGGATTTGTTAAGGGAGTTTAAAGATTGCTTTGCTTGGGAGTATCATGAAATGCCTGGTCTACACCAGTCGATTGTCGAACATCGGTTGCCCATAAAAACAGGGTATCAACCATATCAGCAACCTGGCGACGTTGTAATCCAAAAATTCTACCTGATATAAAGGCCGAAATCACAAGATTGATTGAAGTAGAGTTCATTCGGCAATGTCGATATGCTGATTGGATTTCTAATATTGTTCCTATGTACAAGAAAAACTGAAAACTACGTGTTTGCATTAATTTCAGGAATCTTAACCAAGCTACGCTGATGGATGGATACCCGATGCCGAAGGCCAATGTATTGATAGATGCTACTGTGGGACACAAGGTTATCAGCTTCATGGATGGTAATGCTGGATACAATAAAGTATTAATGGCCGAAGAAGATATTTCCAAAATGGCCTTCGGGTGTCCTAGGCATCTCGGTTTGTTCGAATGGGTAGTCATCACTTTCGGTTTGAAAAATGCTGGAGCTACATATCAGAGGGCCATGAATTATATATTCCACAAGCTTATTAGTGTTTAGGTAGAAATTTACATCGATGATGTCATTGTCAAGTCAAAGAGATATCGACAGCATTTGGCCAATTTGCACAAGGTGCTGGAATGCACAAGGAAGCATGGGTTGAAAATGAATCCGAACAAGTGCGCTTTCGGCATTTCAGCTGGTCAGTTTCTGGGTTTCATGGTCCACGAGCACGGCATTGACATTAACCAGAAGATTATAACTGCCATCAACAAAGTTGTAGCCCCACAAGACAAGACAGAGTTACAATCCTTAATCGGCAAGATCAACTTCATCTGGAGATTCATATCAAACCTGTCCGGATGGATTCAAGCTTTCAGCCCATTGTTGAAATTCAAGCTCGACCAAGAATTTATTTGGGGTGAGGAACAACGGAAAGCATTAGATGACATCAAACAATATCTGTTGTCCCCTCCCGTGTTGCTTCATCCTCAGGCTGATAAACCTTTCAGACTGTATCTATCAGCTGATGAACGAGCTATTGGTTTGGTGCTGGTCCAGAAGTTTGAAGTAAAAGAAAGGGTGATTTATTATGTCAGTAGAAGCCTCTTGGATGCAAAAACCAGGTATTCTCCAGTGGAGAGGTTGTGTCTTTGCCTCTATATCTCTTGCACTAAACTCAGACACTACCTATTGTCGGTGGAATGTGTGGTCGTGTGTAAAGCTGATGTCGTCAAGTACATGCTATCACTGCCAATTTTGAAGGGTAGGATTGGAAAATGGATTCTAGCCCTCTCGGAATTCAATTTGAGGTACGAATTGGCCAAGGCCATCAAGGGTCAGGTAATGGCTGACTTCATAGCCCGACACTGTGGTTCCGTGGACTTTGTACTTTGATGGATCTTCATGTGGGGCTAGATCAGGAATTGGCATAATCCTCATATCGCCTCGGGGGGCAAGTTATGATTTCTCTCTACCGATTGAGGCTTCTGCCACTAATAATCAAGCAGAGTATCGGGCCATCTTAAAAGGCATCCAACTGTTGAGGGAGGTCAAGGCTGTTGTGGTGGAAATATTTGGGGATTCCATGCTTATCGTAGATTAGTTGACTGGAAAATGTGAGTGCAAGGATGATATTTTAAGGATTTATTATGACGAATGCCTCCAGTTACTGAAAGAATTCAAGACCGTAGTTATTGAATATATCCTAGAGATTACAACGAAGAAGCCAATAGACTTGCCCAACACGCTTCTGGTTACCGGCCGATTCATGGCGCTTTGGCTCTAGAATTGGCAGCCGACGACTGGAGGAAAGAGATCGCCGACTATCTAAAAGATCTTTCCAAGAAAGTTGATTGGCGGATACGCTTCCAAGCCACAAAGTACGTATTACTTGAAGATGATTTGTTTTATCAAACGATTGATGGAGTGTTACTCAAATGCCTCGGCGTAGAAGAAGTAGAGATTTTGATTGGTGAGATTCATGAAGGTGTATGTGGGGCCCATCATTCTGCTTTCAAGATGAAATGGATGATTAGAAATAATGGGTATCACTGGCTGACAATACTCAAAGATTGTTTTAAATATTATAAAGGTTGTCAGGACTGTCAAAAATTCGGCAACGTGCTCTACGTCGTTTGAGCCGGTCTATTGCACTGATGATGCTCGGACGAGAAGTCTCGATGAGGCCGATCCGTTGGTGTACCTCTTGTGCACGGTGTTTGAAGGATTCTTCTTCTTGACGCGCCACCTCTAGTTTAGCATTGTCGGCCATGTGTCGCAAGGCTCTAAACACTGGAACCCGCATAGTTTCAATATATGCTGCGGGTGTGAGAGCCTCTTCTGCATCTTCTGGGACTTGGCCTTTGATCTTGTTGAAAATCCGCCGTATCGGTTCGGCGTCTTCCACCAATCAGCCGACGATTTCCTAAAGAAGGTTTCGCATGTTTTGGAGCTTGGCACGGACATCTTCTGGTATTGGGCTCAGAGTTATCTGACGTGATGCGACTTCTTCATCATCAGAGACCGCAACTGCAAAAGAGAAGAGGCTATTGTTTGGTGTATCCTATTCCTATAGAGATGTGGGAAGACATTTTAGCCGACAAAAGTAAGAAATTGGCTGGTAAAGATAGAAGGTTCTTACCTCCTTAAAACAAATCTCTTTTGCCTGGGTTGGCAGAATTGCTAGTCCCATCTCAGGAATCGGCGAAGGTAGTTCATTAGAGGGAGAAGATTCGACAATAATTGGCTCTCTGGTAATGACCGGTGATGTGCTTGCACCAGCCTCCTAGAGAAGGGAAAGGGAAGCATTTGGGAGTATAAAAGAATACTAGATCTATGTGTGAGTCTTGGTTTTCTAACCTCTGAGAATCGTGCAGCCGATAGTCGCTCCAGGGGAATGATCGATGTGTTTGGTGTATCCTGTGCCAAGAATCAGCCGATTTTAGTTGAAAAAGTTATGGAGATTAAGTGAAGAGCGTGTTTTTTACCTCAATCTGATGATTTGCTGGTGGCACATTTCGGCTTGGGGATCGACCGATTGAGGAATAGTCTGCTCCGAGATGAGTTGTGCGACCTGTTAAGAAGGGACGGATTTAGTATTGGTAATACATATGAAAAAGTTAGAGCACTAAGATTACCTGTATGGCCTCCATCAGGAGAGATGCAACTGCCAACCTAGCTTCTGATGCTACCAGGGGATGAATGTCCTGAATTGTCAGCAAGACATCTACTTGGATTGGTGCGGCTGAGGGCTCGGCCGACGTTGCTGCCGATTGGTGGGCTGTCCGAGTTGTCGCCGATTCAGTACGAGCTCGTACCTTGCGACTTGTTTTCTTTGTGGTAGACATTTTAAGCTTGTGCTTCAATCAACCGGTGGCTATGTCTTCCATTGATCGGGCATGATAGCCGCTAAGAGAGTACGGCGTGTACGGATGATGGGTCTCTATAAGCTTGCCGCTCCGACTGTGCGTTGGAGGCACTTGGCTATCGACCTGCACAGAGAAGAAATTATAGTGATGAAAAAGTTCTATGGCATGAAAGAATGAAAGTAAGGAATCGACAGAAAAAAGTATTGTTACCTCTGCGTTTGGATCAGCGTGAACGGGGTCCAGTTGATTAAAATACACCGCAGGGGCCGCACAGAAAAGGTGGAGTTTCCACTTGGCCCACCATAATTTGAATTGCTGAGTAGAGAAGGGTACCACCAGCCAAGTGCTCAGATCGATGGTGTTGGAATCCGGTGTCAGATTGCATAATCTGTTGTATTCAAATCCTATTGAAACCGGTTCTTGAAATTTCACTCGGTCGACGAAATGAACTCCGATTGGCATTTGTCCCAAGCCAAATTGTGTGGCTGCTACCGATGGGTTGTAGAACTCGTATGTTGGGGAGTCCTTCCCAGAAAAGAAGTTCACCGGCAGAATCCTAGCTTTAACTAGGATGTCCATGATTCCCTCATCAAAAGTGTTGGTACTCGAGTCAAAGAAGTCAGGATTCTCAAAAGTTGGATCTTTTCTTTGATATAGATACCAGTTCGTCACATCTTCTCTGAAGTCATTATAAAAGCATATGAAGTGCTCGACTATTCTTGAGGGAGCAAGCTTGCTGCCTGGGAAAGAAGATACAGCTTCACCGAAGGAGGTGCAGCGGCGTCTTGCTGATGGGTCAGTCTCTGATTCGACATTGGGGAAAGTCTTGGTCTTGATCCACTCCTTGAAGATTTTGCTCATGTATAAGTTGAGCCAGCGATTGATAAACCACGAGGGACCACCAGGGTTCCCGATGGGTCCCTCAGATGACAGCTTCACGGCTACTTGATGCAACATGTAGTACACTGACCCTAGCAAGTGTTTTCCCAAAGGGACAGCGGCATCTCTTACTAGTGCTTCGGCCAAAGTTTGCGTGTTGGAGGTAGGACCGGCCGATTTGCCACAGAAGAGATATTTTTCCAGCCACATCATCAAGAAGGTCATGTGCTCCTTTTCCATAATGGGTCCGGTCTTCATGTTCTTCTCGATAAAGCCTTTCCATCCGCCGATGGCTTTCGTCTCCAGCCAATGGCTAGGTTTGATTAAAAGATCGAAAGGTGTATCGGTGGAGGAAATATTGAGGCCAGTCAGCATCAGAACATTGACCAAGGTTGGAGTCATTGGTTCATGGTCGAAAAGAAACGCATTGAGGGCGTCGGACCAGAAATAAGATGCCGCGATGAGCAGAGAATCATTCCTCTCCATATGAGATAGGGACAGATTTATGCAGTGGCTGATTTTTCGCTCATCCCAAAAGACTGTTGGAATTCGAATTACTAAAAAACCAATCTCTCCAAACAGGGGTTGGATTCAGCCAAGACTTGAAGGTGTTTGTCCAAATGTCCAAATACATGGTTCATTGCTTAAAGGGGATCCTGTGAGTTTCTAGGCTAATCAAATCAGTTGGGTCAAGATCTCCCATAGGGCCAAGACTAATGAGTCCAGGGGTGTCGGCCATGGGGTGATGAGGACACCACGAGTACATCTACACCAGCAGCACCTCAGGCGCCTCCAGTTGCTCCTCCACCTCAGGCGCCTACAGTTGCTCATCCAGTTGGGCCAATCACTCGAGCCCGTGCGAGAGAATTAAACTTCATCATGCTGTTAAGGAACGAAGGCCCATCGGAATAGGAAGATGGCCCAACAGGGCAGCCCAGGTGGGGCGCCTAGGGTTGGGCGCCGTGACCCCTTCGGACTCCAGGGGCTGCGCCCCCTTTATTTAGTCCGAGTCCTTTTTGTTTACGACTTGAGTTTTGTTTTACATCTAGCTTTAGCTACTCTTGAACACGCGCAAATACGCGCTGTCCTTGTGATTCAGAACTCCACCTTCGAGTGATATTTAGATTGCTCGCCTCTCTTTCTTGTTCGTTCTTCGATTGCGGACAGGAATCGATCTTCGTGATCAGGCTGATCTTGCACCAGCGAGGTTGGTAACCATCGGGAGTTGGTTCAGCGATTGCATTGGCGCTTCGGGTTCGCTCGTCGTAGTCGGATCGTGAGGGTCTACTTCCACCAAGTCGAATTTATCTGCACTCACCGAAAGATCGGGCACTCCGACTCTATCAAGTGGTATCAGCTTTCCAGGTTGATCGGTGAGTTTTACCGAGTGTTTTTCCCTTCCTACAGTCCACAAAAACCAAAACAAATTTTTTTCAGGTTAGATCCTTTGTCCCAGCAATCGTTTAGCCTCGCACATTCTTTCAATAAGTGTCTTTGTTGAATTTGTGTGCCTACTTGTTCAATTGTTGCTGGTTACTTGTGTTTAATCTTTTGTTTCTCGTTTTTCATTTAACCCTAGTTTTCGCCGCCGCCGCCGTTCCGCTGCTCGCCAACCCTACCAGCCGCGCCCACCGCACCTCCCCCCGCGACAACCGCGCCGCGCCATCCCACTACTCCGATCGCCCCTCCCCTGTCAAAAAAAAAGAGATCGAAAGCAATCAAAAAAAAAAGGAAAGTGCAAAAAAAAAAAAGGAAAGAAGCAAAAAAAAAAAGACGAAGAAGAATCCAACAGGGAGAAGGAAGGTGATTCGGATTTGTTTCGGTGGCACCTCCCTTTGCGCGTGCCGTGACTCCTCCTGGGTCACGACTCTCTGGTGTTAATTCCCCCCTCCCCCACGCATTCCGTGCCAGCCTTTCACTTCCGTATCTCTCTTTCTTGGTCCTTTATTATTCTGAGGTCCGCCTTACTCTAGAGAGAGTGTGTGCCGCAATTTGATATTTGAGATCCTCTGTGTTCATATTATCAGTTTTGGGGCACCCTCTGTGAAAAAAAAAACAAAACAGAAATAAAAAAAAAAGAGGTGCGCCCTCTCCACCTTGCCTCTGTTCTTTCGATTTTTCCTTGTTACCAGCAACTCTTGTTACGTGTTTGGCACTATCTTTCAACTTTGCATTATTGTTTGATTGTGCTAATCCTTCATTTGAGTGCAGCCTTCCCAGAACTCCACATAGTCCTACGACGAGCATATTTTGTTTCTCCAGGCAATCGCTCCTCCAATCTTTCGTGAGTTCCACCGGTTGGTTGCAGTTCGCCCCTGTGTGCGTGGTAAGAACGGATAAGAATTTGATAACAGCACTAGTGTGAGCGCCTTGTGAGCTGTTACACCCCTATTTTGTCGTCGCTTGTGTTCTTGTCTTTGCGCTAACCATGGCAGATGATGTCGACGCGGGGGCTAACCAGCTGCAGGGCATACGGGCGCAAGTTGAAGGGCTTGTCACCGACATTCAGACGATTCATGAACGGCTGGACTCGACGATCTCATCGACGACCGAGCGGTGTGATCAGCTCGACCTTGCACAGACGGCCGCTAAGGCCACACTCGACTCAGTTGTGGCAAGACTCGATGCATTGCACACTACAGTCGCAGAGTTGCAGCAGGGTTATGGTGGTGACTCGGACCAGGACGATGGCGACCGCCGAGGCCGTGCCCGCCGCGTGCCACGCCGTTCCGGTGGTAATGATTCCTTTTCCAAGATTAAATTTAAAATCCCACCTTTTAATGGCAAATATGATCCTGCTGCATATCTTGATTGGGAATTAGAAGTTGAACAGAAATTTTCATGCTATGATATTCTTGCTAATTCTCAAGTTAAAGCTGCTATTAGTGAATTTACTGATTTTGCTTTAATTTGGTGGCGTGAATATAAACACAAACATCCCAATAACATTCCAACCACTTGGGAGCAATTAAAAACTGCTATGCGCCACAGATTTGTGCCTTCTTATTATGCTCGCGATTTGCTTAATAAAATGCAACGTTTTCAGCAAGGTTCCAAATCTGTTGAGGAATATTTCCAGGAATTACAAATAGGAATGATTCGTTGTGGGTTATTGGAGGAAAACGACGCTGCTTTGGCACGTTTTCGTGGTGGTTTGAACCGCGAAATTCAGGATATACTTGATTATAAGGACTACACCGATATGACAACATTATTTGAATATGCTTGCAAAGCTGAACGTGAAGTGCAGGGACGCCGCTCGAAGACATATTCTAACTCTTTTGCAGGAAGAAGCTCGCCATCCAACTCCGCACCCGCTCTCCCTGCGCCACCCACGCCCACCACGACACCGCGCGAGCGAACGGCAAAACCTGCAAGCGCTGCCCCTTCCACAGGCACCGCCCCTCCCACAGGCCGTACACGGGATATTCAGTGTCATCGTTGCAAAGGATTTGGCCATGTGATTCGGGATTGTCCGAACAAGCGCACTTTGCTTCTTCGTGACGATGGTGAGTACTCTTCCGCTAGTGATTCTGAAGATACTCGACATGCGATGCTTGCCACTGACCATGCAGCTATGGAGGTACATGTCAACCCGGGCGACGCCGATAGGTATGAAAGTCTTGTTGTGCAGCGTGTTCTTAGTACACAGGTCGCCCCGTCCGAGAAGAATCAGCGACACACTCTTTTCCATACCAAGGGCGCTGTGCAGGAGCGGTCGATTCGCATCATCATCGACAGCGGCAGCTGCAACAATTTGGCGAGTACCACGCTGGTTGAAAAGTTGTCTTTACCCACTCGTAAGCATCCACATCCATATCACATTCAATGGCTTAATGATGGTGGGAAAATTAGAATTACTCGATCAGTCCGTGTTCCTTTCTCCATGGGTGCTTATTCTGATTTTGTCGATTGTGATGTTATTCCCATGGAAGCATGCTCTCTGTTACTTGGGCGACCTTGGCAATATGATACTGATAGCTTGCATCATGGTCGTTCAAATCACTATTCTTTCATGTTTAAGGGTCAGAAAATAATTATACATCCCATGACACCTGAACAAATTCTTAAAGATGATCTTGCTAGAGCTGCTAAAACTGCTAAACAACTTGAACCATCGACATCTCTTAATTCTGAAATCAAGTTGAATGCTCCTGTTTTGCTTGCCACACGTGCTGATTTTGATGAGTTACGCGATGCTCCTTTGCCATGCTATGCCCTTATATGCTCTAGTGTGCTCGTTTCAATTGGTGATGCACCATCTTTGGATATTCCCCCTGCGGTTGCTAACATTTTGCAGGAGTACGCTGATGTCTTTCCAAAAGATTTGCCACCGGGACTTCCACCACTTCGTGGCATTGAGCACCAGATCGACCTCATTCCCGGCGCCCAGCTTCCGAACCGCGCACCGTACCGTACAAATCCGGATGAGACGAAGGAAATCCAGCGCCAGGTACAGGCGTTGCTTGACAAGGGTTACATTCGTGAGTCTCTTAGCCCTTGCTCCGTTCCTGTGTTACTTGTTCCAAAGAAAGATGGCTCATGGCGTATGTGTGTAGACTGTCGTGCTATTAATAACATTACCATTCGCTACCGATACCCTATACCACGCCTTGATGATATGCTAGATGAGCTTAGTGGTGCCATTATTTTCACTAAGATTGATTTGCGTAGTGGCTACCATCAGATTCGCATGAAATTAGGTGATGAATGGAAAACGGCTTTTAAAACGAAATTTGGGTTATACGAATGGTTAGTTATGCCGTTTGGTTTGACAAATGCTCCCAGCACATTTATGCGTTTGATGAATGAAGTTCTGAGGCCCTTCATAGGATTGTTTGTAGTTGTCTATTTTGATGATATCCTCATTTACAGCAAGTCTATGGAAGAGCATTTAGAACATTTGCGTGCTGTTTTTGATGCTTTGCGTGCGGCCCATTTATTTGCTAACCTCGAAAAATGCATGTTTTGCACACAACGTGTCTCGTTTCTTGGCTATGTTGTTACTCCACAGGGCATTGAGGTGGATAGCAGCAAGATTGATGCCATTCGGGAGTGGCCTACACCGACAACGGTTACACAAATTCGAAGCTTTCTTGGCCTTGCAGGTTTCTACCGTCGGTTTGTTCGTGATTTTAGCTCCATTGCAGCGCCTCTACATGAGCTTACAAAGAAGGATGTTCCCTTTGCTTGGAGTGATTCGCAAGAGGTTGCGTTCAGCACCTTGAAAGATAAGTTAACCAATGCTCCTCTCTTGCAGTTGCCTGATTTTACTAAAGTGTTTGAGCTTGAATGCGATGCTAGCGGTATTGGGCTAGGTGCTGTTTTGTTACAAGAAGGAAAACCGGTTGCTTACTTTAGCGAGAAATTAAGTGGTGCTAGCTTGAATTATTCTACTTATGATAAGGAGCTTTATGCTTTAGTGCGCACTTTGCATACTTGGCAGCACTACCTTTGGCATCGCGAGTTTATAATTCATTCTGATCATGAGGCTTTAAAACATATTCGTACCCAAACAAACCTGAACCGTCATCATGCTAAATGGGTAGAATTCATTGAGTCTTTCCCTTACATTATTAAACACAAGAGCGGGAAGGAAAATGTCATTGCTGATGCTTTGTCTCGTCGCTGTACCATGCTGTCACAGTTAGATTTTAAAATCTTTGGCTTGCAAACTATGAAGGATCAATATGTGGATGATGCTGATTTTAAAGATGCTTTCGCCCACTGTATTCATGGCAAACCATGGGGCAAATTTCACTCACAGGACGGGTTCCTGTTTCGCGCTAACAAGCTGTGTGTTCCAGCTAGCTCGGTTCGTCGTTTGTTGTTACAGGAAGCGCATGGAGGCGGTCTCATGGGGCACTTTGGCGTCTACAAGACGCATGAAGTGCTGGCTGCCCACTTCTTTTGGCCCCGGATGTGCGCTGATGTTGAGCGCCTTGTTGCCCGCTGCACTACTTGCCAGAAAGCTAAGTCACGATTAAACAACCATGGTTTGTACATGCCTTTGCCTGTTCCTACTTCCCCTTGGCTTGATATTTCTATGGACTTTGTTTTGGGATTGCCTAGAACTAAGAAGGGGAGGGACAGTATTTTTGTGGTTGTTGATCGTTTCTCAAAAATGGCTCATTTTATACCTTGTCATAAGACTGATGATGCTAGCAATGTTGCTGAATTGTTCTTTCGCGAGATTATTCGTTTGCATGGTATTCCAAATACAATAGTCTCTGATCGTGATGCTAAGTTTCTCAGTCATTTTTGGAGATCACTATGGAATAAAATGGGAACTAAATTGCTGTTTAGCACCACTTGTCACCCTCAGACTGATGGACAAACTGAGGTGGTTAATCGAACCTTGTCCACTATGCTTAGGGCTGTTTTAGATAAACACTTGAAACGTTGGGAAGATTGCTTGCCTCATGTTGAGTTTGCTTATAATCATGCAACGCATTCTTCTACAAAGATGTGTCCTTTTCAAGTTGTTTATGGTTATATTCCTCGGGCGCCTATTGATTTGTTTACACTTGATGCCGAGGACACCCCACACATAGATGCCGCTGCACATGTTGATCAAATGATTAGCTTGCATGAGCAAACTCAACAAAACATTGCTGCTGCTAATGCTAAATATCAGGTTGCGGGTAGTAAAGGGAGAAAACATGTTACTTTTGCACCGGGTGATCTGGTTTGGTTGCATTTGAGGAAGGATCGTTTTCCTACCTTATGTCGTTCTAAATTGATGCCACGTGCTGCTGGTCCTTTTAAAGTGCTAACCAAGATTAATGATAATGCTTATATCCTTGACCTGCCTGCGGAGTTTGGTGTTTCCACGAGTTTTAATGTTGCAGATTTGAAACCGTATGTGGGCGAAGATGAGGAGTTGCCGTCGAGGACGACTTCAGTTCAAGAAGGGGAGGATGATGAGGACACCACGAGTACATCTACACCAGCAGCACCTCAGGCGCCTCCAGTTGCTCCTCCACCTCAGGCGCCTACAGTTGCTCATCCAGTTGGGCCAATCACTCGAGCCCGTGCGAGAGAATTAAACTTCATCATGCTGTTAAGGAACGAAGGCCCATCGGAATAGGAAGATGGCCCAACAGGGCAGCCCAGGTGGGGCGCCTAGGGTTGGGCGCCGTGACCCCTTCGGACTCCAGGGGCTGCGCCCCCTTTATTTAGTCCGAGTCCTTTTTGTTTACGACTTGAGTTTTGTTTTACATCTAGCTTTAGCTACTCTTGAACACGCGCAAATACGCGCTGTCCTTGTGATTCAGAACTCCACCTTCGAGTGATATTTAGATTGCTCGCCTCTCTTTCTTGTTCGTTCTTCGATTGCGGACAGGAATCGATCTTCGTGATCAGGCTGATCTCGCACCAGCGAGGTTGGTAACCATCGGGAGTTGGTTCAGCGATTGCATTGGCGCTTCGGGTTCGCTCGTCGTAGTCGGATCGTGAGGGTCTACTTCCACCAAGTCGAATTTATCTGCACTCACCGAAAGATCGGGCACTCCGACTCTATCAATGGGGATGGTGATTCTCTACCTGAGTTCCTGAGCAAATGCAAAGAAAGACTAACAACAGATCCAGAAATTGCAAAAAGGTGAGGAAAGCCCAGAAGATTTACCTCAGGAATGAAGGCCATGGTAGCTGTGGGTGCCGCCATTTAAACTTGGGAGCCGGTGCGATCGACGAAGAATGTGAGTAAGTCACCAGAGTGCACTGGGATGCGCCTGGAGGTGGCACGAGCAGGGTCGCCAGAATGCGTTGGGAGATAATTTGCTGGAAAGGAAACCCTTTTCACTCGGAGGAAGAAGAAGCGGCGGAAGAGATGAGTATCTAGGGGATGGCTCGAGAGAGGGGTAAATATGGAATTTTTACCATGCCATCTGCACTAATTTCGAAAAGAGCGGTTGCCTGCAGGCGCTCTGCTCGAAAAAATGCAATCATCAAGAAGAAGATTTCGGGAGCAAAGAGGGTTCTGTTGCATTTATTGTTGCATCTTTTCCAGAGGAAGGAATCGGGGTTGAGAAAATTTCGGAGCAAAAGATATGTTTTACTCCGAAAGTGGAGGGCATATGTTGATGCCAGTTTTTGACACATGTCAGGGTCGACGTCAAGAGGAGAAAAGAGTGGCTGACGCAGTTAAACAAGAGGTTGTGGCTAGGGAAATCGGCCGATAGAGCTACAGTGTTTTGGTTGATTAGCCGATGAGGTCGATGGGGACTGGCCGATTGGAAGTCAGGATAGCTCGGCTGATATGGGCCTGAATGGGCCAACGCGGTAACAAGATGAAGATAGAGTTGGCCCATAGAGGATTGATTGGTGTTCGACTACGATGCGAGTTCCATATGTAAATATTTGTTAGTTTGAATAAGAGATAAAATCGTAGTCGATTAGCAAAATAGTTGTAACAGGGTATAAATAGGCGCCTCGTGAGGCTTGTAAAACAACCAACAATCACAAATCTACTTTTTCCACGTGACCTTATTTTCAAGTCGGCAACTTCACCAACCCTTTTTTGTTTTCACGAGTTTGTACGAGTTGGCAGGGCTGCATCAACACGACCTCTAGCAAATTTGTAAGTTCCACGTATCGAGTAATATCTAAACTTTAACTTCAGGCGCATGGCTGTTGTTTCATTTAGATTTATTCATTAGTTATCGATATTTACTAGAATTATAGGTTTTACCTGTTATTTTAGTTTTTATCATCAGTTATCCAGCTTGAGGCATGAACTGTCGGCTATATTTACATATTATTTATTACCACATAGCCGATTAGATCTATTTCAGGTGTTGTTTCTGTAGAATTATTTAAGTTACTAAGTTTCTTTTACATTTGCCACATGATTATCGGCTATTTCATAACCAGTCATCTTTACATTAAATCGGCCAATCCGCTGATATATCCTTTGGAATAGATCGGAACCTCAGCCGATCGAATCTCTGGAATTTGACATCTTTTCTTCCTTGTCAATCAACAAGTTAGATTGACAGGCACGCTGCACAAACCACACCAGGGCGATAACTCAAACAAGAGTTAAGCAGATTCTCTTGGGTCGTGTGTCTGACATGGGAGTCGGAGCCACTGTCCAATTTTTTTGCATCAACAATTTGATCTAGCTCGAAGTCGACCTCTCTTTCTCGATCATGTGATTAGAAATCCCTTCCTAGGTTAACTCTTAACCTTACACAGCAGGACCATGCATTTTCGGATCCGATCACTCAAGGGGCCCAGAGATATCTCTCTCAAGTAGAGAGGAGCAAATTCCATCTTGACTAACCATGCCTCATAGCATGCTTCCTGACAAACCCGAAAGCTACCTTTATAACTACCTAGTTACGGAGTAGCGTTTGACAGCCCCTAAGTAAGTCGATCCACATCTTGAGTGCATGTGACAATCTCAGGTCTAAGGACAAAGCGTACACGTTGTGTAAAGAGAGAACTATGTACCTATGTCTCATGTAGGGTCAGTCCTAGCACATGTCTCTACACGTGCCCACATTATTAGTTTGACATCTCCATGTCCATGAGTTGTGAAACATAGTCATCAACTAATACGTGTACTAGTCTAATATTCATGCGTGTCCTCACATGAACACCGACTAGGGACAACTTTAGAATAACCATACAAGTAAAAGAGTTTTACAAACAATTCACATAATTGCCTATCAATTCAAGGAGCCTTTAATGGATATTCAAATAACATAATATAAATCATGGATACAATGGAATATCATCATCTCTATGATTGCCACTAGGGCATATCTCCCACAGGTTTGAGTTCTTATATGTGATGATAAAATATATACTCATGGCACAATTATTTTCTAACAACAATTAAATTTCTAGCTACGAACTGAAATTAAAAAGGTGCTGGCCAAAATGCCCTCGTTGCAACAAACCACTATGCAACCAACGTTTGTTGTTGCAATATACATTATTGCTACAAATTTTATGTGTTGCTATAGGACGTGTCTACCACCAACAATGATCCGTTGCATTTTACATCTATTACCCCCAACAATGATTCATTGCATTACCTTTTATTACCACGAGCAAATGAACGTTACAATTGTGACTCTAGCCACCAAATTTCTTACGTTGCAATATTTATTTGATGCAATGGAGCACACTGTTGGGATACGAGGTAGGCTACACTAGCGCAAATCAAAATTTCTACCGCGTAAACCAGGAAGAACTGACGTATAAGGATCACGGGATTACCACTCGACGCACTACTGGTGCGGAAGATGTAGATTTGCGTCGATGCAGCGAAGACGATCAACGTAGTCGTACGTAGTCGATCATGCCAACGTCCAGCAGCTCCTCAGCAGCTCGTCCACGTGCAGCAAGATCGCCCTCGTGCCGCGGCTCGTCGTCGGCTCGTTGTGGCTCGTCGTGGCTTGTCGGCGGCTCGTCCAAGTGCTGCAGGCGCAACACCTCCAAGGTATCCACACGTGTAGGGAGGAAGCGTCGCAAGCCGGACTACTAGATCCGTGAGTTGCAACAGGCGAGGGCGTGGGAGGCACGGCAGATGTGTTTCGCCAAAAGGTGTAAACCCTAGGGCGCCCCACCCCTCTATTTATAGAGGTTCCGGACGGGCCTCTGGGTTCGAGGCCCATTAGTACTTCTAAACCTAATCCAACTCGGATCAGATCCGAATTGGGCTTCCAGCCCCTTAAGTGTGCGACCCTATGGGTTCGGATACGTATAGACATGGCCCGAGTACTCCTACTCGGCCCAATAGTCGGTAGCGGCCTCTAGCAAGACGTGCCAACTCCTATACGCACACGAAGATCATATCAGACGAACCATCACAACATAATATACATGCTATTCCCTTTGCCTCACGATATTTGGTCTAGCTTCAAGCCGACCGCTCTTTCTCGATCCTGTGATTCGGAATCTCTTTGTAGGTTAACTCTTAACCGTACGTAACATGGCCATACATTTTCTGATCCGATCACTCGAGGGGCCCAGAGATATCACTCTCAATCAGAGAGGGGCAAATCCCATCTTGATTGACCATGTCTCATAGCATGCTTCTTGACAAACCCGAAAGCTACCTTTATAACTACCCTGTTACGGCGTAGCGTTTGATAGCCCCTAAGTAGATCGATCCACATCTTGAATACATGCGACAATCTCAGGTCTAAGGACAAAGCGTATATGTTGTTTAAAGAGCAAACTACTTCTCGTGTTGGGTTAGTCCTAGCACATGTCTCCATATGTGTCCACATTATTAGTTCAACATCTCCATGTCCATGACTTGTGAAACATAGTCATCAACTAATACATGTGCTAGTCTAATATTCATGTGTGTCCTCACATGAACTCCGACTAGGGACAACTTTAGAATAACCATACAAGTAATGAGTTTTACATACAATTCACATAATTGCAAATCAATTCAAGTAGCCTTTAATGGATATTCAATGAACACAATATACAAATCATGGATACAAATGGAATATCATCATCTCTATGATTGCCTCTAGGGCATACCTCCAACAGTCTCCCACTTGCACTAGAGTCAATCTAGAAGGTACCTAATACCCATAGCTCTTACATGCGCATCATGCTTAGCCTGCGGGAGTGGTTTTGTCAACGGATCAGAAATGTTCAGATCCGTGTGTATTTTGCATATCTTGATCTCACCCCGGTTAACGAAGTCTCGAATGAGATGAAATCGCCGCATTACGTGTTTGTTCTTCTGGTGGTTCCTTGGCTCCTTTGCTTGCGCAATTTTCACATTATTATCACAGTAGAGATTCAATGGGCTAGACGCATTCGGGAACACGCCAAGCTCAATGAGGAAATTCCTTATCCAAACACCTTCCTTCGCGGCTTCTGAAGCCGCAATGTACTCGGCTTCTGTCGTAGAATGAGCCACCGTCTCCTACTTGGAACTCTTCCAACTAACAGCACCATCATTTAGCGTGAACACAAATCCTGATTGTGACTTTGAATCATCTCTGTCGGTTTGGAAACTAGCATCGGTGTAATCTGTTACAACGAGCTCCTCCTCACCTCCATAGACAAGGAACATATCTTTAGTCCTTCTCAAGTACTTAAGAATGTTTTTCACCGCTGTCCAATGACTCTCACCTGGATCAGACTGGTGTCTGCTTGTCATACTTAGCTATCTCTATAGATCTTAATGCCCAGAATGTATGCTGCTTCCCCTAAGTCCTTCATCGAAAAACTATTTTTTCAGTGAAGTCTTTACGAACTCAAGCATAGGAATGTTATTTCCAATCAGTAATATGTCATCCACATATAAGATTAGAAATACAACAGAGCTCCCACTATCCTTGTTGTAAACACAAGACTCTTCTTTGTTCTTGGTGAAGTCAAACCCTTTGACCACTTCATCAAAACGAATGTTCCAACTCCTAGATGCTTGCTTCAATCCATAAATGGATCTCTGAAGCTTGCATACCTTTCCAGCATTTTTCCGATCGACAAAACCCTCGGGCTATATCATATACACGTCCTTAGCTAGGTTTCCATTCAGGAAAGCTGTCTTGACATCCATCTGCCATATCTCATAATCGAAATATGCAGCTATAGCTAGAATAATCCGAATGGACTTAAGCATCACTACGGGCGAGAAGGTCTCGTCGTAGTCAACTCCTTGAACTTGTCGAAAACCTTTTGCGACAAGTCGTGCTTTATAGATGTGAACATTTCCATCCATGTCCTTTTTCTTCTTATAGATCCACTTGCACTCTATGGCTTTAACACCATCAGGCGGGTCAACCAAGTTCCAAACTTGATTGTCTCCCATGGACTCTATTTCGGATTGCATGGCACTCTGCCATCTTTCGGAGTCTGGGTCCATCATTGCTTCTGCATATGTCGCAGGCTCATCATTGTCCAACAATAATATTTCCCGCATTTCGCGGAGCCTTGCTGACCTTTGTGGTTGTGGCGGTGCTTCTCTTGCCATGGGTATCTCAACTTGTTCTGCTACGTTAGCATAACTCATTGATTCTTGCCCGATCGGCTCATCTTGAACTTCTTCAAGATGCACTATCTTTCCACTCTTTTCTCCTTTGAGAAACTCTTTCTCTAGGAAAACCCCGTTCCGAGCGACAAACACTTTGCCTTCTGATCAGTTGTAGAAATAATATCCCAAAGTTTCCTTTGGATATCCCACGAAAATGCACTTATCCGACTTGGGTGTGATCTTGTCCGACTGAAGTCGCTTGACAAACACTTCACATCCCCAAATCTTTAGAAAAGACAAACTAGGAACCTTTCCAGTCCATATCTCTTATGGTGTCTTAACTACGGATTTAGATGGTACCCTATTTAGTGTGAAAGCTGCTGTTTCTAGAGCGTATCCCCAAAATGACAACGGTAGGTCCGACTGGCTCATCATTGATCGAACCATGTCTAACAAAGTTCGATTACGTCGCTCGGATACACCGTTTCTCTAAGGTGTTCCAGGCGGCGTAAGTTGTGGAACAATTCCGCAACTCTTTAGATGATTGCTAAACTCGTGGCTCAAATACTCGCCTCCATGATCAGATCGTAAGGCCTTAATTTTCTTGCCACGCTAATTTTCAACTTCATTATGAAATTCCTTGAACTTTTCAAAGGTTTCAGACTTGTGCCTCATCAAGTAGACATAGCCATATCTACTAAAATCATCATTGAAAGTTATGAAGAATTGGAATCCTCCTCTAGCCGTCGTGCTCATTGGTCCGCATACATCACTATGTACGAGTTCCAACAAGTCTGTTGCTCTCTCAGGAAAACCTGTAAAAGGCATCTTGGTCATCTTGCCTAGCAACCAAGCCTCACATGTCTCGTATGATTCAAAATCAAACGAAGTTAGAAGTCCATCAGAATGGAGCTTCTTCATGCGCTTTTCACTTATATGACCCAAACAACAATGCCACAAGTAGGTAGGACTCAAATCATTAGGCCGAGGCCTTTTAGCACTTATGTTACAGACAGGTGAACCATCAAGATTTAAAACAAATAATCCATTCACAATGGGTGCAAAAGCCATAAACATATTATTCTTAGAGATCACACAACCATTGTTTTCACTCGCAAATGAATAACCATCCTTCATCAAGCATGAAGGAGACAAAATGTTTCGACTTAAACTAGGAACGAAATAACAATTATTCAACTCCATAATAAATCCTGACGGGAGGTGGAGTTGCATCGTCCCGACGGCCAACGCAGCAACTCTTGCATTATTGCCCATGCGGAAATCAACTTCTCCTCTTTCCATGCTTCTACTTCTTATCATTCCCTGCATCGAATTGCAAATATGAGCAACCGATCTGGTATCAAATAACCAAGAATTAATAATTGTATCAGTGAGAAATATGTTGTCTATAACATTAACAACAAGCGTACCTGAGGTCGAAGTACTCTTACTTCCGCCATTCTTCAACGAAGCTAGGTAGTTTCTCTTCAAGTGACCAAGTTCATGACAGTAAAAGCACTCTTTGTCTGGAGTAGGTCCAGGTCCAACTTTAACCTTGGGCGCTGGGTTTGGCTTGGACGTTCCAGTCTTGCCCTTCTTCTTCCAAGAATTGCCCTTCTTTTTAAAGCTAGGCTTGTTCTATATAGCCATCACATGGCTGGTACTAGCGCTTTTCTTGATGTCAGCCTCTGCTGTTTTAAGCATGCCACACAGCTCATTCAGACCCTTCTCCGTCCCATGCATATGGTAGTTCGAGATGAAGTTCCCATAGCTTGGTGGAAGAGACGAAAGAATGAAATCAGTGGCCAACTCTTGGCCCAGTGGGAAGCCCAGCTTCTCCAACCGTTGAGTGTAACCAACCATCTTGATTACGTGTGGTCCTACTGCTGCACCTTCTGCTAGCTTGCTCTCAACAAAGGCCTTAGACACATTGAACCTTTCAGTCCTGGCATGTGTTTGGAACATGTCTCTAAGCGCCACGATCATATCGTGCGCCTCATGGTTTGTTTCGAACTGCATCTGCAGCTCGAGTTCCATGCAAGCAAGCATAAGGCAGCTTACTTCGAGGTTAGCATCACATGCTTTCTTGTAAGCATTCTTAGCAGCAGCGGGTGCATCATCAGCAGGTTCTTCTGGTAGTGGGTTGTCTAGAACATCTTCCTTTTTCTCAGCCTTGAGAACAATTCTCAGGTTACGGATCCAATCCAAGTAATTTGTTCCATTCAACTTATCCTTCTCAAGGACCGAACGCAAAGCAAACGGTGTAGTGCTGCTAGGTGCCATTTAATCTACAACAAAGTAATGCAAAATACACTAAGACAAACGTATCCATGATAGAGCAAATCATATTAAACTATTTTAACAGAATCTACTCCCACTAAAATCAATATCCCTCTATTGAAACTTAGTGATTCAGGATCCACAACTAACAAGTCTACTAGTGAGCTTTAGCATCACCACTAGCAAACAAGGTAGATCGGTAAGCAACTTTTGCTAATCACATCACATATGACTCTTGTTGTTGGGTGACATCTCTATGTCTCGGCGCCCAACCTTTATGCCCCAAGGTTCTTAACCATTAAGATAACCTTGTTAAGCAAACCAACCCTTATGCGTGTAAGTGTCCGACACAAACCCGTCTAGTCAAGGAAAACTAGTGGTACCCTAATTTCATAGACCCACCACTAATTGTACAAGATATAGGACGGTGCAAGTTTTAGTTGGGAGGGCATACTAACTTAAACTTTGTGAGGGATCGTTCTACTTCTAACATCACAGCATGCAGAAAGTAAAACATAAACATAATAGCATTCACACAGTTGTGACACAGTATGACCCATTTTCATATGGTGATCTCCATCTCCATAGAACCTGTTCACCATGGTGATCCCCATCTCCATGTTCCATGTGCGCCATCCTCCTGGTGATGATTCCTCCAAGAACTAGAACATGCTATTACGCCTAACAGCTAGTAAAGAAGGTAGTAATGAAGATTACATAGTTGCTTTGATCATCACAGATTGGTACGCAGACCATTAAATACAATAAAGTGACAACACATATGGCTCCTGCCGTGTTGCCGTATGCGCGACACGCAGGTCACAAATGAGTTACACACATGCATCATATACACAAAGGGCCATACTGATCACAAGATACATACATCCTGCAAAATAGAGTTAAGTGTCCTAACATTCCAAACTTCGGATGCCCGAAACTTTATCTTCCAAGCCGAATTTGGGAAATCTAATTTCGCCAAAAACGGCAAAGCCGTTGAATTTCATGTGTAACTTTTTTTGTAGATCAATTTTCATATAAAATTCGCCCCGATCCGAGATCGTACCGAAAAGTTATGGCTGATTTACCGAAGCATACGCATACGGCAAAAATCCCGACCCCGGTAGTAGATCCCATCTACTTTTGCACATCTAATGCGCCTGGCGTATGACCCTAGATTTCAATTCGACCAATCATATTGATCTTCGCTCACTGCAACTAGATTTACGTGTATCACTTAACTCCGATGGCGGAAACCGACCGGTAGGAGTATGTTGTTACACTACCATTGCAGCAAGAGCACGAAACCAGGACATAGATCAAACTGAAAACTCGCATATCTCCATATGCACACATCCCGAATCCAAAACTAAATAGCTACGGCTCTGATACCACTGTTGGGATACGAGGTAGGCTACACTAGCGCAAATCAAAATTTCTACCGCGTAAACCAGGAAGAACTGCCGTATAAGGATCACAGGATTACCACTCGACGCACTACTGGTGCGGAAGATGTAGATTTGCGTCAATGCAGCGAAGACGATCAACGTAGTCATACGTAGTCGATCAACGTAGTCGTACGTAGTCGATCACGCCAACGTCCAGCAGCTCCTCAGCAGCTCGTCCACGTGCAGCAGATCGCCCTCGTGCCGCGGCTCGTCAGCGGCTCGTCGTGGCTCATCGGCGGCTCGTCCAAGTGCTGCAGGCACAAAGCCTCCAAGGTATCCACACGTGCAGGGAGGAAGCGTCGCAAGTCGGACTGCTAGATCCGCGAGTTGCAACAGGAGAGGGCGTGGGAGGCGCGTGTTTCGCTAAAAGGTGTAAACCCTAGGGCGCCCCCACCCCTCTATTTATAGAGGTTCCTGACGGGCCTCTGGGTCCGAGGCCCATTAGTACTTCTAAACCTAATCCAACTCGGATCAGATCCGAATTGGGCTTCCAGCCCCTTAAGTGTGTGACCCTATGGGTTCGGATACGTATAGACATGGCCCGAGTACTCCTACTCGGCCCAATAGTCGATAGCGGCCTCTAGCGAGACGTGCCAACTCCTATACGCACACGGAAATCATATCAAATGAACCATCACAACATAATATACATGCTATTCACTTTGCCTCACGATATTTGGTCTAGCTTCAAGCCGACCGCTCTTTCTCGATCCTGTGATTCGGAATCTCTTTGTAGGTTAACTCTTAACCGTACGTAGCATGGCCATGCATTTTCTGATTCGATCACTCGAGGGGCCCAGAGATATCACTCTCAATCAGAGAGGGGCAAATCCCATCTTGATTGACCATGTCTCATAGCATGCTTCTTGACAAACTCAAAAGCTACCTTTATAACTACCCTGTTACGGCGTAGCGTTTGATAGCCCCTAAGTAGGTCGATCCACATCTTGAATACATGCGACAATCTCAGGTCTAAGGACAAAGCGTATATGTTGTTTAAAGAGAGAACTACTTCTCGTGTTGGGTCAGTCCTAGCACATGTCTCCACATGTGTCCACATTATTAGTTCAACATCTCCATGTCCATGACTTGTGAAATATAGTCATCAACTAATACATGTGCTAGTCTAATATTCATGTGTGTCCTCACATGAACTCCGACTAGGGACAACTTTAGAATAACCATACAAGTAATGAGTTTCACATACAATTCACATAATTGCAAATCAATTCAAGTAGCGTTTAATGGATATTCAATGAACACAATATACAAATCATGGATACAAATGGAATATCATCATCTCTATGATTGCCTCTGTCATATTGCAATACTGTCATATTGCAGCCACGTCTTTCATTGCAACAGTAACTCATGCAACTCATGCCGCGGGTTTTTGTCTCGTTGCTCTTCTTCTTCATCGTCTTGTCCAGCGATGAGAGTGAAGAGTTCTCATTCTGGAGAGTAGCTTCACGTCCTTGAAGTCATGACCTCCATGGTGTCGCCTTCCTCGTAGATGGGCGACAAAGGAGCTTCCTCCTGGTACAGGAGGGTGTCGAGGTAGGCGATGAGGCGTGAATCATCCACGGTGTTGAGGTAGGCAAGTAGCTTCATGTTGGGCTAGTAGACGAATCTGCCTTGGGGGTTGATGTGATCACCAGGCCCTACTACAGACCTGATAAAGGGGTCTCCTCGTCCGGGTCTAAGTAGTAGTCGAGGTCCTTGATCATATCCGTATTGGATTGTGAATAGGATAGGATAGCCTGATAAATAGTAGCCACGTTACGGAGTCCGAACGGGAATTGACTCAGGCGGTAGTCCGATTCGCACGATGTCTTGTGCACCAGCTCGTGAGAGTCAATCCGACTGGCGGCAGAAGTCGAGTTGCACTCGGACTCGTCCCCCTAGCCTTTGACTAAGTTAGAAATTGAAAATTCATCAAAATTCTTGATGAGATCTTCCAAAGCTTGATGCTGGAGCTTCATGGTTTGTTGCTTCTTCTCCGGGGTCGACGCAATGTGGCGATGGAAATTTTCAGCGCCGTTTGCAACGTAATCCCAGGAGCCAAAGATGAACATCGCGCCTGCTTCAAACATGATGATTGGCTTGATGATGACTTGGGCCATCAAGTTCGCCAGTGGATTCTCTGCGAGAGCTCGTACCTGGCATGCCAGCTGTTGGTGTTTAGACCCAGCAACCTACCGGGGGTGCTTGAGGTATTGTTTTGGTTAATGGGGCTCGCCGAGATCAGGAACTCAAAGGTGAACACAGACACACGATTTAGATAGGTTCAGGCTGCTAGATTGTGTAATACCCTACGTCCTGTGTGTTGGTTGGATTAGATTCGATTGCTTTGGAGGGGGTCCCTACCTCACCTTATATTGCCGGGAGCAGGGTTACAGGTTGGTTGTTTACAAGAATACTAGTCAAATTCGACTAGGTGAGTCTTACTCTAATTGCTATGAGTACTTTTCCTAATCCTTGACTAGTTCCTATCTTGCCATGTAGACTACACCGTCTTACACCATAGCCTCCATGTTAGATACATCTTGGTGTCCAGCCCTATTTTTAAGATTGTCGAAACCTTCTGGTGGGCCCATAGATGTATGTACGACACTGCCATATGTGATAATCTTTTTTCTTCATCTCTTATTTTTAATGATAAGCATGGAACTTGCTCAGTCCCTTCCTTGTTCCACCTCATGACTTGCTTCATAGCCATGAACATCTCGATGGCCACATCCTTTTGCACACTAACTGGACCATTGAGAGCAAATTGCATCCAACCAATATTGCTCAGAAGCTTGTAGATATCATTGTGGAACCCAATATTCTGAAGAAAGTCGTCGTCGAAATCATGGTTGGCAACAAGTCTTCCTTCAATATTCTTGAGCCTCTCCTCTTCATCCTTGCTTTTTATTGTGAAGCCGTATATCGACTTCTTTTCAGCATAGCTACTCTGAGAGCGAGTTGCTCTCCTTGAAGGTTGCGGCACATCTTCAGGAATTCCACGCGGTTCACCGAACCGCATGGAAGAGCTTCTAGTGTTCATCCCATCGAGCAGCATGCAGTCGCTGCGTGGTGCCTCCATGTCAATGTCACCGCCCCTCGGCGACTCGGAGACCGAGTACCGCCGCGAAGCGCTCGACGTAGACAAAAGCTTCGACCCATGATCATGACTTCTTTGACTTCTTGAAAATCCTTCCAATGCTCTTCATCTCTACACACTTCAAAGAAAACACTTCGCTGGAGTTTCTTGCCAACGAGAATTTGCACAAGAGCAAGAACTATCAAGAGGTGGTTGCTAAAAAATTTTATTTGCTGGAATTTTTGTGTGTGAGTGGAGTTTCAAAATTTTCAGAGGCTAGCCAGAGGTGTTCTTAGTGCTCTAGGTGGAAAAAATAGATGAACAATGAGTAGAGCAACTTACCTGGCAAGGGGCACCACGGGGGTCTTAAAAAGACCCCAAGCTGATCGGCCTGAAGCACGCCAGGCCGATCGGCCTGGTGTGTTTTTGCCTCCTCTGGTCCCCATCTTTCTTCACATGGCAACTTGATCATTATTGCACCAAAAATTCAGGTCTTCACATGAAGGGCACCACCAAGTCAATCTCCTCCACTCCTTTGTATTGTCACTTTGTTGAAAATCATGAACCTATGTTGAAAATTCAAGTCTTCACATGAAGGGCAATGTCGGTGTTTTAGACCAGCAACCCGCCTAGGGGTACCCTAGGTGGTCTTTTATGCGGTAAGGGTCGTCGAGAATCAAGGAATCAATGGTGACGCAAGGAACACGATTTACACAGGTTCGGGCTGCTAGATCACGTAATACCCTACGTCCTGTGTGTTGGTTTGTATTGATCTTGGGGATCTGCTTTGAGGGGGGTCCCTGCCCGGCCTTATATACCCGGGAGGGTAGGGTTACAAGTCTGAGTCCTAGTCAGGTACTATTACAGAGTTCTACTCGGAGCCAACCCGAGTAGTTTTCCATAAACATACAAGACTAGTCCGAGTAGGATACGCCCATCCTTGTTCTGATCACGTCCGAGTACATCCCATAGTGGGTCGTCCAAGGCCTACTCGTGGTTCTGGGGAGTAGTCCCGACAAGCCCCCGAGTACTTTGTAGTCGTGCGCCATAGTCAGGCACTGCAGGCACTACCCGAGTAGTTTTGCGGACTGAAGTGTCCGAGTACTGTCGTGTGGCTGGAAGGTACTCTTTCAGCAGCTTCGAGTTGTCTCCATCCCGAGTAGTTTTTATATGGTAGTGCGATGTCAATCGCACTCCATATGGAGTAGCCCCCGGGCCTTAGGTTGAGTCGAAGACTCAGGCTTAGGGTCAAACCATCTTTTGCCCATTTTACCCTCGGAGATCTTGAAAAAGAAAAAACTGACCAACGGGTACGGTACCCGCAGCCCCCGAGCACTTAGGCGATTCCTGTCGTTGAAGTGGTCAGCAATCCATTGAATGTAGTAACCGTTGGGTGTTTATTGCGATTAATACACAATTTAATCTGTCCGTTGCGCAACTGACGCGTCGAATCTGGAACCGGCGGAGATAAATCCGGAAAACCCCCTTTTCAGTTGTTGTGACGCTGCACGGGCATTAGATCTATTTGCTTCCTCCTCCTTTGTGCCTTCGCTCGCTGTCACCACCACCAGTGCTGCCGCCTCCGCCATTGCTGCTTAGATCCGGGTGGAAACCTCTTAACTTGAGGTTGAGGCCTAGCAGATGCGCTCCAAGAAGATGGGTAAGAAACCTGAGAAGACCCAAGGCAAGGTTCCGGCAATGGGCAGGATCAGATCCAAGAAGGGGAAGGAGTTGGTGCTGCCGGCGCCGAAGGTGGGGCTGATGAACCAGACTGCTCCGCCGCCACCTGGGGCAACTTGGCAACATTCAGTGATGAAGGAGGAGGGAGTCCAGGCGCTAGTCGACGCCAAGCTCCTTCAACCAAAGGAAATCGTGCAGTGGCGCCCCGCATTCCCCAATGCGTGGCAGTTCGAGGAACACCCGGCGGAGACGGTGATGCTTGCTCACTTCATGGAAAGGGGACTGGCCGTGCCTACCTCCGACTTCTTTAGAGGTATTCTCGAGTATTACAGTCTTCAGCTCGTCCACTTGAATCCCAATGGAGTACTGCACATGGCTATATTTGTACATCTGTGCGAAGTGTTCCTGGGAATACCTCCAAGCCTCGAGCTATTCAGGAAGTTGTTCCGTTGCAAGCCT
Organism: Setaria italica; assembly: GCF_000263155.2. NCBI lineage: Eukaryota > Viridiplantae > Streptophyta > Magnoliopsida > Poales > Poaceae > Setaria > Setaria italica. Next base: position 18,944,399 of record NC_028450.1, on the reverse strand, counting down.
CAACCGAGTGCCCAGCGGACGGAGGTCTTTGGAGGTGCCGGGTTCCAACTCAGGAACTCGAATGCATACATTGAGTATAATCTGACCGACTCCCATGAGGACTGGAAGAAAAGGTGGTTCTACATCGGGAACCATGATCCTCGCCTGCCTGTGGTGACTGGGCACGTGCCCAAGCATGCGGAAAACTGGGTAAGCGAGCCTGAAGATACTCCGGAGCTTGATCTTCAGATGCAGCAGATCACCGAGTTGAAAGTACTCGGTCTGACTGGGATCAACGTGGCAGCCAGCTTTCTGAAAAGAAGAGTCCAGCCGCTTCAGAAATGCGCTCACCTGGGAAGTGAGTACAAGGGTCTGAAAGATTCGTCGCGTATGTCTGAGGAGGACATATCTGACGATGTCGTGGAGGCGCTGCTGGCGAAATTTTTCAGGAACTATCAGGGAGTACCAGTACTTCCTGCGGCCCTTCGCCAGTATGAATCCCGGTACGAGCCAGAGGTGGTAAGTATTTCCATCTTGACTTGTTTTCTGTTGACTTGTGATTCGTGTTGCTGACACCGTTTTGTTTGTTTTAGAAGTCTCGAGTACTTGACGGCTATGTGGCTCAGTCGGAAGAAGAATCAGAGGCCGCCATCGAGGAGTCAGAGGAAGAGCCTTCTCCCCCTGTCAAGAGGCGCAGAGTAATCCGCAAGATGGCCGTGGCTAAGTCTGTTGCAACCACTGAAAAGTCTCGGGGTACCAAGGTATGTACTCGATAATCTTGTATGTTACTTATGAACTTTGAGATGCTTTATTTGATGTGGTGAATCATGTCTTGGTTTATGAAGGCTGTAGAGGAGATTATCTCTGAAGAGATAGCCGCGTCCGACCCTGAAGTTGGTGAGGTGGCCGTCGACATATTGCCGGAAGAAATGCCGTCAACAGCTGTGGTAGCCCCCGAGTTAACCGCGCCAGCTTCGTCAGCTGCCGTGCCGCCCACTGTTGATCAGGCGGTTCTGGGGCTGCCTGCTGGGGTGGCAAAGGAGGTGTCACCAGTACTTGCTACGGGCACCTTGCTATCAAATGTGATCGCCAGCGGTAAGCGCTATCCTTGTCAAATGTAGTCATTTGAGTAGTACTGTAGTCTTGACTTCGGTTTTGTAGGTCTTGGTCAGAAAACGGCGGCGGCAGCTGTTCCCGCGGCTCCGAGTACTCGGCCGCCTATGGCCGAGAAGAAACATGTGCGACTGCCGCCACGCTCAACCCGGTGAGCACCCTTGTCCTCTTGAACAATGTTGCATTGTCTGGAAATCATGTAGTAACACTTTGGCGGTGCAGGGATGCGGAGGAAACTATCCCTATAGAAACAGGGGTAGTACCGGACCCTTTGGCCACAACATCTGTTCCTTTTGAGGACATGATTGTTGAAGAAGTTCCCGAGGTAGACCCAGGTCGTCTTGGAGCTACGATGTCGATGCTTCAAGACGTGATTCGCTCAGTAGAGGAGCCTGCTGCTGCATCAGGCTCGGGAAGTGCCGGCCTATCCTCGTCCTCTAGCGGAGTGCTAGCAATTGTTGAGAAGTCCAAACAAACAACTGCTCCAGGTAGGTGGCTGAAATTTGTTATTGGAGTCATAGTCAGTAGCTAATATGGTGAATGTTGTAGGTGCCATTCTGGGTACAGCTCCTCATCTTGTGGGGAGTACCCAAAGGCCAGTACTCAATCCGCCTTCTGACTTAGAGCTCCAGAGGGCCATGGATGTGTTCCGGGGCGTTCAGGTAGATATGGCTGTCATTACTGCTTGACCCAAGTAGTCGTACGGTGTAAAACTCACCACAGCGTACTTGTATCTTTTCAGGAAAGAAACCACCAGCTGGAGCAGGAATGCGCCCGACTGAAAGAAGCGCTTCGGGTTCATGAAGTCGGGGCAAAATCCTTTGCCGTGGAGCGCGCGGATCACGCCGTTCTGCAGGAGAAATTGGAGAGCCGCTATAAATCCTTGAACAAGAAGTATCAAGGTAAGCATTGCAACTGCTTTTGGGTGTGTCCAACTGTAGTTGGTTGTAGCCTGAGTTCCTTTTGTTTTGTAGAGCTCAAGAAACAGGAGGCGTCTGCAAGGAACCAGGTCATTGATTGGAGGAACGCTCATGACCGAGTGGCAAATGAAGCCGAACATCTTCGAGCCGCGCTCACTGAAGCGGAAGCTGCATGTGAGCACCAGCGGGACCGAAAGATGCAGAACAGCGTGATGCTTGCCATGGCCATGGTGGCATGCAGGGATCATGCCCAGACCTTGGGACGACTTCGTGGTGAACTCCAAGAACTGTCCGGAGCTGCCGAAGAGTTGGTGAATGCCATAGCCCCCATGGAAGGCGCAGGACCGCAATCGCTAGTAGAGCAACTGAGAGCTGCCCCGAGTAAAGTAGCAGGACTTTGCAGGACTGTTTGCAAACAGGTACTTGCAGTTGTGAAGTCCTACTATCCGAGGGCAGACTTGGCGGCGGCTGGAGATGGCGTGGCTCGCAACTACACAGAGGAGGCCTATGTGCAGTACCTTGAGGAGGCGGAGCCCATTGCAGCCAAGATGTCAGAGTTCGTCTTTTTAGAAGAACTTTGAGCTTTTGTGTGTACTCTTGTTCTTGTACCAAGTATGTTGATACTTTTGAATGTCAAGATGTTGGAATTTGGGGTCTGTTTGTCTTGAAAAAATGTTGTTGAATCCCAAAGTTGTTGTAACTCTGCTGTGCCCGACCCTTTGAGAAAGTAGCACCACCTCGCCCGACCCCGAGTCTTAGGGTCGGATGCGCCCGACCTTTCGCGGGTGGAACTTCGCCTCATCCAACCCCGAGTCCTGGGGTCGGAGGTGTCCGACCCCTCGCGGGTGGAACTCCGCCTCGCCCGACCTTAGGTCCTAGGATTGAAGTAGTCGGAGCCCCCGTCGTGTAGGCTAAACTTGGCCTGTAGTAGTCCCAAGTATTGAGTAGCCGTAATGCTGTTTGAGTACTCATCTTCGGAGGGACATGGATGCACTGTACTCAGCTGTCCTTTGTTGTCGTACGGGTGCACTGAGCTCTTTTGTCCGCTACGGAGGCACGGGTGTACTGTGCTCCTTTGTCTGTTGCAGCATGAGTGTCGTCACATGGGTGGAGTTAGGAGTCGTCAGACTCATTGATCACGGGTACACAATAACTCTTGGGCCGGTGGTAGTTGGAGCTTCCGGCTATAAATAGAGCCATCTGGTGGGCGAGCCAACTCAAACTCCTGAGTTGCAATGGATTGCCTGCGGTTGCTTCTGTTTGAGTGTAGAGAACCAGCAAAGAGCGCACCGGTGCTAGAAGATTCCTCGTAGATTAAGGCCACCTTGTCTCCGCAGGCTCCTGCGCTCGTAGGGATAGCCGCGATGCTAGAAGAATCCTCGTAGGAGGGTTCGTCGCCTGCCTTATCTTGTAGCTACTGATCCAGCAGAGTACGCGCTGGAACTCGCACCGAGTGATGGGTCATGAGTGTCGCGGTCTTCATCCCGCTTGAAAAGATAGTGGGGGTGCGGCCGTGGAGTAGATAGGCTTCGCAAGGCTAGCAAAAGAGCAGCCTTGGTTCCCTCTAGGTGCGTCTTCCTGGTTTTGACGTTGTCGCTGTCCTGGTGATGGCGGTAATGGAGTACCTGGACGTGCCTTGGGTAGGACACCAGGGTGTTGCAGCGTTTTGTGCAGCTTCCTTGCGTGTAGGCCCCTCCTACGGTCGGCAGACCTGAGTGGCCTTGTGATATAGTAAAAGCCTGAGACTTAAATGCAGCCTGCCAGTAGGCAGTTGCTTGTAGTCTTTGTGGAGCTGAGTCCTTGTACTCGTATGTAATGTGATGTACTTCTTGTTTCAATAAAGAAGAGTTTCCTTTGTTGTATTTGAAGCGAACACCCTTTGAAGTTAATAACCGAGTAGCCGTCCCGAGTAGTCACCTGGAAGTGAGTACTCGAGTGCTACTATGGGTAATAGCGACAAAGGTGTTCTATATTCCAAGAGTTTGGAACTTGTTCGCCTGAGAGCTCTTGGAGTCTGTAAGATCCAGGTCCTGTAACTTTTGATACGATGTAAGGGCCTTCCCATGGTGAATTGAGTTTGTGCAATCCTGATGTGTCTTGAATACGCTTAAGGACCATATCGCCCGAGTTAAAAGACCTTTCCTTGACGTTGCGATCGTGGTAACGCCTTAAACCGTCAAGGTATCTAGCAGATTGCACCAGTGATGCGCATCTTGCTTCTTCCAAACTGTCGATATCTGTATGCTGTGTTTCTATGGCAAGCTCTTCGTCATATTGTTCGACGGATGGTGATTGCCACATGATGTCGGCAGGTAGGATGGCTTCAGAGCCATATACCAGGAAGTAAGGTGATAGCCCCATAGTCTTGCATGGTTGGGTACGTAGGCCCCACAAGGCATTGGGTAACTCTTTGAGCCATCGGCCGCCTTTGGTGTTGCCGACGTCGTGTAGTCGTTTCTTCAGAGCATCGAGTATCATGCCATTGGCACGCTCGACTTGACCATTGGCTCGCGGATGAGCAACCGAGACATAGCGGACGTCGATGCCGCTGTTCTCGCAATACTCCCAGAAGTCATGATTGTTGAAGTTTGACCCGAGGTCGGTGATAATCCTGTTGGGAAAACCATAACGATGTACAATTTCATCCAAGAAGTCGAGAACTTGGTCTGCCTTTGGGCAAGTGACTGGTTTGACCTCGATCCACTTGGTGAACTTGTCGATTGCCATGAGTACTTTGTTGAATCCTCCTGGCGCGGTTGGTAATGGGCCAATCATGTCGAGCCCCCAGCAGGCAAATGGCCATGTTGGAGCTATTGTGACTAGCTTGTAAGCCGGCACATGTTGTTGTTTTGTGAAGAATTGGCAACCTTTGCACTTCTGGACGAGTTGCTTTGCGTCGGCCAGAGCCATTGGCTAGTAGAACCCTGCTCTGAAGGCCTTGCCGACTATTGTCCTCGAAGAGGCGTGGTTTCCACAGATTCCTCTGTGAATTTCTTCTAGGATTTCTTGGCCATCTTCTCTGGTAACGCACTTCATGAGTACTCCAGATGATGCGCCTTTTCTATAAAGCTTGTCTCCGACTAGAATGTAATTTTTTACCCGTCGGGAGATTTGCTCGGCTTTATTCTTGTCAGATGGTAGCTGGTGATCTTTGATGTAGTCGATGAAGGGTGTCCTCCAGTCGACTTCTATCATCATGATCTCTCGAGAGGCGTCAGTAGTCGGGACTACTGGCGGTAGGACCTGCTCAGGTATGGATGGCTTGCGTAACTCGTGTACGAAAATTCCTGCTGGAACTTCCGCATGAGTTGAGCCCATTTTGGATAAGACGTCGGCGGCAATGTTGTTGTCACGGACAATGTGATAGAACTCCAAGCCGGAGAATTTGTTTTCCAATTTACGGACTTCTTTGCAGTAAGCGTCCATATTGTCCTTGTTGCGGTCCCACTCGTTGACCTGGTTTATGACGACTAGTGAGTCACCGTACACCAGTAGTCGTTTGATGCCGAGGGAGATCGCAAGGCGAAGGCCGTGTAGCAGTGCTTCGTACTCGGCTTCGTTATTGGATGCTTCCCAGAATATCTACAGCACGTACTTGAGTTGGTCTCCTTTGGGGGAGATGAGTAAGACGCCTGCGCCGGCACCTTCCAGTTTGAGGGATCCGTCGAAGTACATTACCCAATGCTCTGGTCGCTCAACTGGAGTTGGAATATGATTTTCGGTCCACTCGGCTATGAAGTCGACCAAAGCCTGAGACTTGATGGCTGTCCTCGGCTTGAAGCTCAAAGTAAGAGCCCCGAGTTCAACTGCCCATTTGGAGATTCTACCCGTGGCATCTCTGTTATAGAGAATTTTGCCAAGTGGGAAGTCAGAGATGACTATGATGCTATGCTCTTGGAAGTAATGGTGTAGCTTCCGGGAGGTGAGCAGAATAGCATATAGGAGTTTTTGTATCGGTGGATACCGAGTTTTGGAGTCCGAGAGTACTTCGCTGACGAAGTAGACAGGTCGTTGAACCTTGTAGGCGTGGCCCGGTTCAGACCATTCGACTACTATTGCCGTGCTGATGATATGAGTAGTAGCAGAGATGTATAGGAGCAAGTCCTCGTTCGGCGAGGGAGCGGTGAGTACAGGAGGCTTTGACAGAAAGTCTTTGAGTTGTGTCAATGCCTTGTCTGCCTCTTCCGTCCATTTGAACTTGTCCTAGCATTTGAGAAGCTTGAAGAAGGGTAGTCCCCGTTCTCCAAGTCTCGAGATGAATCGGTTGAGAGCAGCCATGCAGCTGGTGAGTTTCTGCACATCTTTAATGCTAGCGGGAGCCTGCATGTTTGTGATGGCAGATATCTTCTCAGGGTTGGCCTCAATGCCGCGATCGCTAATGATGAACCCGAGTAGTTTGCCGGAAGGTACTCCGAAGACGCACTTGGTAGGATTGAGTTTCCATCGGAAAGCGCGGAGACTGGAGAAAGTTTCCTCCAAGTCGGCGATGAGTTCCTCCCGGTGTCTTGTTTTGACGACGATGTCGTCAACATAAGCTTCGACATTGCGATGAAGTTGTTTTTCAAAGCACATCTGTATGGCCCTTTGGTAAGTTTCTCCTGCGTTCTTGAGTCCGAAGGACATTGTTTTGTAGCAGAAAGCTCCAAAGGGTGTGATGAATGCTGTTTTGGCTTGATCTTCCTCTTTGAGGCTTATTTGATGATAGCCAGAGTAGCAATCGAGGAAGCATAGCAAGGCGCACCCAGCGATGGAGTCGACCACTTGATCGATCCTGGGTAACCCGAAAGGATCTTTCGGGCAATGTTTGTTGAGGTCGGTGTAGTCGACACACATTCTCCATTCATTGTTTTTCTTGCGAACAAGCATAGGATTGGCGAGCCAGTCAGGATGGAAGACTTCCTTGATGAATCCTACCGCGAGTAGCTTGGCTAACTCTTTTTTGATGGTGTCGCGTCTGTCCTGAGCGAAACGGCGTAGTCGTTGCCGTTTTGGAGTAGCTTTTGGATCAAGATTAAGGGAGTGCTCGATCAGTTCCTTGGGCACACCTGGCATGTCGGCCGGCTTCCAAGCAAAGATATCGTGGTTAGCCCGAAGGAAACTGACGAGCGCGAGTTCCTATTTAGGATCCAGCCCTGTTCCGATCAGGGCTGTCTTGGAAGGATCACCGGTCTGGAGGTCGATCGATTTGAAGTCTTGCTCACTGGCGGGTTTCACCTTTGTGGAGCCCGACTTGTTTTCTGGGATCTCGAGTTCAGTTGGATGGAGTCTCTTTGAAGCTGTGAAGACTTGCTGCATGGGACTAGGAGATTGAGTAGTCGCAGCAATTGCCATGGCTTCGGTGTCACACTCATAGGATCTCCGGAGATCTCCTCGTAGCGTGAGCTCTCCTTTGGGACCTGGCATCTTTAGTACCAGGTAGACGTAATGTGGTATGGCCATAAACTTGGCTAGTGCTGGCCGCCCGAGTATGGCATGATAAGATGTGTCGAAGTTGGCAACCTCGAATCTGATGAACTCGGTGCGATAATGTTCCTTAGTGCCGAAGGTGACTGGGAGGACAACTTGCCCCAATGGTATGGCCGCGTTTCCAGGCACAATGCCGTAGAAAGGTGAATCCGTTGGAGTAAGCATGTCCGTGACATCGAGGCACATTTTCCTTAATGTTTTGGCGAAGATGACATTGAGATCGCTCCCGCCATCGATGAGTACTTTGGTTAACTTGGAACCGGCCACAACTGGATACAAGACTAGTGGGAAACGGCCGGGTTCTGAAAATTTTGTCCATTGATCCTTTCTGCTGAAAGAAATTGGAACTTCCAACCATTTTAGCGGTGTGGGGTCCGTCGGCTCGATAGCCATGATCTCCCGGAGTACGAGTTTGTTGGCTCGCTTGGATGCTGTACCAGGGATGCCACCAAAAATGACGTTGACGGTTTTTGAGGCTGGTTGGAAATCACCATCGTCATCTTCGTCGTTGCGGGCTTTGTTTTTTCCCTTGTCTCTGTTTTTGGCGTACTCTTCAGGAGTTGGTGATGCTGGTAATTCTTGCATGACACGGCGCATGCTGTAACAGTCCAATGCGGAGTGCTTGCTAGTCGGATGCCATGGACACTGCTTTTTGAGTAGCTCCATGAAGGTTGGCCCGTCGTCGTTTCTGCGTTGTCCCTTTTTCCCGGAGCTGGTCATGGCGGCAATAGTATTGTCGGGCTTCCTTTTGCGATTATGATTACCTGGATAGGAATTTCGAGCATCATTATGACGAGGTTTATCTGAATCATTGTTGTGGGTGTTGTCGCGTCCGCGGTTACGGTGGGAACCAAACCGTTCGCAATTTCTCCCTATCCGGGTAGTAGCTTCCGGAACTTGATGTAGCAATTTCTATGTAGCTTCCTTCGTGGTTGGAGGTAAGTGGAACGCCTTCTTGATATATCAAGTTGTCTATATGGGCGATGAGGCGCGAGTCGTAGTCACGGTCGAGAAAAGATGGTCGCAATCCCGGCCAATGGACGAATCTGCCTTGTGGCGTTGAAGTTATTACCAACCCTTGGGCTGGGCCGAATAATGGTATTTCTGGAGAGTAGGATGAGTCAGAGTCAACGTCTTCATCATACCCGAGTTCAACTCGGGTTCGAGCAAGAAAATCTTGATAGACTTTTGTCGCGTTGCGAAGTCCGTGCGGGAACCGCTTTGAAGTCGAGGCTGATTTCGTTGCCGACTGAGGGCGCCGAATCCGAAGCGAGTCCAACCCTGAGTCCAGGGGTTGGCCGAGCCTGACCCTGTGAGGGAATAGCTCCGCCTCGCCCGACCCTGAGTGGGACTCCACCTCGCCCAACCCCGAGTTCTGGGGTCGGGAGAGCCTGTCCCTGTGGGAGGGTAGCTCCACCTCACCCGACCCCGAGGCCTGGGGTCGGCGAAGCCCGACCCTGCGGAAGTGTAGCTCCGCCTCGCCTGACCCCGAAGTAGGCTCCGCTTCGCCCGACTCCAGGGCCTGGGGTCGGCGGAGCCCAACCCTTGAGCGAGACGTTAGAGTAGTCCGAGGCGAAGTCGAGTCCGACGCGTAGTCGAACTTTTGCTTGACTTTGAAATCTTGATTTTTCCTGGTTACTTCTTTTGGTTTCTTCTCCTGAGAGTCGACGATCTGGCATCGGAACGATCCCGAGCCTTCGATGACGCAGAGCCAGGATCCGAAAACGAAGGTGACGCCGGCTTCGATGAAGAAGACGGGCCTGATGATGACTTTCGCCATTGAGTTCTCGCTGAGAAACTCGACGAGACCCCCTACCTAGCGCGCCAGCTGTCAGAGTTTTAGACCGGCAACCCACCTAGGGGTACCCTAGGTGGTCTTTTATGCGGTAAGGGTCGTCGAGAATCAAGGAATCAATGGTGACGCAAGGAGCACGATTTAGACAGGTTCGGGCCGCTAGATCGCGTAATACCCTACGTCTTGTGTGTTGGTTTGTATTGATCTTGGGGATCTGCTTTGAGGGGGGTCCCTGCCCGGCCTTATATACCCGGGAGGGCAGGGTTACAAGTCTGAGTCCTAGTCGGGTACTATTACAGAGTTCTACTCGGAGCCAACCTGAGTAGTTTTCCATAAACATACAAGACTAGTCCGAGTAGGATACGCCCATCCTTGTTCTGATCACATCTGAGTATGTCCCATAGTGGGCCGTCCAAGGCCTACTCGTGGTTCTGGGGAGTAGTCCTGACAGGCACCAACTACATAAATTTTGGTTGCACCGATATCATTCATTCTCATGAATTGAGGTGAAGCAATTTCGATTTCAACCGCAGGATAGTGGGTTTAGGTTCTAATTTTGGCCAAAAGTGAGAGAGGAATTTTGAATGAAATAAACAAAGGTGGTCGAGAGAAATTCTAATTCTAGGAAAACCGATGAGTTTCAAGTTTATGTAAACCAAAATCCTAAGGTCATGCAAGTCCTAGCATGCGTCAAAAATTTACAAAGTAAGAACAAAGCAGGCTCTACTCATGTGTTTATCATGAAAACAATTTAGGCTAATCATCATGGTCAAGATGAAAAGTCTAATAGGATGTGGATGTTTGGTTCTGGTTTTCCAAGAAAAAATCGAATAAAAACTGGGATGGCTCATGTCATTGGTTTATGAAAAAGAGAGGAATAGATAATAACTAAGTGAATAAAACTCCAAAAATTGTCTTGACCGAAGGTTCCACTTATTAAATGTTTACCAGGTATGACATAGCAAAATCTGCGACTCAATTACTTGAAAATTCAAATGTCTTTAGGGTTTTCCTCCCTGTAGCTTATTCTTGACTTGATGATCGGTTGGCCTCCCGCAAAGTGCTTCGTTAATAGTCTATAGCTAGACTCTTCAATTATTCACTTCGGACTAGCGCTCAGTGTCAGTGCTGCAGTCTTCAGCACCCACTTCTTTGCCATATTTGGCTTCTATGTAGGCATAGTGTTGACGCTGGATTTTGACACGTGTTTGGAATCGGCGTCAGAGGAGAAGAAAGACGGCCAGTGCGGTGGCTAGAAGCTACAGTTGGGAATCGATCGATTAAAGTTACAATGTTTCGGCCGACTAACAGAAGGAGTTAGTAGAGGTTGGCCGATTGGGAAGTCAGGATGGCTTGACCGGTGTGGGCCTGAGGTGGGCCAAGATGAAGATTAGCTAAAGAAGGGGATTGGCCCGTGGGGAGATGGTAACCAACTCCGATACGAGTTGTGTTTGTGAATATTTGTTATTGTTTAAAATTAGAGATAGATCCTAGTCGGTTAAGAAATTAGTTGTAATAGGGTATAAATAGCTTCCTCGTGAGGCTTGTAAACAACAACATCAATCAATCAATACAACAAATCTAATTTTTCTTCATACTTTACTTTCAAGTCGGCGACTTCACCAAAACCTTTTCTTTTCACGAGTTCGTACGGGTTGGCAGGGCTGCATCGACACGATCTCCAGCAATTTGTAAGTTCCGCTTATCGAGTAATATCTAAACTTTAACTTCGGGTGCATCGCTGTTGTTTCATTTAGATTTATTCACCAGTTATTGATATTAACTAGAATTATAGGTTTTATCTATTGCCCTAGTTTTATCACCAGTTATCTAGCTTGAGATTCTAACTGTCGGCTTCATTACTGTTATTCTTATTTATTGTCATATAGCCGATTAGATCTGTTTCAAGTGTTGCATTGGTATCGTTGCTTAAATTGCTCTAGTAGTTTCTTTACAATCGCTACGTGATCATCGGCTGCTCTATAGCCGGTCATCTCTACAGTAAATACGCTTTTCAAGACAGATCGGAACTTTAGCCGATTGAAGCCCTTGAAATTTAATACTTTTCTTTCCTTGTCAATCAACAGGTCAGATTGATTGGCACGCTGCGCGAACCGCACTAGGGCAATAACCCGAACAGGAGTTAAGCAGATTCTCCCGGGTCGTGTGTCCGATGCTGAGGGTCATCGGCCGATTTTCAGCACCAACACATAGGATTGGCTATCTTTTTGGTCTTCACAAGTTGGCATTCCTTCTTTTGGACGATAGCAACTTTTTCTACTGGCTTCTTTTCTTTTGCCTTCTTGTTCTTTTCGTCCTGCTTGACACAACGGTGTGGCGGTATATACTTGCTAGAAATCATGTTGCATACCTAAAAGTATGGGTGAAAATTGAATGTGCTCATAGTGCCATTAATATCGAACTTGATCTCGCCCTTCCCAACATCTATGTTTGCTCTTGCGGTCTTCAGGAACGGCCTCTTCAGGATGAGTGGGGATTTAGCTCCTTCTCCCATCTCGAGTATTACGAAGTCAACAAGGACAAAGTGATTCATGATCTTCACAGGTACATCTTCAACAATGACTTCAGGATAGCGAACGGTGTTGTCCACCAACTCCAAGCACATAGCAGTTGGTTCTGGCTCCAGCAGGCGTAGCTTCTTGAACACAACTTTAGGCATGACGCTCACACTTGCACCAAGATCACATAATGCCCTTTCGAACATCAGCGCTCCAATTGAACACGGAATCGTTGGACATCCTGGATATCTTTTCTTCTCATGAGCTTAATTAGCGATCGCAACATTGCACTCTTCTGTCATCTTGATGTGATCTATATTGAACTATGGGATCTCTCGGTTGTTCGTTAGTATATCCTTGAAGTAGCGAGCATAGGTTGGAACTTGTAGAGCGTCCAACAGTGGTATATTGATGTTCAACCTGCGCACAACTTTAACAAATTTTTCAAGCTGTTCGTCAGTTTTACCTAGACGATGGTGTGGCTTTCCTGGAAGAATCTTGGTGTCATCTTGATCAACCATCTCAAACTCCAGCTCTTTAGTTTCAATCATTGTAGCTAGGGTAGATGTCTTCTCCTTTGAAGTCATCTCTGCTTTAGCAGCTGGTTTAGGCTTCCTAGCTCCCGCTAGACATTCTGGATCTTCTATTTCCTTGCCTGAGCGAGTTTGAATAGCTTTAGCAGACTCTGGATTCCTTGGTTGTGCTAGAAATTTTCCTTCATTGCCTGTAAAATGCCCAAATAGTTGTGTAACTTGAGTCTCCAACATCTTCATCATGTTCATTACTTGGTGGTTTGAACTTCCGACCTCTGTCACCTTGCTGTCAATATTTTCCAAAATCTTGTACATACCCTTGAACTTAGTGACAGTGTCTTTGTTAATCTTGCCTTGGTCCTCCATGAAGTTCTTCAATTGAATGTGTAGAGGCACTGTGTTCTAGATGGATGAGCTTGCATTAAATTGAGGTCTATTCTGTCCATCTCGATAGTTGGATGGTGGAAACCACTCTCCCTTCTTCATGTAGTCTAGCAACTTTGCTTCCTCTGGTCAGTTCTTCCTAACATGGCCGTAGTCGCCACACTCTTCGCACGTTGATCTTGCTTCTGCTGCTGTCGTTGTCGAGATTAGCGGATCAAGACTACGGCTAGTAAATTTCTTTTATGCGCGTAAGGCTTCGGATGGTGGCGTGGGAAGACACAGGGTTAGACTGGTTCGGGCAAGAAAAGCCCTACGTCCAGTATGAGGAGCTGCTTGTGTTGCCCACGCGGGGTCTATAGTAGGGGGTACAAACAAGCGAGAGAGGGAGCCGGTCCCAAGTCTCCTGGGTGTGCACTGATGCTCTAATGGTGAGTGTGTGTGTTCTGTTGGCTTGAGAGTCCCCTGGTCTCAGGGCCCCCGGTTCTCCTTTTATAATGTAAGGAGAGCTCGGGGTTACAGATGAGTCAGGTGTGAGGAGAAGTAAAAGAGATAAGCTAAGTCAAGTAAAACACAAGGAGAGGGACCAAGTCCCCAAGTCGCCCTCTTTTGCTCCGGCCTTCGGCCCTTGTCAGCGCGTCCACCAGAGGAGGGCAGCTGCCTTTGGATCCTGTCGATGATCCCCCTGGCGACTGCTGCCGCCAAGCATGATGATGGTGTTCGGTTATGGCAACTGTGCGCATCGGGGAAGGCGGCCGACCCCTGTGTCCTGCTTGCGACCCGTGGAACACGGACGTCCCGTCCCTATCGCCAGATACGCGGGGGGAGAGAGCAAGCGGAACTCCCTCCTGTGCCTGGCGGCGTAGGCAATGAGTGTCTTTTGATGAAACAGGGGGAGCCACGGCCACTGTAGCCTGTGCGGTCGCGGCTACAGTATCCTACCCAGGTACTTGTGGCAGTCACGTCGAGGAGCGCGGGTGCCTTTCTGCGTGTCAGAGCCGCGGTGCATTTATGGCAAGATTGGTGAGGGGCCCACGAGATCCGCGCCCTCATATGCCAGTCTGCCCTCGAGGCGGCTTCTTGTCTTGTGCGCTCGGATGAGTCCGACCCCCTACGCCCAGGGTCGGGCGAGGCGAAACCTTGCGGCGAGGGGTCAGGCGCATCCGATCCTGGGACCGTGGGTCGGGCGAGGCGGAGTATTGCCATCGAGGGGTCAGGAGTATCCGACCCCGGGGCCCTGGGTCGAGCGAGACGGAGCGGGATGTTCCCTGCCCATGCTGGGCCAGCGGCAATCGTCAGTATCGCAGGTGGACCTGGGCCTTCATTATTGTTGTCTTAGGGGTCATTAGGAGGTCGTTAATATTTCCCCCCAACAGTAACCCCGAGCCTATGGTGGAGCGTGAATGCTCCTCCAGAGGCTGCTTTCGTTGTTCGTCGGGGATCTCTACTCGTCCTACAAGCTACAGTTAATCAGGGATACGGAGTGTTGTTTGCTCAGCTTAGCCGAGGAGATTGATCAGGTGAGGTGTCCCATGGGCGACTTGGCGCGTGAGGATCTCTTGTTGTTCCATAGGGCGCCTTCCGTATCGAGACTTCAAGTTGTGACCATTCGCGTGGTCATTGGTTGCGATGCTAGCCCTCGAGCCCCTGCGCGTTGCTGGAGACGGGTCAGGAGGCTAGATCAACTTTTGAACGTTACCCCCTCAAGCGTCCGTCCGTTGAGACGGAGGGGGTGAGCCGTGCCACGCTATCCGCGCCAGACGAGTCGTGGTGCTCGTTGACCTGCAGATGGGTCGATTCGAGTGGGGTCCCGGTCTCCGTTCGGAGGGGTCCAGTTTGGCCAAGCTGGTGGCGTACCCCAGATTCCGGCCGGCCAGTTCATATAGTTCCCGAGTCCTTTCGATCAAATCCGAGGGATCGTTGCCTTTCTTCAGGGAAAAACCATAAACTTTGGTGCCGGTCCGGACTCGAATGTGAGGTTGGGACGCCCTAGGCTATCGCTTGCCCAGGTGATGATCGCTAGCGGACCCGTCCCTTCTCACCCCTCGCTCAGGGGTGTCCTGGGGCGGCTGTCGAACCTGTAGTGGGCCAGCCTTCGAACCCCTGGACCGTAATGGGCCGTAGGGGCGTTTTCAGCCCCGTATCCCTTTTTTACCTTTCGGTGGGCCTTGGGCCGAACATGGAGGAGGTTGTGCGTGTACATTCTCCGAGAGGCGAAGTGGCGGAAGACGCTGGCCCGTGAAACGAGGGAGGAGGGGATGTTTCCTGCAGCAGGTCGTGCGCACAAGTTCCAAAAAAGGTAGGCGTGATGGGGCATACCTAGCGCTGCACTTACTGTGATGGGGCCGCCTGTTCCACTTCCCACGCACCTCCCTATAAGACGGAGAGTCCGCCTCACCGGTTCCGCCCTCAACTGCTCCCATGTCTTTTCACCTTCTCACGCGCCTTTTGCCTTCTTGCGCGCCGTTCGTCTTCCTCCTCCTAGCACCGTAGTTTTCCTCACCCTCCGCCGTCGAGCTTTCCACCCCCTAGCGATGGAGTCCTGGTCGCGCTCGAACTTTGGGTCCTCACGCGTGACGGCCTCATGAGGAAGGGCCTCCTCTGCGAGAGGACCGAGAGGGGCGAATGGCGGTTCCCGAGGAATGAAGATGTGCCGAGCTCGGGAGATGGCTATGTCGTCTCCTTCACGCACTTCCATGAGGGGGGGTTCGCGTCCCTGCCGAGCCATTTCTTCCGCGGGCTGCTGCACTACTACGGGCTCGAGCTGCAGCACCTTAATCCCAATGGGATCCAACACATCGCGGCGTTCGTCACGCTGTGCGAGGGGTTCTTGGGCATCGAGCCCAACTTCTCACTCTGGAAGTACTTCTTCGTGGTCAGCCTGTACCAGAAGACTGAGAGGAAGGGGAGCCAGCAACGGACGATCCCGGTGCCGATTGGGTACGCCGCCATCCATCTCCGCCAGAACCGCGCCAAGGAGTATATGTCGATGAAGACCGCGGCATCCCACAAGGGGTGGCATCAGTAGTGGTTCTATATGCAGAACTACCCTAACTCCCCCTTGCCGGCATTCACCGGCCGCGTCATCGAAGTGGCGCCGAAGCTGTGGTCGTACGGCCCGGTGGAGAAGGAGAAGAAGCGGATCGCCGGTTTGCTTTAGGCCATCGAGCACCTGAAGGGAAAGCGGCTGACCGGGGCCGGAGTTATCGAGGCGTACCATGCTCGGAGGGTGGCGCCGCTGATGCTCCGGGTTCGCTCGCTCGCCGAGATGGCTCCTGGCGCGCCGATCGAGGGCACCATCCTTGCGACAGGTGCGTTTACCGCCACCGAGTTCCGGCAGCGAGTCCAGGAGGCGCTGGATGACAAGGACGCCGATTACCCGGGGCCCGTCACCCCCCGATGCGCTTGGATGAGAATTTTATTGATCTGGTAAGGGCTTCGTGCTCGCGTTCTTTTTTCCTGCATTTCTTGGTTCGCCGCTTTGACGCGGAGTTTTCATGTCTGCAGGGCCACATGGCCAACATCGTCGACTCGCACCCACCGGTGCCAGAGGACGCTGAGTGGTGGTAGCAGAACCGCCTCCTCGCCGAGAAGCAGAAGAGGCCCTAGGACAAGGAGACGGCGAGGAAGAAAAGGAGGGCCGCCAAGGAGTTCCAACGGTGGCGGTGGGGAAATGTCGTGTCGGACGATGACGACGACGACGATGAAGAGGAGGAGGAGGAAGATGAGGAGGTGGAGGAAGAGGAGGAATTCATTTTGGCCCCCCGGCTGGGCGTGCTCGTCATCCGGCAGCAGCACCCCCAAGCGGTCGCGGGGGACAAGCCGAACGGACCGCCCGCCCAGGACTCGACCCCGTAAAGCTCTTGGGCCATGCCCCAGGGGTCGGTGCGGGGCGCGCCTCAACATTCGGCGGAGCCGACCCCCGACCCTCTACCTGTGTCCCAAGAGCAGAGGGGTAGTGGCAAGCGGCCGTTGCCAGGTGCCCCGGGGTCTGCGTCGGGCTCGGAGGCGAAACGCGTCCGCCGTCCTCGCGCTGACGGAGTGTACGTAGAAATTCCTCGCGTGTCTTGTTCCTTCCCTAGCATCAAGCCGTTTTTGATGATTTTGCTATCGCTCCACAGCGCTCCTCGGGACTTCGTCCTGCCGCTGGCACCAAAGAAAGCGTTACGGGTGTCATCCACTTCCGCGGGGCGAGCCGCGGCCCTGCCGACGGCTAGCGGTGGTGTCGTCGGGGAGACCACGGAGCCTACCGCGGAAGTGGCCTCCGTGACGGCGACCGAAGGAAGGGCGCCGCAGCCGGGCACGGGATAGGGTTCGACCCCTACTCCGCCTTCCTCCTCTGCGGCCGACCCTACGGGACAAGGTGTTGCTCCTGGGGTCCCTCCGACCGGTGAGGTGATAGACCTCGACGACGAGGCGGAGGAGGAGCCTGCGGCTCCAGCAGCGGCGGCGAAGATTGTGGTAGTGGAGGTGGGGACGGTTGCCCCAACGACCGTGACGGAGATGCTGGTGGCGGTGGAGGTGGGGATGCCTGCCTCAGCGGACGCGATGGAGATGCCGGCGGCAGCGAAGGTGGGGACACCTACCCTAGCGGACGCGATGGAGACATCGGCGGTGGTGGGGGCAGGAACGCCTGCCCGGAGATCATGATGGAGGCGGGGACACTTGCCCCGGCGGCCGTGATGGAGGCCGCGGCGGCGACAGGGACGGGAACACCTGATCCGGCAGCTGTGACGGAGACGGTGGAGGATGTGCCGGAGCCATCGTCGAGGCCGGCGGTGTCAGAGGCGGTGGCGCCGGCCCCAGCGGCGGCGTCGGGGACGGCGGCGTTGGGGGCGGCCAGAGCGGCTCCCACCCTTGCCTTGGTTAATCCCGTTCCCAAGGCGTGGGGTGGGCCTACCCTGCGCTGGAGGGTACGCGATGACCCGCAGCGACCCCTCTTCGTGCTGGACGACGCCGAGGAGTGGGGCAAGTGGTAGGCGGTGTAGGGCGGGCTTGTGAATGTCCGCGCTGCCCTATCTTCCATGATCGGGGAGTTGGACGGCGTTGTCGTTCCTGGTGGCCAGGTATGGTGTTTTCCCCGGCGGTTGTTTTCCTCTTATCTCTTCGTTGCTGAGCATAGATTGTTTTGTAGGCCCTCCAGGACTGCAGCCGAGGGAAGTCCGAGTTCCTTCAGCTTGAGCGGGAGCTCTAGGAACACTTCTCCACGGAGAGGAGGCGGACCGGGGAGCTGACCATGCAAGTCGCCGCCGCTCAGCAAGTCATCAACGACCTGCGCAGGCATGAGCAGGTGGCGCGGGAGGATGCGCGGCAGGAGGAGGACAAGTTCAAGGCCGTCATTGAGAAGGCTCGCCTCGATCACGAGGAGTTCCAGGCTGCTCTTGAGAAGGCCCACCTTGATACCGAGGAGCTCGCAGGGCTAAAGGGGGAATATGAAGCCCTTCAGAAAACCGTCGAGCGTATCCGGTGCGAGCGACAGAAACCTTGGTAGGACCATGACTTCGAGACGACCCAGAGGGACGAGGCCGAGAAGATGGCGGTCGAGCTCGGGGCGGAGGTTAGTCAGCTCCACATGCAAGTGTAGGGGCTTCAGACCACTGTGGCCCAGGGGCTCGACCGGGAGCGTGAGTTGAAGGCTCAGTCCGAGGGTAAGGCTCCTCTTGTCTCTTTGCCTTTGTGGTATTGTGATTGTTTCTGACTAGGACTTCTGTGGACGGACCTTATAGCCGAAATCGCCTGGCTGAGGGAGGTCCTCGACACGGAGCGCGCCGAGCACAGCAACCTGCGGGATGCGGTCCATGTTGTCTGCGATGGCCTCAGCATGGTTCAGGGGGAGGGGATGAGTTCATTGGCGACTCATGTCCTTGGGATGTACCGACAGGCCCGCGAGATCGCTTAGGAGGCGCTCCGCGTCGGCGTGAGGTGAGCCTTCGGTGTCTTCGGCTCCCACTACTCCGGCATCAACTTCGCCGGGATGAGCGGGGGGTACGCCTTTGGCTACTCCGAGGCCGAGCTGGATGAGATCGACGCGTCGATGCTCAACCCAGCGGAGGCCTTGGCGAAGCTTCTAGAGGATGAAGCCATCCCGCCCGAAGACCCCAGGATGAGTTAGCTGTATCGGGCTTAGGCGTCCCAGATGTAAATATGTTAGTTTGACTTTGAACTTGTTTTTGTGATGGCCACAGAGGCCTTTTCTATAATTTGTCGAAAAAAGTTTTCGATCCTCTTTCTTGTTTTTTGGGTTTGGAAAGTTTAGAGCGCGGGTCGGGCGCGTCAGTAAGCGCTGATGGGCGAAAGCACTGTAGCCGCTGGGGCATAGGTTTTTTTGCAGTCCAATCAGTCTTGCCTGAACGCCATTCGTGCACTCTCTCCTTTTCATGCCCAAATGTTTAGGAAGAGGGTCGGCTCGAAAAGAAATGGCGGTTTGAGAATATGTCAAGTGACTTGGGCTGGAGCCCCTGATATCCCCCGAGGGATATGCGGCCCTGGGGCAGAGCCACGGTCGGATATCCCTGAGTTCGATATGAAACTTGAACGAAATCGACTCAAATTCATTTTCCGTTGAATCGACAAGTTACAGAAGTGTTTATGTACAGAACATGGAAACAAAAACTAAGGGTAGAAGCGTCTTAGCTGCTCTATGTTCCAAGCGTTGTTGAAGATCTGTCCGTCAGGGGTTGGCAGCTTGTACGTGCCTGGCCACAGTACTTGCGCGATGATGAATGGGCCTTCCCATGGAGGGGTCAGCTTGTGCCGACCTCTGTTGTCCTGGACGAGGTGGAGCACCAGGTCGCCGACGTTGAATGCTCGGCCTCGCACCTTACGACTGGGATATCGTCGTAAGGCCTGCTGGTACTTGGCCAAGTGCAGCAGGGCCACATCGCGTGCTTCGTCGAGCTGGTCTTGTGCATCTTCGAGCGATGCCTGGTTCCCCTGTTTGTCGTATGCCTTGACCCTCGGCGATCCGTACTCTAGGTCGATGGGGAGGATTGCCTTGGACGCGTAGACCATGAAGAATGGGGTGAAGCCGGTTGCCCTACTGGGGGTCGTCCTCAGACTCCATAGGACCGCGGGGAGCTCCGCGACCCACCGGCCGCCGAACTTTTTGAGGCGGTCGAAGATCCGTGGCTTGAGACCCTGGAGTATCATGCCGTTGGCCCGTTCAACCTGCCCGTTCGTGCGGGGATGCGCCACGGCCGACCAGTCCACTCAGATGTGGTGGTCGTCGCAGAACTGGAGGAATTTCTTCCCGGTGAACTGCGTGCCGTTGTCCGTGATGATGGAGTTGGGGACTCCGAAGCGATGGATTATGTCGGTGAAGAATTGTACCGCCTGCTCGGACATGATTTGCGCAACCGGTCATGCCTCGATCCACTTGGAGAACTTGTCGACGGCGACAAGCAGGTGGGTGAAGCCCCCAGGCGCTTTCTTGAAGGGCCCGACGAGGTCCAGACCCCAAACCGCGAAGGGCCATGTGATGGGGATGGTCTGGAGTGCCTGTGTGGGCAGATGAGTTTGGTGCATGAAGAATTGGCACCCTTCACAGGTGCGTACCACGTGGCTGGCGTCGGCGACCGCCGTCGGCCAGTAGAAGCCCTGCCGAAAGGCGTTCCCAACGAGGGTTCTTGGCGTGGCGTGGTGGCTGCAGGCTCCGGTGTAGATGTCCTGAATCAGCGCCTTTCCCTGCTTGATCGGGATGTAGCGCTGGAGGATGCCGGAGTGGCTCCGCTTGTATAAGCTCCTGGTCAATGATGATGAAGGATTTGGCACGGCGCACAATCCTACATGCCTCCGTCTTGTTCGCCGGGAGCGTCTCGCGGATAAGGTAGTCGAGGTACGGCGCTCTCCAGTCAGGGGGAGGTTAGGCCCCTCTGCTGGGTTCACATTGATCTCCATGACCTCAGGGTCGGAGGGGTCGGCCTTCGAGTCCAGGACAAGTGGAGCATTGCCGACCTTGCCTAGGTCGGCGCCCGAGTCCGGGACAGGTGGCGCGTTGCCGACCTCTCCTGGGTCGGCGCCCAAGTCCGGGGCAGGTGGCGCGTCACCGACCCTTCCCGGTTCGTGGTAACGGATCGAGGGCTTGTATTGGTCACTGACGAAGACGCTGTCGGGGATGGGCTTTCGGCCGGATGCCACCTTCGCCAGTTCGTCGGCCGCCTCGTTGAAACGCCTCGTGACGTGGTTGAGCTCTAGTCCGTCGAACATGTCTTTGAGCTTGCGGACTTTGTTGCAGTAGGCTGCCATCTTGGGGTCGTGGCAACTCCACTCCTTCATGACTTGTTCGACGACTAGCTGAGAATCGCCTCGGATGTCCAGCCGCCGGATGCCCAGCTCGATGGTGATGCGAAGCCCGTTGAGGAGGGCCTCGTACTCAGCAACATTATTAGATGCAGGAAAATGGAGGCGGATGATGTACCTCATGCGCACGCCTTGGACTCGGACAGGACCTCGCTGACGAAGTACACCGGGTACTACACCTTGAGGGCATGTCCCTCTTCTTCTCACTCCACTACCACAGCCGCGCTAACCACCTGGGTGATCGCCGCGATGTAGAGCAGGAGGGGCTACCCGTCGGTTGGTGGGACCAGGATCGGGGCCTTTGTCAGGAGGTTCTTGAGCCAGTCAAGTGCCTCCATGGCCTCAACGGTCCACTCAAAGCGGTCGGTCTTCTTCAGGAGTTGGTAGAGAGGGAGCCCCCGTTCGCCGAGACGCGAGATGAAGCGGCTCAGGGCCGCCAGGCATCCCGTGACGTGCTGAACTCCCTTTATGTTTTAGATCAGCCCCATGTCGCTCATGGCCGCTATTTTCTTCGGATTGGCTTCGATGCCGCGCACGGAGACGATGAAACCCAACAGCATGCCTCTCGGAACCCCAAAAACGCACTTTTCAGGGTTGAGCTTGATGCGCTTGTCTCTCAGCCTTTCGAAGGCTAGTTCGAGGTCGGAGATCAGCTGGTCACCCTTCTTGGACTTGACTACGATGTCATCGATGTAAGCCTCAACGGTTCACCCGATGAGGTCCCCGAAACACTTAACCATGCATCACTAGAACGTAGCCCCCGCATTTTTGAGGCCGAACGGCATCTTAACGTAGCAATAAGGGCCGAAGGGGGTGATGAAAGAGGTCGCGAGCTGGTCGGACTCTTTCATCGCGATTTGATGGTAGCCGGAATACGCGTCAAAGAAGCTAAGGGTTTCGCACCCGGCGGTTGAGTCGACTATCTGATCTATGCGTGGCAAAGGAAACGGATCCTTTGGACACGCTTTGTTGAGATCAGTATAATCAACACACATCCTCCATTTCCCATTCTTTTTTCGTAGAAGAATAGGATTAGCTATCCACTCAGGGTGGTACACTTCCTTGATGAATCCGGCCGCCAAAAGCTTTTGGAGCTCCTCGCCGATGGCCTTGCGCCACTCCTCGTCGAAGCGGCGTAGACCTTGCTTCACCGGTTTGAAGCCGGCCTTGATGTTCAAGGAGTGCTCGGCGACTTCCCTCGGAATGCTGGGCATGTCTGAGGGTTTCCACATGAAGACGTCGTTGTTCGCACAGAGGAAGTCGACGAGCGCGCTTTCCTATTTGGGAGATAGGGTAGCGCCGATCCGTACGGTCCGGCCGTCGGAGCTGCTGGGGTCGAGGGGGACCTCCTTGACGCCTTCGGTGGCTTCGAAGGAGGTGTCAGACTGCTTGGAGTCAGGCTGGTCCTCGGCGCCTTCCGCGAGCTAGACCGCTGGACCCTCCGTGCAGGTGATGGCTACGGCATACTCGCAGCACTCTACGTTGCACTCGTACGCCTTCTGGAAAGATGTGCCGACAGTGATGACCCCGATGGGCCCCGGCAGCTTGAGCTTGAGGTAGGTGTAATTGGGGATGGCCATGAACTTGGCGTAGCACGGCTGCCCCAAGATGGCGTGGTAGGTTCCACGGAAACCCACCACCTCGAAGGTGAGGACCTCCTTCCCGTAGTTGGAAGGAGTCCCAAAAGTGACAGCAGGTCGATCTGCCCGAGAGGTATCGCCTGTTTCCTCGGCACGATGCCGTGGAACGGCGCCTTGCTGGGGCGGAGGCGGGAGCAGTCGATCCCCATGGCGTCGAGAGTTTTGATGTAGAGGATGTTGAGGCTGCTGCCTCCGTCCATGAGCACCTTGGTGAGGCGCGTTGTGCCAACGACGGGGTCAACGACAAGCGGGTAGCGTCCTGGCTGCAGGACGCGCCCCGGGTGATCGGACCGGTCGAAGGTAATGGCGGACCCCGACCAGTCGAGGAAGGCCGGTGTAGCAGGCTCGGCCGTGTAGACCTCACGGCGCTCCAACTTCCGACGGCGCTTGGAGTCGTAAGCCGCCGGCCCGCCGAAGATCATGAAGCAGCCGTCCACCTTGGGGAAGCCATCTTTCTTCTCTTCGCCGTCCTTCTTCTCCTCATCGGGCTTCCGTCTCTGGTCTCCCTTCTGTGGTGGATCCACCTCAGATTAGCCTGATTAAGGCATGGTTAAGTCGCCTAACATGCGACAGTCATGCCTTAGTCAAGTTAACACGAAGAGCCGTCAGATTTCATCCGATTTGACCACTTAACAGGACCGAATTAGCAAACTCACACGAAGGTGAGCGGTTGCAGAGAATACAATAGGTCCACCAAAAGATTAACAAGTTGATACACACTTGGTTGCAAAATCAGAGTTTAACAAGTTCTGAAGAAAACAACAGAAGGTAAAACAAGCGGAAGCTAATCGTAGGGGTCGAACATCCTTGGTGAGGCCAGCCAAGACATCAGTGATCCCCTTCCTCGCCGTCCGAGGAGGGATCCCACTCGACCGTCCAACCTAGAGGGAGCTGGGGCAGCCAAGTGCCAATAGGAGCAAGCTTAGGAGCGGCGACTTCACCTGAAAAGAAAGCCACAAACCAAGCTGAGCTGCTAAGCTCAACAAGACTTAACCGACCGGTGGTAAACTACTCCACCACTTCTAGACATGCAAGGCTCTTTGGCTGAGGGGCTTGTTTGCCAAAAGCACTACAGTGGGTCCTTACTTTCAAGTTTTAGCTCAAGTTCTAAGTTCATTAACTAGTCTATGTTAGCAACTTACTCTAAACAACAATAGCTTTCCAATAACAAAGTATAGAACAAGCATCGGGTTCATAGCATCATCATGTTCCAACTTTTTACTCAGTGTAGCATAGCGATCAAGTAGTCTCAAACTATGAGAGGCAGACGAATCGATTTGAGTTTCTTAACCATGCATGGTGAACCTAATCTCACGACGTCCGCGCACCACAAAGGTCGCTTCCTGTGTCAGCCGTCCCCATCAATTCCAAGGCACGTGTCAGGTCCAAACTTCCCTTGGCATGCAATGCTCCACAGTCCCGGTCTCTACCGTACTGTGACCGCACTTGCACCCACATGATGCACCATGGGAACCTCGTTCCAGGGACAGCAGGGGTATAAGCCACGCCCTAGTTCAATCAGGTACTAGGCTTCCCCATCCCATACTAGGTATGAGATTAGAACTTTCAAACACTTGATCACGAACACCAACACTTTTCGACCTTAGCAACTTCATCTAGACAGACAGGGCAATCCACCGACCACCAAAGACTTCACCGGGCCCTGCCCCGTCCATCGTCCTTATAGTTGTAACCAGAAAGAGAACTACCAACTCCTATAACTCGCGAGTGATAGGAAATCACTCAACTTTTACCGAGTCCTGTTAAGCAATGCAACTACTCGGACTCATCAAGCTAGTGTTCAGATCAAGGGAACTGAGTCATGCATCTATGGTTTCACACAACTCCTGTACTTAAATGTACATACAACAATGGAAGGCATGTGTAAGTTTAGAAGGATAGGTTCATGCTCCGGGGCTTGCCTTCAAGCGGAGGGGAGGAGAACTGGTCCTCAGAGGGCTCTGCTACAGCTCCTGCGGTCGGCGGCTCAGCTACTGCTCTGTCTTCTTGCACTGGGTGCAGTTCGTAGACGCCGTCGGCGAGATTCAACTCTACACAAATGCAAATGCAAGAGTTAGCACTTAGACGGTTATTTCAACAGCAACACTTGCAAGTTTTAGCCCAAAAACTGGTAGCAAAAGCTACGGAAAAAGGTGTGGAGGTTCAAGCTTCAGTGGATAAAGAACAAGACCAAGGGTCGGGTTGGAAGGAACTCATGATCTCACCCTTAGACTAGAGGAATAGCTGTGCTAGGGGTCCTCAGACTTAACGCAGAGAAGTCCCCGATTTTTTTACACATATACCCTTGGGTCAAGGAAAAAGATACAGTCGAGTCCTCGGGCGAGGCGGAAAAGGGTCGACGAAACAGACAGGGTCGGGCGAGACGGAAAAAGGGGTCAGACGAACAGAGAGGGTCGGGCGAGACAGAAAAAGTGGTCGGACGAACAGAGAGGGTCGGGCGAGACGGAAAAGGGGTCGGACGAACAGAGAGGGTCGGGCGAGACGGAAAAGGGGTCGGACGAACAGAGAGGGTCGGGCGAGACGGAAAAGGGGTCGGCAGTTTACCTTCGGTTTATAGGTGAAGCTTAGGGATCGGGAAGGAGCGGACTTGGGCAGCGGTGATGTTCGGCGGTACTCCGACAGTGGCGGTGCTTCTTGTGGACAACAAGCTCTAGCACAACGCGGAGGAGTAAGCAGCTGGGTGGATTAGGAAAGGCGGGTGTGGAGCGGAGAGGAGAGTTCCTCAGGAACTTAAGTGGCAGCGCTCGAGCACGAAACAGAGGAACAAGGCGGTAAGGTAGTGATGGCGAAGGGAACTCCGGTAGGACTCGAGCGTTCCCTTTTATAGCTGCACGGGAAGAGAGAGAGCTAGAGCAGCACGAAGACCGGGAAGGAAAAGAAATGGAGTGCGCTGCCATGGCGGTGATTGAGCAGCGATGGGCGGTGGAACAGGACTTCGGGGATGACAGCTTCGGCCATTGGGCACTGGAGACAGGGCGGCGCGGGCGCGGTTTTTACGGTCGTTGCGGTTTGGCGGAGGCAGGCGTCGTCGTGCAGCAGATCTGATGGGTGTGACAGGGGGAACAGCGCTATAAGCGAGGTTGCACCCGGTGAAAAGACAGGTGGGCTGCGGCTGCACGGGCGAGCGTGAAACGGCGGTCTGCCGTGGCACAGTTCTGACAAGGCGGAAAAGGAGCTGTCGCGGCCGGGGTCGGGATTGGCGACGGAGGAATCGTCGCGTAGCGTAGTCCGGGGCGGCACAACTATGGAGAGGCGGCAGAAAAACCGGAAGGCATCGGGCCTTGCAGCCGGGGGTCCGGCGAGGTGATGATGTGCGTGAGCCGCGAGGTGGTCTGATGCAGCAGGTGGCAAAACTCTGCCACAGCGGTGACGGAGCACGAAGCCGCGGTCGGTGAGGGCGCGAGCGAGATGGGGCGCTGAAGAAAGGTTGCAGAGGGGCTTCCGCTGCGATTGGGGAGGAAGGCACGGGAAACCATCTTGTCGTGGCCGGTGACTGGGCGGAGCGGCGGGGGTCGGAGGAGTTGAGCCACACGGCGGGGGAACTCTGAAGTGGTGCAGGCCGCTCGAGTGCATCTGTCTCAGGAGATCTGGGGAAAAGATTTGCGGGTCCACCGGTCAGTCTCGGTTTATCCTCTGCTCCGAAAAGAAAGGAAACACTGTGGGTGTGACTTTGAAGGATCCGGCGGGGTGGGTTGGGGGTCTTCAGGGGTCGGAGCTGGGAACTGGCGGAAAGGGGTCGGGTTCTTAGGGGTCGGGACCGGAATGGGAGGTTGAGCACTTAAGCTCGGGGGAGCTAAGTCAGCGGGATTAGGGACTTGGATTAAGATTAACTTGAAAGATTTGGGGTCGGTCGTCACACCTTCACTGGGTTGCCTACAAAATACCTCTTCATGAGGTTGCAGTCTTTGTAGGCGTGCTTCACGGGGAACTCGTGGTTCGAGCACGGTCCCTCGAGCAGCTTGTCGAAGAAACCGGGGGTGCCCTCTAGGGGCAGCTGTCCCCGCTTGCGTTCAGTAATGGCCACGAGGGGAGCCTCGCGCCGCTATTTATTCTTCTTCTTCTGTTGGCGGTTGGAGATGCCCTCATCGGCGTCCTCTTCCCGCTTTGCCTTGCCCTTGGAGCGGTCGAAGATCGCCCCGACGGCTTCTTCACCGGAGGCAAAGTTGGTGGCAATGTTGAGGAGCTCCTCCATGGTCCGCGGGCCTCGGCGTCCCAGCTCGTGGACAAGGGGCCGGCAGGAAGTTCCTGCCAGGAAAGCCCCTATGACGTTGGCGTCCGCGATGTTAGAGAGCTCGGTGCGTTTCCTGGAGAAGCGCCGGATGTAGTCCCGGAGGGACTCATCTGACCCATGGCGGCAGCTCTGGAGGTCCTAGGAATTGCCAGGGTGCATGTACTTGCCCTAGAAGTTCCCTACAAAGATCTCCTTCAGGTCGTTCCAGCTGCGGATCCGACCCGAAGGGATGTGCTCCAGCTAGGCTTGCTCCGAGTCGGCCAGAAAGAGTGGGAGGTTGAGGATGATGAACAGGTCATCGGCCGCCCCACCGGCCTGACATGCAAGCCGGTAGTCACTGAGCCATAGCCCAGGGTTCGTCTCCCCAGAGTACTTGGCCATGTTTGTGGGCTGCCTGAAGCGCACCGGGAATGGCGCGTTCAAGATGCGTGCGGAGAAGGCCCTGGGCCCCGCTGGGTCAGGGCTCGGGCTGCGATCTTCTTCGCTGTCCTAGCGGCCACCACGATGGACGTAGTAGCCGTGGTCCACCCCCTCCTCCCTGTCCACGCGGGAGTGCCTCCGCGCGTCCAGGGTGTCACGGATGGGGCCGACGCACCAGTGAACAGACAGCGGCGCGGCCTGGTTCACCCTGGGAGGAGGCTGGTGGACAGACTCCCCCTGCCTCTCGGGAGGTGCGGTGGGAGCTACCCTACTGGCGTTTTGCCCGCGTCGCTAGGACGTGGAGCTCTCCGCCTGCTGGACGGCGGCGCACTCGAGCAGGTTGCGCACCTCCTGGTGCGCCTGACGCTCCTCGGGCGTCGCCGGCTTGGGGAGTCGTTGGAGTAGGGCCGCCGCTGCGGTGATATTCTGGCTGCAAGGGCGAAGAGCTGAGGGCGATCTTCATCCGCGCAGATGCATTGCTGGATGTCGCATGCCCGTTGTCGTGCCCCGCGTTCATTGCGGGGGCACTCGACTTCCTGGCGGGGTGCCGCGCGTGCCTCCGGCTGTCGTGGTCGCACCGGCGCCCTGGCAAGGGCCCCAGTCATAGCTGCAGCACGCGGTGGGGGAGTCCGCTACCTCCCTTTGGTGCTGTCATCATTGGATCCCTCGGAGTGCACATCGGCCATGAAGCACTTGCGCGAGGGGTAGTGGCTCCCATTGTTGGAGCCGACGTCGGAAGTTGTCCTCGCCACGCCCACGAGTTCGTAGCTCACGGGCGGCACGGTCGTGGACCGCACTAGGAGACGATCGTAGGTCGCTGCGGCATTGCGCAGCCCGAAGGGCCGCTCCTCCAAAGGAGGCCCCTTGGTGCGCACCCGGCCACTCGCCATTATCCTGGCGGCGGAGCCAAAGATGATGGGGCGAGTGGGCAAGATAGGGAGAAGGATCAGCTCGATCCCCTCCCCCGTGGCGAGGAAGTCTAGGCTCTCGAAGCAGACGAGGGAGCCCGAAGCAAAGCTAGCATCGTGGCTGGCCATCTGAAGCCAGTGATGTACGCGCAAAGGTCCCCTACCTGGCGCGCCAACTGTCGTTGTCGAGATTAGCGGATCAAGACTACGGCTAGTAAATTTCTTTTATGCGCATAAGGCTTCGGATGGTGGCATGGGAAGACACGGGGTTAGACTGGTTCGGGCAAGGAAAGCCCTACGTCCAGTATGAGTAGCTGCTCGTGTTGCCCACGTGGGGTCTATAGTAGGAGGTACAAACGAGTGAGAGAGGGAGCCGGTCCCAAGTCTCTTGGGTGTGCACTGATGCTCTAATGGTGAGTGTGTGTGTTCTGTTGGCTTGAGAGTCCTCTTGTCTCAGGGCCCGCGGTTCTCCTTTTATAGCGTAAGGAGAGCTCGGGGTTACAGATGAGTCAGGCGTGAGGAGAAGTAAAAGAGATAAGCTAAGTCAAGTAAAATACAATGAGAGGGACCAAGTCCCCGTGTCGCCGCCTTCTGCTCCGACCTTCGACCCTTGTTAGCACATCCACCAGAGGAGGGCGGCTGCCTTTGGATCCTGTCGACGATCCCCCTAGCGACCACTGCCGCCAAGCATGATGATGGTGTTTGGTTATGGAACCTGTGCGCGTCGGGGAAGGCGGCCGACCCCTGTGTCCTGCTTGCGACCTGTGGAGCACGGACGTCGCGTCCCTGTCGCCAGATACACGGGGCGCGAGAGCAGGTGGAACTCCATCTTGTGCCAGGCGGCGCAGGCAATGAGTGCATTTTGATGAAACAGGGGGAGCCGTGGCCACTGTAGCCTGTGCGGTCGCGGCTACAGTATCCTGCCCGGGTACTATTGGCAGTCACATCAAGGAGCGCGGGCGCCTTTCTGCGTGTCAGAGCTGCGGCACATTTATAGCAAGATCGGTGAGGGGCCCACGAGATCTGCGCCCTCATCTGCCAGTCTGCGCCTGAGGTGGATTCTTGTCTTGTGGGCCCGGATGAGTTCGACCCCCTACGCCCAGGGTCGGGCGAGGCGGAACCTTGCGGCGAGGGGTCGGGCGTATCCAACCCTGGGACCGTGGGTCGGGCGAGGCAGAGTTTTGCCATCGAGGGGTCGGGAGTATCCGACCCCGGGGCCCTGGGTTGGGTGAGACGGAGCGGGATGTTCCCTGCCCATGCTGGGCTGGTGGCAATCGTCAGTATCGCAGGTGGACCTAGGCCTTCATGATTGTTATCTTAGGGGTCATTAGGAGGTCGATAATATTTCCCCCCAATAGCTGCCTTCAGGTCTATAGCATGAGCTTCCTTTATCTCCATCTTCTTCAGTCTCATCATCAGTGAGTCGATCTTTCCTTCGAGTAATTGATCACACTCCACATGTAACACTCCTTGTGTATTTCCAATAGGTTGAGTTGGGAATTATTAGGAAGTATATGTGTATATTAGGATGTATTTATCCTTTCCTTGTAGACTTGATGTATTCCTTGTACTCCAAGCCATATTGGTCATATATATAGAGGTCACCCCACCTCATTAGGGTGTGTGGTGTTTCCCATCTACTCTCTACATGGTATCACGAGATAAGATTGTGGGCCTCCTCTCCTCTCCCTCGTGCCTCCCTCCTATCCTATGTGTAACCCTAGGACGCCACCACCACCCCCTCCACTACACCTCCTGTCGCATGCGTCCCCTCCCTGCCGCACACCATGGCCACCCTCTCCTCCGCTGACTCTTCTATGTCCGGCGACACCACCGCCCCTACTGATGGCTCTGTGCCGCTGTCTAGCATGCCTATTGGCGCCGGCGGTGGTGTCCTTGTGCCACTGCCTCCTCCTAGTTTGCCTTCTCCTGGTGTCGGCAGTGGTGCCCCTGTGCCACCCTCCGGCCCTCCTCCTGGTGTAGGCAGCGGTGCTCCCCCTGGTGGTGGTTTGCATCTTATCCATGCTCCAGCACCCATCATCCACCCCTACACCACCCTCTCCATCCCGTCTCATGTTTCCATGACGTTGACAATGAAGTCCTCCGCCTACACCAAGTGGGCGTCTTTCTTCAAGTCCATGTGCGGCAAGTTTGGCCTCAAGTCGCACATCAATGGCATGGTGGCGCCCCGTCCCTAGGCCCCGACTGGGATCAAGCGGATTGTTGTGTCCGCTCCTGGTTCTTTGGCTCCGTTAATGACTCCGACCTCGATCCCGCCATGACCGCCCAGGATCTTTGGCTCATCATAGAGGGTCTCTTCCGTGCCAACAAGCAGTCCTGGGTGGTCTTCCTAAGCCACGACTTCCACTCCATGACATAGGGCAACTCCTCCATCGTCGAGTACTGCAGCCGCATGAAGACCCTCGCTGACGCCCTCCACGACGTTGGCCATCCCGTTCAGGACTCCCAGCTTGTCCTGAACCTCCTTTGTGGCCTCAACCCGTGCTTCTCCAACACCGCCAATGACATTGCCAACTCCACCGTCGGCTTCCCATCCTTCGTCCAGGTGCGGGACATGCTAGCCCTGAAGGAACTTCGCCTCGCCAACAAGGAGAAGATCTCTAACTCCACCGCCCTCCTCGCGGGAACTCCTCGTCGTCTTCGTCCTCCGCCTGTACAGGCGGGTGTCACCCGCCGTCTGGTTCTGTCAAGACTGGCGACAGCGGCAGCGACAGCAGTAGCGGCCACGGCGGCAGCGGCGGTGGTGGCGGCGGCGGCGGCAAGAAGAAGTGGTAGAAGAAGGCTGGTGGCAATGATTCTCATGGCGACGGGCCCCCATGGCCCACCAGCCCATGGTTCTGCTTCAGTTTAGGCGGTCAGCAATAGTCGGGTGGTGGGGGCTGGCGCACCGGTACCCCTGGTCTCTTCGGCCCTCCTCCGTAGGCTGACGCCACCTACGCTCCTGTTCAGGAGCCCACTCAGGTGCCAACCTGGGACCAGGCGGGTTTGGCTGCCACCCTGAACCAAATGGCACTGCAGCACAGTAGCTGGGTGGTTGACTCAGGTGCATCCGGCCACATGTCATCCTTGGATGGTATTCTTCTTTCCTGACTCCCTCCCTCTCACTCCTCCATTACTATCGGTAACGATCACACCCTTCCCGTCACGTGTCGTGGCCACTCTACTGGCCACTCCACCCTTACCACCCCTACCTCTCACTTTCATCTTAACAATGTCCTTGTCATTCCTTCTCTGATTCGTAATCTAATTTTTGTTTGTCAGTTTACTAAGGATAATAATTACAACATAGAGTTCGATGCTTTTGGTTTTTCTGTCAAGGACTTTTTGACCAAACATGTGATTCTTCGCTGCAATAGTGCCAGCGATCTTTACACCATGCCTCCAGCAGCCAGCTTTGTAGCGCCCCATGCTGGCCTCACCATCTCCTCCAGTTTGTGGCATCTCCATCTTGATCATCCTGGTCCTACCGCCATCGCCACACTTAGACAAACTTGATCCATTCCTTGTAATAAAGATAGTCATACTCTATGTCATTCATGTCAGTTAGGGAAACATGTGCGGTTACCTTTCTCATATTCTAGCTCTCGCAAGTAAAGAGTTTCATACACAATTCTCATAATTGCAAAATAATTCGAGTAGCCTTTAATGAATATTTAAGGAACACAATATAAAACATGGATACAAAGGAATATCATCATCTCTATAATTGCCTCTAGGGCATACCTCCAACACCCTCCCATAGCTCTTATGTGCGCATCATGCGCTTTTCACTTATATGACCCAAACGACAACGCCATATGTAGGTAGGACTCAAATCATTAGGCCGAGGCCTTATAGCACTTATGTTACAAATAGGTGAATCATCTAGATTTAAAACAAACAATCCATT
Organism: Setaria italica; assembly: GCF_000263155.2. Lineage (NCBI taxonomy): Eukaryota > Viridiplantae > Streptophyta > Magnoliopsida > Poales > Poaceae > Setaria > Setaria italica. Next base: position 18,912,265 of record NC_028450.1, on the reverse strand, counting down.
CACAATGGGTGCAAAAGCCATAAACATATCATTCTTAGAGATCACACAACCATTATTTTCACTTGCAAAAGAATAACCATCCTTCATCAAGCATGAAGGAGACATAATGTTTCGACTTAAACTAGGAACAAAATAACAATTATTCAACTCCATAATAAATCCTGACGGGAGGTGGAGTTGCATCGTCCAACGGTCAACTCAGCAACTCTTGCATTATTTCCAACGCAGAAATCAACTTCTCCTCTTTCAATGCTTCTACTTCTTATCAGTCCCTGCATCGAATTGCAAATACGAGCAACTGATCCGGTATCAAAAACCCAAGAATTAATAATTGTATTAGCGAGAAATATGTTGTCTATAACATTAACAACAAGCATCCCTGACAAAGAGTACTCTTACTTCCGCCATTCTTCAACGAAGCTAGGTACTGCTTGCAATTTCTCTTCCAGTCACCAAGTTTGTGACAATAAAAGCACTCTTTGTCAGGAGCAGGTCCAGGTCCAGCTTTAACCTTGGGCGCTGGGTTTGGCTTGGCAGCCTTGCCCTTCTTCTTCCAAGAATTGCCCTTTTTCTTAAAGCTAAGCTTGTTCTGTATAGCCATCACATGGCTGCTACTAGCCATAGCTATACGGAAGTTCCCATAGCTAGACAGAAGAGACGAAAGAATGAAATCAGTGACCAACTCTTGGCCTAGTGGGAAACCCAGCTTCTCCAATCATTGAGTGTAACCAACCATCTTGATTACGTGTGGTCCTACTGCTGCACCTTTTGCTAGCTTGCTCTCCACAAAGGCCTTAGACACATTGAACCTTTAAGTCAAGGCCTGTGTCTAGAATATGTCTCTAAGCACCATGATCATATTGTGCGCCTCATGGTTTGTTTCGAACTGCATCTGCAGCTCGGGTTCCATGCAAGCAAGCATAAGGCAGCTTACTTTGAGGTTAGCATCACATGCTTTCTTGTAAGCATTCTTAACAGCAGCATGTGCATCATCAGCAGGTTCTTCTAGTAATGGGGTGTCTAGAACAACTTCCTTTTTCTCAGCCCTGAGAACAATTCTTAGGTTACAAATCCAATCCGAGTAGTTTTTTCCATTCAACTTGTCCTTCTCAAGGACCGAACGCAAAGCAAACGGTGTGGTGTTGCTAGGTGCCATCTACAACAAAAGTAATGCAAAATACACTAAGACAAATGTAACCATGATAGAGCAAATCACATTAAACTATTTAACAGAATCTACTCCCACTAAAATCAATATCCCTCTATTGATACTTAGTGATTCAGGATCCACAAGTAACAAGTCTATTACTGAGCTTTAGCACCACCACTATCAGGCAAGGTATGTCGATAAGCAAACTTCTTGCTAATCATATCACATATGACTCCTGTTGTTAGGTGACATCTCCATGTCTCGGTGCCCAACCTTTATGCCCCAAAGTCCCTAACCGTTAAGATGACCTTGTTAAGCAAACCAACCCTTATGCGTGTAAGTATCCGATACAAACCCGTCTACTCAAGGAAAACTAGTGGCACCCTAATTTCATAGACCCACCACCAATTGTACAAGACATGGGATGGTCCAAGTTTTAGTTGGGAGGGCATACTAACTTAAAATTTGAGAGGGGTCGTTCTACTTCTAACATCACAGCATGTAGGAGTAAAACAAAACAGAATAGCATGCACACAGTTGTGACACAGTATGGCCCGATTTCTATTGGCGATCTCCATCTCCATAGAACTTGTTCACCATGATGATCTCCATCTCCATGATCCATGCGCGCCATCCTTGCAGTGATGAGTCCTCTAAGAACTAGTGATGAGGACATGACACCCATGCATACGACCATGTTTGGCGCATGGTATGGAGGGGTAGGAGGCCAGTGTTGGAGGTATGCCCTAGGGGCAATCAAGAGATGATGATATTCCATTTGTATCCATGATTTGTATATTGTGTTCATTGAATATCCATTAAAAGGCTACTTGAATTGATTTGCAATTATGTGAATTGTATGTGAAACTCTTTACTTGTATGGTTTTTGTAAAGTTGTCCCTAGTCGGGGTTCATGTGAGAACACACATGAATATTAAACTAGCACATGTATTAGTTGATGACTATGCTTCATAAGTCATGGACATGGAGATGTTAAACTAATAATGTGGGCACATGTGGAGACATGTGCTAGGACTGACCCAACACGAGAAGTAGTTCTCTCTTTACACAACATGTACGCTTTGTCCTTAGACCTAAGATTATCGCATGTACTCAAGATGTGGATCGACATACTTAGGGGCTATCAAACGCTACACCGTGACAGGGTAGTTAAAAAGGTAGCTTTCGGGTTTATCAAGAAGCATGCTGTGAGACATGGTCAATCAAGATGGGATTTGCCCCTCTCTGATTGAGAGTGATATCTCTGGGCCCCTCGAGTGATCGGATTCGATAATGCATGGCCATGCTACGTACGGTTAAGAGTTAACCTACAAAGGGATTCCGAATCACAGGATCGAGAAAGAGCGGTCGGCTTGAAGCTAGACCAAATATCGTGAGGCAAAGGGAATAGCATGTATATTATGTTGTGATGGTTCGTCTGATATGATCTTCGTGTGCATATAGGAGTTGGCACGTCTTGCTAGAGGCCGCTACCGACTATTGGGCCGAGTAGGAGTACTCGGGCCATGTCTATACGTATCCGAACCCATAGGGTCACACACTTAAGGGGCTGGAAGCCCAATTCGGATCAGATCCGAGTTGGATTAGGTTTAGAAGTACTAATGGGCCTCGGATCCAGAGGCCCGTCAGGAACCTCTATAAATAGAGGGGTGGGGGCGCCCTAGGGTTTACACCTTTTTGGCGAAACACACCTGCCGCGCCTCCCACCCCCTCGCCTGTTGCAACTCGCGGATCTAGCAGTCCGGCTTGCGACGCTTCCTCCCTGCACGTGTGGATACCTTGGAGGTGTTGCGCCTGCAGCACTTGGACGAGCAGCCGACGAGCCACTGACGAGCCACGACGAGCCGACGACGAGCCGCGGCACCGGAGGCGATCTTGCTGCACGTGGACGAGCTGCTGAGGAGCTGCTGGACGTGATCGACTACGTACGACTATGTTGATCGACTACGTACGACTACGTGATCGTCTTCACTGCATCGACGCATATCTACATCTTCCGCACCAATAGTGCGTTGAGTGGTAATCCCGTGATCCTTATACGGCAGTTCTTCCTGGTTATACGCGGTAGAATTTTGAATTGCGCTAGTGTAGCCTACCTCGTATCCCAACAATATGAAGTCCAACGGACACGTTGACCAAGGATTGACCCCTTCATCAACTACAGGTAGTCGAACAAGTGCTCAGGGGCTACGTACACCTCACCCGTTGGACAAAGTTTTCTTTTTTTTCTCCAAAGACTAAAAATCGAGGCAAAATTACAAGTTTGACCCTCAGCCTGATTCTTCGATTCAACCTAAGGCTCGGGGGCTACTCCATATGGAGTGTGATTGTCATTGCACTACCATATAAAATTTCAAGACAAAGGTTACTCGAAGCGACGTCAAAATGAAGCGAAGAGTACCTTCCAGCCATGTGATAGTACTCGGATACTCGAAGACTAGCTGCAACGAGAAGCACTCAACGAGCGCTACAAGATACTCGTTCGACATCTTCGAAGTACTCGGAACTGCTCCACTAAACTACAAAGTACCGAGCTTGTTGGGCATACATCCCCAGTCCCACGAGTAGGCCTTGTACGGCCCACCCAGGGGCGTACTCGGACATCATCAGGACTTGAAGGCTACGCCGTAGGGTAACATAGCCTACATAGACTCCTGAAGACTAGTCGAATTACTCAAGGAAACTACTCTGTCAAGTTAGAGTAGGACTCTGTAACCGTGTTAGACTAGGACTCGACCCTGTAACCCTACCCCCCGTCTATATAAGGGTAGGCAGAGACCCCCTCCAAACAAGGTAACACAACTCATTAATACAATCCACACACAAGACGTAGGGTATTATGCGATCTAGCGGCCCAAACCTGTCTAAATCGTGTTCCCTGCGTCACCATCGACTCCTTGATTCTCGGCGACACCCACCGCACAAAACACCACCTCGGGTACTCCCTAAGCAGGTTGCCGATATAAAACACCAACAGCAGCATCAATTCATCAAATGTGCCAAATACAATCATGACAAAGATTGGTTTCACCTTTGAATCAATAGTTGCTAATGTGGTTGTATCCGAGCAAGTGATGTCCTCATTAGCTATGCTAACCCCTGACAACTGCATGGCCCTCAGCTCTCCGGAGAGGTGTCCCTCAAGCTCCTTCCACTTCTCTGCTGCTTCATGTCAAGTACGTCGTCTTGGATATGGGGCTCGGTGGATTTTCAGGGTATTTATAGTCCAGAGAGAATGTTAAAAAAATTGGAAGGCGAGGGAGCGAAGGAAACCCCTTCCTTTTGCCCTCTAGCGTCATGCTTCATCCCCAAGTCTTCTTAGATGCTCAGTAGTCTTATTGTCACTTGCATGTGGGCCTGGCACGTCGGTAACTTTGGGATGAGATTGATCTTCAATAACTTACCAAATCTTTGCTTGATCTTCTTTGATTCCTCTTTAATCCCGAAGTCATCCTTGTCACATCTTCACAAACTTAGCCCTTAAGTCATCTTGGAGGATTGCTTGCTAAAGATGGGCATCAGGGGGGTGCCAGAGGACCTTAGGCCGATCGGCCTGGGCTCCTCTGGGCCGATCGGCCTAGGCCCTTCCTAGGCCCATTGGCCTTCGTCTTCGACTGGTTCGTTGCTTGTTCAGTGATTTATCCAAAAATATACTTTTAGGTCCAATTCCCTGCAAAAACAGAATATCCTCCAAAATATGTTGCACATGTGAAAATGACCGATTTATTAGGTGTGATCGATAATTTAGGTATTAAATTCATATCATTATTGAAGATAAAAAGGGGTAAAAGTGTATTAATAACGAGCGTCAACAAGGATCCGACGACTAGCAATACGAGGGGCAGGAATAAAGATCTATCGGATCTAGCATATGTAAAACAAGACGAGCATACAAGATCTAACTAGTCGATACGATCAGATAACTGATGAATGCTTAGACAAGATTAAGAAGCCGGTAAAGACAACATAATCAGATCTAAGCCATTCGATATTTGTGAGCCCTTGATAAAACTAAGAGATCGATACAATGCAACTTAATAAAATCAAACAACTCGATAACTGTGAGCAACATTGAAGACAAACAGAATATTGGACAAAGCCTAGAAAGTTCTACTTGCAATCTTAGATGACTCGATAACTAGCCACATGCATGAATATCAGAATATAAGACTTAACTTAGAAAGTTCCGATAGAGCATGTGATAACCGGGTGATGGTACTTACAAGCTCGCCTAAGATCGAAGCCGATGCAGCCGTGCGCGTAGGATGGAACTCGTCGAATCTACTTTACTCCTACTCCTAGGGTTTTGGCGGCGTGGCGCCAAAAGGTTTGTGTTGATCGATTGATTGATTCCAAGGCTCATGGGCTTATATTTATATCCTAGAGTAAGCTAAAATACTATTCGGTTACGACGTGAACCGGCACAAACTAATCTAAAACTATTAAAGATATGTCTCCACACTTTTCCTTATTCGGTGGAGTCGTTTCCGCTTTGGATCGGATCCTTCTAGTCTTCTATCAGCTTCTGAAATCCGATCGCTTGTGGCTGTCTTTAGTCAACGCAGATCACTCCTTGATCGGCTGTCCGAATATTATCTCCTTAAGTTGACTATGTTCAAAAATTGGTGTAAGTTGCGTTGACATCGTCCCGTTTGCCTTCTTGTTGCTGTTTCGCTAGAAGCCTAGAAGGAAATGCCCGAACTGCTCCCGGGCCCACCACATCTTCCGAGCACAAGGAAATCGGTCCAAGGCACAACAAGAGTTCCCCATTTACTTACCCTTCTGCCGCCGTCCCACCAATCCCCATCGGCCGTGTGCCTCAGACAGCTGGGGCCTAAGGAAAATCAACGGCGAAAAGGCCCAGAGCACCTCGCTGCTCCTTCTCGTCATCCCCGACCACGCGGGGAATCCACGTTTCTACCGGTTTCCTCCCGAGGCAACC